>NC_067485.1:29706083-30039462 GCF_947179515.1 Apodemus sylvaticus | reverse complement strand
GACCAGTGGTTCTCAACACATGTGGGCTGTGACACATTTGAGGGTCACATAATTCACCATGGCCATTCATAACAGTAGCAGGATTACAGTTAGGAAGTCCCGACAAAAAATCATTTAATGATTGGGGTTTGTCACAAAATGAGGAACCATGTTAAAGAGCCACAGCATTAGGAAGGTTTAGAACCATTGCTCTTGACCAACAATGGATGGACCGACCACTACCTGGATCTCATTAAAAGGAGGGCAACCTAACAGCCGATGAACTGTTTCCAAGATCTCACTCTGGCTTCTGCTTTAATAGAATGGTTTTCACTGAATGAATTAAAAAGATACTTGCGAGAACTCTGCCTCCCGCCAGTCAGTTACGAGGGCTCCATATTGGTTCTCGGTCACCAGAGAAATCAGACTGAGGTACACAAATATAACCCGAGACCAACATCGAGGGGGTCTAAGCCCGACGGGCGTTGGCCTGCACCCAGGCCCTGGGCTGATGGGGGGGGGGGTGGGGCCACCGGGGTGCAAACCCGGCCAGGAGGTTTTTTTCCTCCCAGGCCGGCGCGCACCACCGCCATTTTGCCTAAGGGAAGCCAGGGAGACCTAGCAGGCAAAACCAAACTGGCTAACAGGCATAGCCCGAGGCGGACATAGCAGGGGTCTCAGACGGTCAGGCCCTGGACTGCCCCCAGGCCCTGGGCTGCTCAGTGGGCCATCTGTGTGCCGACCCGGCCAGGAGGTTGTTTATCCGGGCCGTTTGCGCACCACCGCCATTTTGCCTACGGGAAGCCAGAGAGACCTAGCAGGCAAAACCAAACCGGCTAACAGGCATAGCCCTAGGCGGACATAGCAGGGGTTTCAGACGGTCAGGCCCTGGACTGTCCCCAGGTCCTGGGCTGCTCGGTGGGCCATCTGTGTGCCGACCCAGCCAGGAGCTTGTTTGCCCGGGCCGGCGCGCACCGCCGCCATTTTGCCTACCATTTTGCCTACCATTTTGCCTACGGGAAGCCAGAGAGACTAGCAGACAAAACCAAACCAGCTAACAGGCATAGCCCAAGGCAGACATAGCAGGGGTCTCAGACGGTCAGGCCCTGGACTGCCCCCAGGCCCTGAGCTGCTCGGTGGGCCATCTGTGTGCCGACCTGGCCAGGAGGTTGTTTATCCGGGCCCGTTTGTGCACCACCGCCATTTTGCCTACTGGAAGCCAGAGAGACCTAGCAGGCAAAACCAAACCAGCTAACAGGCATAGCCCGAGGCGGACATAGCAGGGGTCTCAGACGGTCAGGCCCTGGACTGCCCCCAGGCCCAGGACTGCTCGGTGGGCCATCTGTGTGCCGACCCGGCCAGGAGGTTGTTTATCGAGGCCGTTTGCGCACCACCGCCATTTTGCCTACAGGAGCCAGAGAGACCTAGCAGGCAAAACCAAACCAGCTAACAGGCATAGCCCGAGGCGGACATAGCAGGGGTCTCAGACGGTCAGGCCCTGGACTGCCCCCAGGCCCTGGGCTGCTCGTTGGGCCATCTGTGTGCTGACCCAGCCAGGAGGTTGTTAGCCCAGCAGACTCTCCCAGCACTCTCAGGGAACTCGCGCAGGCCACCATCCTAGCCACCTGACACACCCAATTAACACCCACAGCTGAGGGGAACTTTGCTCCGACATTGGCCTGCCAGACTTCTGCCTAGACTCAGGGCCTGAGCAGCTAGGCTAGCCTTGTGTGCACCAACCCGGTTGGGAGTTCTGCTGCCCAGCAGAGAGATCAGCACGCAGAAAAGGTCCCTGCAGCATACAGCCTCAGCACTCCCTGAAGGAGCAAACGGGCACCTCCTGGCTCACAGACACAATCTGGGGCAAAGAACACTAGGGCTGCAAGGGCACCCAAGAGGAGGAAAGCACATCAGCAATCAGCAACAGGGGAAACCCTGCCCTCCAGTGTTGCAGAAATAGCCCTAGAGCCTCTCAGGAGGCTGAAACACCAGCCGGAGTCAAGACCAATTAGCTCCAGAGAACAAGATGGCAAAGGGCAAACGCAGGAACGCTACTAACAGAAATCTAGGCAATATGGCAGCATCTGAACCAAACTCTCCAACATCAGCAAGTCCTGGTTATGCCAACACACCAGAGAAACAAGATTTGGATTTAAAATCACTGTTCATGATGCTGCTAGAAGAACACAAAAAGGACGTGAATGAATCTCTTAAAGCAATACAGGGGAACATGAGTAAGCTAGAAACCCGTTTAATGGAAACACAAAAAACACTTAAAGAAATGCAGGAGAATAAGGCCCAAGAGATAGAAGCCAATAAAGAAGAAAGGCAAAAAAAACTTAAAGAAATGCAGGAGAACTTGAGTCAACAGGCAGAAGTCATGAAAGAGGAAACACAAAAATCTCTTAAAGAAATACAGGAAAACACAAACAAACAAATGATGGAACTGAGCAAAACCATCCTGGACCTAAAAACAGAAGTAGAAACAACTAAGAAATCACAAAGGGAAACAACTTTGGAGATAGAAAACCTTGAGAAGAAATCGGGGGCCATAGATACAAATATAAACAACAGAATACAAGAGATGGAAGAAAGAATTTCAGATGCCGAAGATACCATAGAAACCATTGACTCAACTGTCAAAGAAAATGCAAAATGCAAAAAGCTTGTATCCCAGAACATCCAGGAAATCCAGGATACAATGAGAAGACCAAACCTAAGGATTATAGGTATAGATGAGAGTGAAGATTTACAACAGAAGGGGCCAGCAAATATCTTCAACAAAATTATGGAAGAAAACTTTCCTAACTTAAAGAGAGAGATGCCTATGAACATACAAGAAGCCTACAGAACTCCAAACAGACTGGACCTGAGCAGAAATACCTCTCGTCACATAATAATCAAAACCCCAAATGCACTAAACAAAGAAAGAATATTAAAGGCAGTAAGAGAGAAAGGCCAAGTAACATATAAAGGAAGACCTATCAGAATCACACCAGACTTCTCACCAGAGACCATGAAAGCTAGAAGATCCTGGGCAGATCTCATGCAGACTCTAAGAGAACACAAATGTCAGCCAAGACTACTATACCCAGCAAAACTCTCATTGACCATAGATGGAGAAACCAAGATATTCCTTGACAAAACCAAATTTACACAATATCTTTCCACAAACCCAGCTCTGCAAAGAATAATAGGAGGAAAACTCCAATACAAGGAGGGAAACTACACCCTGGAAAAAGCAAGATAGTTACCTTCCTTCATCAAACCCAAAAGAAGATAACCACTCAAATATAAAAAGAACATCAAAAATGACAGGAAGTAATAATCACTATTCCCTAATATCTCTTAACATCAATGGTCTCAATTCCCCAATAAAAAGACATAGACTAACAGACTGGATAAGGAAACAGGACCCTACAATTTGCTGTATACAGGAGACACACCTCAGTGTCAAAGATAAAAACTACCTTAGAGTAAAAGGCTGGAAGACAATTTTACAAGCCAATGGTCACAGGAAACGAGCAGGAGTAGCCACTCTAATATCAGATAAAATTGACTTTCAACCTAAAGTCATCAAAAGAGACACAGAAGGACATTTCTTGCTGGTCAAAGGAAAAATCCACCAAGAAGAACTTTCAATTCTGAACATCTATGCGCCAAATGCAAGGGCACCCTCATTCGTAAAAGAAACTTTACTAAAGCTCAAAGCACACATTGCACCTAACACAATAATTGTGGGGGACTTCAACATCCACTTTCCTCAAACGGACCGATCGGGAAAACAGAAACTAAACAGGGACACAGTAAAACTAATTGAAGCTTTGGACCAATTGGATTTGACTGATATTTATAGAACATTTCATCCTAAAACAAAAGAATATACCTTTTTCTCAGCACCTCATGGTACCTTCTCCAAAATCGACCATATAATTGGACACAAGGCAGACCTCAACAAATATAAGAAGATCAAACTAATCCCATGCCTCCTATCAGATCACTATGGAGTAAAAGTGATCTTCAATAGCAACAAAAACAACAGAAAACCCACACACACGTGGAAACTGAACAATATTCTACTCAATGATACCTTGGTCAAGGAAGAAATAAAGAAAGAAATTAAAGACTTTTTAGAACACAATGAAAATGAAAACACAACATACCCAAACCTATGGGACACAATGAAAGCAGTGCTAAGAGGAAAACTCATAGCCCTGAGTGCCTCCAAAAAGAAAATGGAGAGAGCATACATTACCAGCTTAATGACACACCTGAAAGCCCTGGAACAAAAAGAAGCTATTTCACCCAGGAGGAGTAGAAGGCAGGAAATCATCAAGCTCAGGGCCAAAATCAATCAAGTAGAAACAAAGAGAACCATACAAAAAATCAACAAAACTAGGAGCTGGTTCTTTGAGAAAATCAACAAGATAGATAAACCCTTAGCCAGACTGGCCAAAGGGCACAGAGAAAGTATCCAAATTAACAAACTTAGAAATGAAAAGGGAGATATAACAACGGAAACTGAGGAAATCCAAAAAATCATCAGATCCTACTACAAGGGACTGTATTCAACACAACTGGAGAATCTGGAGGAAATGGACAATTTCCTTGACAGATACCAAATACCAAAATTAAATCAGGACCAACTAGACCATCTAAACAGTCCCATAATGCCTAAAGAAATAGAAGGAGTCATAGAAAGTCTTCCAACCAAAAAAAGCACAGGACCAGATGGTTTCAGTGCAGAATTCTATCAGACCTTCAAAGAAGAGTTAACACCAATACTCTTCAAACTATTCCACAAAATAGAAACAGAAGGAACATTACCCAATTCCTTCTACGAAGCCACAATTACGCTGATACCAAAGCCACACAAAGATCCAACAAAGAAAGAGAACTTCAGACCAATTTCCCTTATGAACATCGATGCAAAAATACTCAATACAATTCTTGCCAACCGAATCCAAGAACACATCAAAACGATCATCCACCATGATCAAGTAGGCTTTATCCCAGGAATGCAGGGTTGGTTCAATATACGGAAATCCATCAATGCAATCCACTACATAAACAAACTCAAAGAACAAAACCACATGGTCATTTCATTGGATGCTGAAAAAGCATTTGACAAAATTCAGCATGCCTTCATGCTTAAAGTCTTGGAGAGAACAGGAATTCAAGGCCCATACCTAAACATAGTAAAAGCAATATACAGCAAACCGGTAGCCAGCATCAAACTAAATGGAGAGAAACTTGAAGCAATCCCACTGAAATCAGGGACTAGACAAGGCTGCCCCCTTTCTCCTTATCTTTTCAATATTGTACTTGAGGTACTAGCTCGGGCAATTCGACAACATAAGGAGGTCAAAGGGATACAAATTGGAAAGGAAGAAGTCAAACTATCATTATTTGCAGACGACATGATAGTCTACCTAAGTGACCCAAAAAACTCCACTAGAGAGCTCCTATAGCTGATAAACAACTTCAGCAAAGTGGCAGGTTATAAAATCAACACAAGCAAATCAGTGGCCTTCCTATACTCAAAGGATAAGCAGGCTGAGAAAGAAATTAGGGAAATGACCCCCTTCACAATAGCCACAAACAGTATAAAGTATCTTGGGGTGACTCTTACCAAACATGTGAAAGATCTGTATGACAAGAACTTCAAGACTCTGAAGAAGGAAATGGAAGAAGACCTCAAAAAATGGGAAAACCTCCCATGCTCATGGATCGGTAGAATCAATATAGTTAAAATGGCCATTTTGCCAAAAGCAATAAACAGATTCAATGCAATACCCATCAAAATCCCAACTCAATTCTTCACAGAGTTAGAAAGAGCAATTATCAAATTCATCTGGAACAACAAAAAACCCAGGATAGCTAAAACTATTCTCAGCAACAAAAGAAAATCTGGGGGAATCAGTATCCCTGACCTCAAGCAATACTACAGAGCAATAGTGTTAAAAACTGCATGGTATTGGTACAGTGACAGGCAGGAGGATCAATGGAACAGGATTGAAGATCCAGAAATGAACCCACACACCTATGGCCACTTGATCCTCGACACAGAGGCTAAAAACATCCAATGGAAAAAAGATAGCCTTTTCAACAAATGGTGCTGGTTCAACTGGAGGGCAACATGCAGAAGAATGCGAATTGATCCATTCTTGTCTCCTTGTACTAAGCTCAAATCCAAATGGATCAAGGACCTCCACATAAAGCCAGACACTCTGAAGCTAATAGAAAAGAAACTGGGGAAGACCCTTGAGGACATCGGTACAGGGAGAAAGTTTCTGAACAGAACACCAATAGCGTATGCTCTAAGAGCAAGAATTGACAAATGGGACCTCATAAAATTACAAAGTTTCTGTAAGGCAAAGGACACCATCAAGAGGACAAATCGGCAACCAACACATTGGGAAAAGATCTTCACCAATCCTACATCAGATAGAGGGCTAATATCCAATATATATAAAGAACTCAAGAAGTTAGACTCCAGAAAACCAAACAACCCTATTAAAAAATGGGGTACAGAGTTAAACAAAGAATTCTCACCTGAAGAACTTCGGATGGCGGAGAAGCATCTTAAAAAATGCTCAACTTCATTAGTCATTAGGGAAATGCAAATCAAAACAACCCTGAGATTTCATCTTACACCAGTCAGAATGGCTAAGATTAAAAATTCAGGAGACAGCAGGTGTTGGAGAGGGTGTGGAGAAAGAGGAACACTCCTCCACTGCTGTTGGGGTTGCAAATTGGTACAACCACTCTGGAAAGCAATCTGGCGGTTCCCCCGAAAACTGGGCACCTCACTTCTAGAAGATCCTGCTATACCACTCCTGGGCATATACCCAGAGGATTCCCCACCATGTAATAAGGATACATGCTCTACTATGTTCATAGCAGCCCTATTTATAATTGCCAGATGCTGGAAAGAACCCAGGTATCCCTCAACAGAAGAGTGGATGCAAAAAATGTGGTATATCTACACAATGGAGTACTATTCAGCCATTAGAAACAATGAATTCATGAAATTCTTAGGCAAATGGATGGAGCTAGAGAACATCATACTAAGTGAGGTAACCCAGACTCAAAAGGTGAATCATGGTATGCACTCACTAATAAGTGGATATTAACCTAGAAAGCTGGAATACCCAAAACATAATCCACACATCAAATGAGATACAAGAAGAAAGGAGGAGCGGTCCCTGGTTCTGGAAAGACTCAGTGAAACAGTATTCGACAAAACCAGAATGGGGAAGTGGGAAGGGGTGGGTGGGAGGATAGGGGAAGAGAAGGGGGCTTAAGGGACTTTCGGGGAGTGGGGGGCTAGAAAAGGGGAAATCATTTGAAATGTAAATAAATTATATCGAATAAAAAAAATTTAAAAAAACCAAAAAAAAAGATACTTGCACAGACTAGACAACAGAAAACATTAAGTTTGGAATATTATGAGACACTGTTAAGGGTTATAAAAGCCAATACCCGAAAGGACTACTGTGTACTGTGAAAGGACCAATCTCCAGAAGTGAGAGTAGACAAGAGCCAGAGAGAACATTGTGGAAGCATGCATTTTAAAGTATAATTTATACCATGTAAGGTCTCCAGAATAGATGACTTTTCTTAGAGCTGTTGCCTGTCCAGGTGGCTAATAGATCCATTGAATGAACTATTTATTTGTTTGATTGCTTGCTTGCTTGCTTGCTTGCCTAGTGCATGTATGCATAGCATGTGTGAATGCAGTGCAGAAGTTCTATAGTCTACAGACCATAGACAGAGGACAACCTGGGCACTGGTCCTCATGGTCCTCACTCTTGCATCTTGGTTGAGACGGTATATTCTGCTTTTGGGGATGTCTCACCTCTCTGTTTCATTTCCCCATAAGAGCACTGGGATTACAAACCCTACATGAGTCTGGTTTTGACATGGGCTTGGGAGAAAATTGAACCCAGAAAGATGATTATGCTAACAGCTAACATTACCCACTGAGCCATTTCTCCAGCTCTGGATTTCTACAAGTGAGGATATGGTATGACTCTGTTCTTTTCCAGAAAGCCCCCAGATAGATAGTATGCATGTAGATAGTAATAATATGACCTTCTTGGCAGTTTAGAGTGTCCTGCTTCTACCTAGGGCTAGAGATAGGACTTAAATCTCATCCTGTTCACCAGTCTTCAAAGCCCTGAAGCTTTGGCTTTCACCTTTAAATGCAGCTGACTATGAGGAATAAATCCATCCTTGACTTCCCTGACTATCCTCCTAGCACAGTGGCCTGTCATTTGATGACCTTGTACCTATGCCAAAAGACCAACAGGCAGAGAATACCCAACAGCCCCTGGTCTTTATTTCAATATGGCCCCCATTGTCTGACCAACTTGAATTGATCCATCCACCCGCTCTTCTGGGCTGGGCACTGTGCCTCACCTCAAGAGTCTTGCCACTTTGTCATGCTCATCCCCCATCTCTATGCTGCTGCAGCTTGCCTTTGACAGTACTAAGCTTCTGCATCTGGGCTCTACCTTGATGCTCTGCTTAGCTTGCCCCCAGCAGCTCTCCAACTGGGCTAATTAATATCTTATGTAAGTACCTGCAGTGACTCTCTGCCTCTGTACTGTCTGTCTGTGCCTCCTCCTCCAGTAACACTTCTTTGAACTCTGTGCCCTCTTTAACCCTTTTGTAGCCATTCTGTCACACACACACACACACATACACACACGCACACGCACACGCACACACACACACACACACACACACACCACTGCTGTGTGAAACACATAATTTGAAGGTAACTATTAGTGGTTAAAATGGAAATAAAAGAACTGGCCTGCTATCAAGTGGAATCAGGATTACTTGGTAAATTGAAGCCAACAAAAGTGAAATAGCATGTCCACTGATGGTTATTCAATAGATTCTGAAGTTGTGGAAAGATACTAACATGTCTATAGATGTTTCTAGTGTAACACTCCATGATACCTGAGATCTGTAGGACATAACCATCACCAGTGGTGATTTGGTACCTAAGCACCAGTCATTTCCAGGAGCCTCTGAACCTAGACCTCTCTCTCATCTGCACTCAAGAATTCCTGTACCTCTGACCTGAACATATTTGAGTTTCCCTCTAAATCTCTTCTGATTTCTAAAGATACTGGTGTTACTGTTCTCACAGCATTATATCATTTGTTTTGAGCAGCAAGAGAATACCTTGAGACCTCCAAACCTAGAACAGCTGCTGAGAGAATCTGACTCTCCTGCCGAGTCAGAAAAGAAAGCAGTGGGAACACACACACACACACACACACACACACACACAGAATATGCATTCTTTTCTACCTGGTTACAAAGAAAACTGCTTTAGAACTCATCTCATTTGTCATGCGAATTGCCCTGAGTACTCTTGGATCTCCATAACATCTCCCAACCTATTCACATACTATCATCCAGATCTTTTCTATCACATACCATAGCAAATGCCAACCCCTTGCAAGCATTATAGAAATGACTGTTATCTGGCAAGCTTGCAGTTCAATGCGAAAGTCAGATATATAATCTTTTTTTAAGCATTGTATTTTCAGGCACACTGTCTTTTAAAAACATTTTAAATTGCATATCAGGTGGCACACCTGTGTGAGGAAGCTAAAGGATGATTTGTGGGAGTCAGTTTCCTCCTCTAGTCTCTGGGTGCTGGGGATCAAACACAGGTTGTCAAGTTTGGTGGCAGGTGCTTTTTCCTTCTGAGCCATCTTACTGGCCTCTAAACAAACAATATTAATGTATAAAAGTGTAAATACTTAAAAATAGTTATTTAACTACAATTGTTTGATGATGCTATACTTTTAATAATTTATTATTTTGAAACACAAGAACAGACACCAGTCATGTACTGAGGAACATGAAATGAATCACCCTGCAACAATTGACAGTCAAATGGCCAGCCCAGCAAAACTGTTTAAGCAGGAGTAGTTAGTCTTCCTGGGCATGGTAGTGTGTGGGGTAAATAGGTAGCCCCGGGTTGATGGCGAAACCATCCTCTGCTACCACTTGTGGGGTGCTTGTTGTGGGTAAAAGGGAGGGGTGTGACCCACATCCCTCCAGAGCTCAGGACAACGGGCAAGTGGATGCAGGTCGTTGGACAGTCTCAGGGTTCACAGTCTTGGACACTGCAGGCACCAGTGTCACAGAAGAGCTACAAACCAGGTTGGGGGCCCTGGGATGCTCCGCTCGGCTCTTTAGGAGAAGACCTGCCCCATTGTTCGAGCATGGCAGCGAATCCAGTTGAGAAGAGGCAGTCCATGGTTTTGAGAGTTTATTGTAGAGAAGTAGAGAGAAGGAGAAAGTAGAGAAGTGGAAGCCAGCCATGGCTATGTGGAGAGAGGGGGAAGGGAATGGAGAGAGAGGGGTAGCAAGGGGACAAGAGAGATAGGGGAGGGGGCAAATTGCCCCTCTTATAGTGGCCTGGGCCCTGGCTGTTGTTAGGTAACTGTGGGGCAGGGCATACTTGACTGTTACCAGGTGACTATGGGTGTGGAGTCCAGCCAGAATAATAGGGGCTTGGTGCAAGGGCCTACGTGACTTATGGCCACAGAATTATGGAGTTGAGGGCTTCATGTCAGAAGCCTGGTGTCTGGGAGCATGGCCAACTGGTCTGTCCCTTGCAGACTATCTACTGGATCTCCGAAGGATAAGCTTCACTCAACCAGAACACAGACTGCCTTTCACGGTCCTACAGTAGTGCACACTTACAATCCCAGAACTGGGGATGGGATGTTGGGGCAGGAGAACTACCATTTATCTATCTGGAGTCTTTTTTAACTACTGGAATAGAAACTGTAGGCAGGCAAGAAGAAGTCCTGATGCACTATTGCTCATTGGCTTCTGTGCTCTTCTGCATGGCCGACAGCAAAGTGTGCCAGAAGGCAGGCAAGGGTCGCAGCAGGTGGCGCGAGGGTCGCAGCAGGTGGCACCTTCTAGTGTTCTGGCTCTTGTGTCCTGTGACCCTTAGCTCTACAAAGGTGAGCCTAAAATATTGACATTTCTTAGCCAACAGCAAACAGCCAGCATGGCAGATTACAGATAGGCCTAAGTATCAGCCCTTGACAGAAGTGAGTATTGCTGTTCCTAGGTCTTGGGTGTTGGAGACCCTTGTCCCTAAATGCTTAACAGTGCTCTAGAACAGTGGTTCTCAACCTGAGGGTCGCGACCCTTTTGCAGAGGGTGGGGGTGGGGGTAGTCGGTGGATCCTTTCACAGAAGTTACCTAAGAGCATCAGAAGACACAGATATTTATATTAAGACTCCTAACAGTAGCAAAATTACAATTATGAAGTAACAACAAAAATAAAATGGTTGGGGAGGGTCACCAGAACATGAGGAACTATATTAAAGGGTCCCAGTCTTCAGAAGGCTGAGAACCGTTGCTTTAGAATGGTTCTAGTAAGTGGAGCTTGCAGTTTCTATTCTCTAGTTTATGACCTTTCACCTGCTTCAGCCTCAGCCTTCTGCCATTCCTATATTCATCTTTCCCTTCATCACTGCCGTGGTGTTTGCCCTGGCTGCACTCTCGAGCTGTCCCTCTGTCTCTGTGTCAGCTGTCAAGCATCTGGCTGCTTTGCTGATCTTGCAGCTTGGTCTATACCGACTGCTCAGCCTTCACCACCACTCTGCTGTCCCTTGGTGCTCCCTTCTGCAAGTTCATCAGTTTTGCTCATGCTAAGAAAAGTAGGTAAGAAAGCGCCGCTCACCCAAGAGAAACATTTTATTGGGTCTAATGTTGCAGGATCAGAAGCTGCACTGGAGGGAATCTCCAGGCTGACTCACCAAGCGAGCCTCATTATGTAGCCAGGGGAGAAGTGTTTTCAGCAAGTATAGCAAACCTTGCAAGCAAAGGAACATTTATGTTCTTATCCACATAAACATCACAGCCTTGCTTTCTTAGCTGCAGTGGCAGCTATCCCCATACCCCCATACATACACCTTCACCTCCATTCCCCCACCCCATCCCCCACCCCCACCCCTCCACCTCCCATTCCCCCCACCTCCCCACTCTTCCACCCCCCCAACTCCCACCTCCCCACCCTTCCACCCCCCATCCCCCAAACCCCCTAAACCTCTGAAGGGCGAGTTCTCCCTCTACCCACAGTAGAAGTGGAGGTTAGCTAGAATTCACCGGGACTTAGCAAATGCCTGGTACAAATTATTTGAAACAGTCCTAGCTGAGGGTGAACCTGATGGAAGTTAGAAGCAAAAAACGAAGTTAAGACCTCACAGAATCCATGGCCCAGGCATAAGGCAGGCCAGGGGCAAGCCCAGACAAACTGGGGCCTTCTCAAGGTTGTTAGAATAGCAGGATGATCCTCCCAAGGTCCTTAAGACATTCCAGAAACTAGCTGGCCAGAAAGATAAAAAGTAGCCTAAACAACCTCCGCTGAGTCATGGGCCATCTGGGCTCCCTCCCCTCACCCTCTCTTTTCTTGTGTAGTTTAATATTAACTAGGCCCTCTGCTAACAAGATAAGTCTCCCACTCCCCTACATTCTACTCTCCTACATTGCTGATGCACGTACTACCCGCTGATGTAATTGTATGCCAATTACTCCCTCAATGTATGAATTGACTAATTATGTAAAGCGCGTGAAACCCCCTTGCCTTTTCCCATATAAACCCCTAGCTTTTGAGCCTCGGGGCGGACCACTTTGTCTCTTGCACAAGATGTGTTGGCCCGGAGCTCCGCAATTAAACTGCCTCGTGTTTTTGCATCAAGCCGGTCTCTTGCGTTTCCTTGGGTGTGTGCCAACCCGAGACTCGAGTGGGGTCTCCCCGTTGGGGGGGTCCTACAAACCTTCTCTTCAAGAATTAGAGCAATCAGCCCAGCGGTGGTGGCAGACTCTTGTAATCCCAGCACTTGGGAGGCAGAGGCAGGTGGATTTCTTAGTTCGAAGCCAGCCTGGTCTACAGAGTGAGTTCCAGGACAGCCAGGGCTACACAGAGAAACCCTCATCATTGTGTAGTTTTCTCAAGAGGTCTGTGGAATGTTTGAAATGGCAGCCATTAGCCTGGCTCTCGGACTGAGAACCCTATTGTTCAAGGCATCTAGAACAGCAAAGGGAAATCCAGTAGCTGCCAGTTACAGAGGTAGATGGTCCCACCCTCTTTCTCTTGACTTATCCCCGAAAAAATGATCAGAGGACGGGCTTATAATAAGGGTCTTGATGAACTTATTAACATAGGCATCAACTGAATTGGTGCTTTAATAGTACTTAGCATTGCCCCGGAAGAGGTAGTTTCCCGATCACTGCTTCAGGAAGATCATCAGTTCAAGATCATCCCGGGCTACAAAGCCAGATCTGGTTTAAAACACAACAAAACCAAAATGGGCTGGTCTCAGTTCCGCTGTAGTTTTGCCTTGGGAGTTTCTTCCTTCAGCCAGTCCCAATTTGTCTCTGCCTACCCCCTGCACCTCCCCCTACCCCTCCTGCCCCCCCCCCATGATCCACTTCTCCCCCCTTCCCCTCCTCCTCATCTTCCCCTCCCTCCCCCTCCTCCTTTGCGATTTCCATCTTAAACTTCTGGTACCACAGCCCCTTAAGTAGTGCCGGTCACCCAACAACCCAGTTCCAATCTCTGTTACCAGGGCAAGTTATCTGTGAGCAATTGCTTTGAATATAATGCCTGCTACTTGATAATCAGAACACAGATTGCTACATTAATAACAAGATTGCAGTAAGCAGGGTACATGCTACTCCTTCAGAGTTCCTCTGGGACCCGTCACTATGCCTGTTTTCAGTTTGTATACAGACAGCAAAGCAATCCCTTAGCTTCCAGTGACCTTTTATAAAACTGAATATTCAGGAGAAGGAATTCAAGCCTGCCATGGTGCCCCTTATCTATAAGCCCGAGACTAAAAAGGTGGGGGTAGAAGGACAAGGAATTCAAGCCACTGGGCTTGAAGCCACTGGGCTGGGCTGGAAAGACTCAGTGAAGCAGTATAGAATAAAATCAGAACAGGGAAGTGGGAAGGGTTGGGTGGGAAAACAGGGGGAGGGAAGGGGACTGATGGGACTTTCGGGGAGAGGGGGTCCAGAAAAGGGGAAATCATTTGAAATGTAAATAAATATATCAATAAATTTAAAAAAAAGAATTATTGAATTGACCTTTTTGTGTAATGTTAGTTTATATTTTTCATGCATTGTTTTGAATAAAAAAAATGAAACAGGGAAAAGAGAAGGAAGCCAGCTTCATTTAATGTTGCACATCTGGAATCTTATCATATGACAAATGAAGGCAGAAGGGCTACAAGTTTCAAGATGGCATGGATTATACAATGAGTTTTAAGTTGTCCTGAAATATATAAAAATAACCTATCATTTTGTTGTTTGTTTGCTTTTCGTAAAGAGTAGGGGGAAATAATTCCCTAACAAAATGCAAAGTGATAATGCCAGACAGAAATGAGATTTGCAAGGCGGTGATCTGAATTCTCAAGGAAATAGCTGACTCTAAGGATGTGGGAGTTGCCCCACTAGAAGGCCCTCCCAAGCAGCAAGGGGAACCAGGAAGATGGGTTTGCATGGAAGAACTAGGAAATGGCTCAGAGGAGACAATGAAAGTGCCATCCACAAAAATAAATGCTGAGGAAACTCTGAGTTCTTGAGGCACTGAAAGTGCGAAGGCTGCTGATTTGCCCTTTTGATGGTGTCCTTTGCCTTACAGAAACTTTGTAATTTTATGAGATCCCATTTGTCAATTCTTGATCTTAGAGCATAAGCTATTAGTGTTCTGTTCAGGAACTTTCCCCCTCTACCGATGTCCTCAAGGGTCTTCCCCAGTTTCTTTTCTATTAGCTTCAGAGTGTCTGGCTTTATGTGGAGGTCCTTGATCCATTTGGAGTTGAGCTTAGTACAAGGAGATAAGGATGGATCAATTCGCATTCTTCTGCATGCTGACCTCCAGTTGAACCAGCACCATTTGTTGAAAAGGCTATCTTTTTTCCACCGAATGTTTTCAGCCCCTTTGTCGAGGATCAAGTGACCATAGGTGTGTGAGTTCATTTCTGGATCTTCAATCCTATTCCATTGATCCGCCTGCCTGTCACTGTACCAATACCATGCAGTTTTTTAAACTATTGCTCTGCAGTATTGCTTGAGGTCAGGGATACTGATTCCCCTAGAATTTCTTTTGTTATTGAGAATAGTAAATTGGGAAAAGATCTTCACCAACCCTACATCCGACAGAGGGCTAATATCCAATATATACAAAGACCTCAAGAAGTTAGACCCCAGAAAACCAAATAACCCTATTTAAAACGGGGTACAGAGCTACACAAAGAATTTTCACCTGAAGAACTTCAGATGGCTGAGAAGCATCTTAAAAAATGCTCAACATCATTAGTCATTAGGGAAATGCAAATCAAAATAACCATGAGATTTCACCTTACACCAGTCAGAATGGCTAAGATTAAAAACTCAGGAGACAGCAGGTGTGGGCGAGGATGTGGAGAAAGAGGAACACTCCTCCACTGCTGGTGGGGTTGTAAGATTGTACAACCACTCTGGAAATCAGTCTGGTGGTTCCTCAGAAAACTGGGCACATCACTTCCGAAAGATCCTACTATACCACTCCTGAGCATATACCCAGAGGATTCCCCAGCATGTAATAAGGATATGTGCTCCACTATGTTCATAGCAGCCCTATTTATAATAGTCAGAAGCTGGAAAGAACCCAGGTATCCCTCAAGGGTAGAATGGATACAAAAAATGTGGTTTATATACACAATGGAGTACTATTCAGCCATTAGAAACAATGAATTCATGAAATTCTTAGACATATGGATGGAGCTGGAGAACATCATACTAAGTGAGGTAACCCAGTCTCAAAAGATCAATTTTGGTATGCACTCACTAATAAGTGGATATTAACCTAGAAAATTAGAATACCCAAAACATAATCCACACATTTGTACATCAAATGAGGTACAAGAAGAACGGAGGAGTGGCCCCTGGTTATAGAAAAACTCAGTGTAGCAGTATAGAACAATACCAGAACAGGGAAGTGGGAAAGGGTGGATGAGGGAATAGGGGAAGGGAAGAGGGCTTAGGGGACTTTCGGAGAGTGGGAAGCCAGAAAAGGGGAAATCATTTGAAATGTAAATAAAAAATATATCGAATAAAAAAACTGATTGGTTGTTGTGCTGTAAGCTTGTTTAAATGGAAAAAAAAAAGAAAGAAAGAAAAAGAAAGTGCGAAGGCTAGTGGACTGGAAGCTGATGCAAACTGAGAAGCTGCTTGTGGATCTGCCCAGGCAAAGGGAAGGCGTCCTTTCAGTAGAGGAGGCTCTAGTGCAAGAAGAAAGCAGGCACCATTCACACACCCCTTAAAAACTTTTTAAAGACTCCTAAATTCTCAATGTTTTGACTGCTATAAGTTATGATGTGCTAAGTTAGAATTAATCCTATCATGTTGTTTCTCATTTTTATGTACATTTAAATCTAGTATTTATATCTTTAGAAAAATTTTTCACAGGCCATAAAACAATTGTGTTTTCTGTATCACTTTTTAAGTTTCCTTTGTGATGATTGGAGTGAGAACAGCTGTTTTATTGTCTCCCACCCCTGTATCCTGGGTATATCCCAGGCCAGTTCAATGGCTTAATTGGTCAATAGTCAAGAGATAAAAGGCCCTGGTTATCATTCATAAGCAATCATTTAGAGTACTCTAAATCCTAAAGACAAGAGTTTCAGAAGTGTGGCACCCAAGCTACACAGTAGTAACAATCTATACTATTTCAAGTTGGTTAAGACTTGACTATATAGACTTATATATAAGATATATTATGTATATTATTATAATCTTATTCATAAGACATATGATGTTTTATTTCTGACCCACTAGGTCCACATCTCTTCCACTCCCCTCCTTTCACTTTAGGTTTACTGGCTTTTCTTTAGAAACCATCAATATTAAATATTTTTATACACAAGAATAAATATTATTATAATGAACTGCTGTGCACACACTAAGCAGAGGTGGCCTTCCTACCCACGGGATTGTGTCAAGGAGAGAAAATATTTTAACGAGAAAGGACTTGAGTACTGAATATAAACACGATTTCTTGTCATTTCCTAAACAGTGCAGCAAAACAGCTATTTACATACATTTCCATCGCATTAGGTATTCTAAGTCTCTGGAGATGATTTAAAGTATGCAGAAGGCAAGGTTCACACTATACAGTTCTATAGAAGGGATGTGAGCATCCCGGGATTTTGGTACCTTTGAGAGTCCTTGAAGCAGTCTCCTGAGAATACTGAGGGACAACTGAGTTACAATGCAGTTCAATTCACCAATGTTTCCCTCCCTGTTTGGCATCCCCTTCCCCCATTACCCATCCACCAAGAGCAATCACAAGTCCCAGATCTTATTGTGTCATTCCCCCTGTTTGATTACTCCTATTCTTTATTGTATTGCCACCATTCAATTATTTTCATGACCCTTGAGCCCTTATCATCTCCTTCTGCCAATCATTCCTTTAGCACAAATTCTCTCTTCTGGGTTTGCCTACTCCCCCTACCCGGACACTCTTCTATTAACATTATATTGTCCCTTCCTCAAAAACAACTTTGGTGTTCCCTCCCCGTAAGTTTTTAAGGTACCTCACATGTCTTGCCTGTGCCAAGCATTTCAAGTGTAATTATTTCTGTGGTGCCTCTAAGGGTGCATGTCACCACTGTGCCCCTGACATGGAGAACTGTCCCTTCTTAGTCCCTGGCATTGGACTCTGTATCTGATGCTGCCTGATGATGCAGAAGGCACCTGATCTGGAGTGTACCAACAGGACAAAGCTTTCTTTAACATTAAGCTTTCTGGGAAGTCTCATGATCATTTTAACTGTAAACAAGTTTAAAAAAAAAACAGTTGAAATCCCTATAAAACCAAACACTAATAATGAATAATGGAAAACACGTCAAAATCCCCAAAGATCAATGTGGTAGAATTTGTCCCACCTGGTACTAAAGAAAGCAGAGTCATTAGGGCATGTTCGCTCTGCAGAGGCCTGGGCTAAAGACTGAAGAGTTCATTTCTCTGAAAAGATGGCACGCCCCAAAGGTGAGGATGATTTCAGCAGAAATTAAAAGAAACAGGATGCTTGGAAGAGAAAAGAAAAAAAGTGACCTAATCCACTCACGGGAGGCCAGCCGGAGTAGGAAATCTTTTAGAATGGAACAAAAATGAGGTCACTTAAAGGTTTCTTCCTCAACAGCATGCATTTTTAATAAGACTATTTTGTACTTCACAGCTCTTCTCATCCGAGGACCTCGTCTCCCAGAGCCCTTCCTGGCTCTCGGTCTGCCCATCACCGTGCCTGACACTTCCATGTGTGTCCGCTCATTAATCAGCATTCACCCCTGCAAAACCAGCAGCTTGAAAACATTGCAACCCTGGCCCATGCTAATTACTTGGACAATTTACAGAATCCTAAGGGAAGGCAGAGACCTCTGTGTGTAGACATGCCTGTGCACAGCATAATGTCAGGGTTTAAAAGAAGGAGGATAAAAATCTTTGTTGGATCCTACAGGCTTGTTTGGAATAAATCTTATAAAGAATGTTTTCGCTAATAGAGCTCTTGAATTTCTTGGGGGGAAAATTCTCCTGGGGACTTTCCAGCTTAGCTCTGGGAACTTCTGGGTATTTTCTTACCCCATTTTCTGTTGCTGTAACAGAATAGTGTAGCCCAGGTAACTTCTGTAGAAAAGTTCATTCTACAGAATGGTGTCAGAGTCCAGGAGTGTTCAGCATCTAGCCAGGACCTTCCTGAGGTCAGCTTGATGGAGGCTACCACAGCAACATGACACAGTAAGGATGTTATCTCAAAAGGTCTTATCTCAAAAGATCGGGAGAGATAGCTCAGCAGTTAAAGAACACTTGCTGCTCTTGCAAAGGATCCAGGCTTGATTCCCAACACTTGGTAGCTCACACCCCTACGTAACTGGGGAACCCAATTTCTTCTTCTGACCTCCATAGGCACCAAGCATGCATGTGATACATACACAAATGCTTGAAAAACACTAACACACATGAAATAACATAAAGAAATTTTTTATTCCTGTATTTGTTCTTAGTTATCTGTGGGCGGATGATGGGGGAGAGAGGATGGTCAGTGTAGGTATTTGAACACGAGAGCAATACTCAGTAGGGAGGCCAGGGGAAGATGTAGTGGAAGTTGAGTTAAAGGAGTTGAAAGGCACCAGACATGGTAACTGAGAACTGAACTCTGAGTATGTGCTCTTAATAGCTGAGCCATCTCTCCAGGCCTATCTCAAGAGAATCCATAAAGCCACGATGATAGACTGCCCTCTAGATGACCTCATCTCATCCCACTACTTCCCAGAGGCTTCACTTTCAAATACCATTAGCATATGAAGTCAGGGATTAAGTTTCCAACACATAGAAACTTATAGGGATATGTTCAAATGGCAGTAGATACAGAGAAAAAGAGTCCTGTGAGGTCATTTTAGAATATATGTTCTTGATTAAGTCTCAAGAATGAAATGGAGTGGGAAGAGGCACCCAGGACCTGCATGAAATTGTAGGCATGCTTTGAAGCACTGCTATGTATTTCTATAGTGAGAATGATAGCTTTATTAAATTCTCCAAGCGGTCCATAGCTCCAACAGCAATGTTCTCATCTACTTATTATTGGACTGGAGAGTTAAGTGGAGAACTGACCTCAAACTTGATTGGCTCAGATACCTTGAGTGTTGAAGCAGCTTCTTACAGCAGAGAAGAAAGACTGGATATTGAATAGGAGAAAAGCATTTCTCCTGTCATTATAGGCCTCATCATTATTATAACAATTTTCATCCCATGTCCATGGATATTTTACACTAGGAAGCAAGGCAGCTCTTTAATTGTATTAGTCATCTCTTTAAATTCTAACAAGAAAATACAAGATAAATTAAAAAAACAAAAATAAAAACATGTGACCGTTTACAGAGGTCTTAGTCCATGGTCGCTTGGCCACCTTGGTTTTGGTCTAGTAACAATACAGTACATTATGATTGGAATACATGGTAGAGAAGGCTGCTTGCCTCTCTATAGCCACAGAAATCCAATGGAAGAGAAGGAGTTCACTATATCTTTCAAGGGCACATGCCCAGTGGCCTAACTTCTTTCCACTAGGTCCCTTCTCTTTGAGGTTCCACCAGCTTCCTATAGTAGCACCTGGGAACCTCTTTAACAGTGTGTGTTTGGAGCATGTTGCAGATACAGGCTATAGCACATTAGGAAACACCTTAGGAAATCCTAGCTGTAAGGAAACATAGACAATGACATGAACTTAAGTTTGACAAGAAGTCCTGGATGTAAGATACTGCTTCACTCTCAGAGATATCCTTGGCTACTCCAAAGGATAGAAAAGAGAAAAGGCAGAGAAAATTAGAATAAGAGTGGCATTAGGCCCCCTAGCCCACACTGCCCATGGGACCAAGCAGGTATTCAGTGACATCACAGTGACACACTCAGCAAATAGTACATGACACACCAGAGCCCTTTTCTCAGAGATGGCTATGTTCAAACACCAACACACAATTGATCACGAGCTTTAGAGCTGTGGTCAGACTGCTTACCCAGGGACCATATCTAGTTACATGCCAAACTGTACAATAAGAAAGAGTTTTAAATTGAACACAATTGAAGGTGTTTTAAATCATTTGATTATAAAATTTTGAATAGGCTTGTAGAAAGTGAACTCCTCCCATCAATGGGTGTTGCTGTGTTTACAGGTGTTTGAGTGCATACTTTGTCTCTGTAGTCCATCCCTGACACAGCTGTGGACACAGATGGAATTTTATTTTGCTTTACCGAACAACTAGAGTACTGTTGACTGGGCTGTGACCACAACTCTACCCTTTTCAGTGTTTCCCAGACAAGATGTTGTGTTTTGACTCTTTTATTTATTTTGCTACTTTCAGAGCTCCTGATCCTCTTAGGTTGCCAAAGAGACATAAATAATATAATGTGGATGGATCTACATGAGCTGTCTTGGCTGTGTTCCTGAAGTCAAGCACCTGGCCTGAAGCAGCTAAGTGTTAATGTCTCTCCAGGGAGGCAGATGCCCTGAACAAAGAAATATAATCTCCATGAGAAGAAAGAAGATCCCAGTTGGCCAGCTAACCTAGCAGTTAGTGGTTGGACCACCAGGGGCAAGCAGAGACAGAAAGTGTCTAACCTGAAAGACTGGCACAGTTGAACCACCAGTCACTTGGGTTACTCTCAAATGTCTCTCTCAGGCTCCTGACCATGCCAGTCTGAGGAGAACCAGATTTCAGGGTAGGTTTAGATCTACTAGGGAGGTAACCAGTGAGTTATGGGGATCTTCAGGCAAAGACTGGGGAAGAAATGAAGAGGAGGGACCTTGGACCACATTTTGGTTCTAAGGAAGGTTTGGCCAGGGTGAATCCTTTGGTCAGTCACCCATAGCAGTCTCTTGTGTCTTCCAAATGGACCTGCGCTGGGGCCATTGCAACACCTGTCTGACTGAGAGCAGGTCTCAGGAACAATGGCCTCAAATGAGCTTGACAGCAGACCCCTTTTACTAATACATCATATCTGAGTGTCATGCTAACAACTACCATGTTAGATGCTGTTCTCCAGATGTAGCTGTTGTCTTTCATGCTCTCCTTTCATAGACAATAACCACTCTGGGGAGGGTTATTCTGTTTGTTGACTTTGTCTTAGATTTAAAAGTATCTAAACTGTCAGGGCACTATCAACAGGGTCAGAAAACTAGACAACTGTGAGATGGAAGTTCAGGACCCAAGAGTGAAACACATCCTGGCTCCCCAGTGGCTCCAGCGACATCCAGAGAGGGAGTAAAACAGACAATTGGCTGTGACCAACTTAGAAATAGTCGTTGCAGATTTCACCTTTTACGTTTTTCTCCTTTATTCTACGGAATAAAATTCAGAAAATTCTAGTCCTCAAGATTCAAAAACGTTTTTTTCCAGTGGAAATGAAAAGTTCTAGAATGTTCTGTTCACTGCTAGGACAGAGTTTATAGAGAAGCCAAAGCAATGGTGTCACAGTAATTACAGAGAGCAAACCCAGGAGGCAGATAAAACATGGGAGGAATAGAGGCAGGGACAAGTAGCCCAAATACCTTTCCTTACCTGGGCAGTCTTCTATGAGGGCTAAAACTGTGGAGAGTCGGCATTTTGTTTTAATGAGGGACTTTAATTCCCTTAGATGGGTGATAAAAATGTATGCATATTAGTGAACCATTACATAATACCTTCCAGAGTTCCATAACCATCACCATAGATTCTCAGGAGCTCGGCCAGCACCACGACCCTTCCATGTGCCCAGAGGAGCCTTACTATGACATCTCCAGCAGCCCAGCCCTTGGTCCTCAGAAAGTTGCAGCTACAATTCAAAGTCTGGAATCATTTTCAGAGGTAACAGGGACCCAGTTGTGTCTTAGCCATTGGCATCTGCCCACTTTGCTAGACAATAAAATTTAAAAAGAACATTCCTTGAGTAAGATTCTCTGGAAAATCAGAAGATCGGGAAAGTGGTCGTTTTTGTTTTGTTTTGTTTTGTTTTGTTTTAATGATTCCACCAGGAAATGTTGAGTGAATGAACATATGGATAGCCTTATTAGCTGGGAAGCAAAACTTGAGACCAATATCAACCTCATCCTTTCCCACTTCTTCCATCTTCAATGTTTTCATTTCGTTTCTGTTGCTGTGACACCCAGATAAAAAAGCAACAGAGGGGAGGAGAGGGTGAAGAGTGGGGGAGCCAAGAATTCAAGCAGCAAGTCACATTACATCCACAGTCAAGAGTGAAGAGAAGAACGGCTCTTGTTTGCCCAGTCAGTATTCAGCTAGCATTTTCCACCCCTGTGCATCCCAGGGCGCAGGCCATGAGAGGAGAATGCCCAAATTCAGGGAGGATTTTCCTGTATCAATGAATGATCAAGAGAGTCCCCACAGACATGCTCACAGGCCAATCTGGTATAGATAATTCCTCATTGATACCCTCTACTCAGCTTGGCATGGTTGTGCATGCCTATAATAACCCAGGAGACAGAGGCAGGCAGTTCTCTGTGAAGCTGCACTACACTACTCACTACAGAGTGAGTTCAAGGCCAGCCAGAGCTACATAGCAAGGTCTTGTCTGGAAAAAAAAAAGACTCTTCTCTCAAGTGATTGTATCAAATTACAGTTTAAACAAAGTTATATCAAACTACAATTTAAACAGCATAATCAGTCACTCAAACACCTGGACCTAGAGACATGGAGGTAGATGGTGTAACAGATATCATTCAAGACCTAGTCCCAGGCCTGTCCGAAGAGCCGGAGCTACAACCTGAGTATATGATTTCTTCCCTTCGCTTGGAATTAAGCCCTTTTCCCTCTCACCAGCAAATAACTGCTCATTCCTTAAATTTCGTCCAATGTTTTCTAGTGTTTAAAGCAGTTTTCCAAATGTGATCTTATGTAAGAACCATGACACATTTAGAGAACAAAAGCTACCACATCATCTCCATCTTCCCCAAGAGGAACTTGAGGCCTAGAAGAACTCCTTAGCTTGCTCAAATAGGGTTGGGGGGGCACAGAACTGGAGCAGCAACAATGGACCATCAGTAGGCATCATATATAGAGGGCTTACATCACACAAATGCTCATCACTCTCCATAGCTTACTTCCACTTGTCCAAAAAGACTTTGTTGGCACAGACAACACACTCACTCACATATTCATTTCGCATCCCTCAGAGTAAGCAGCAAGATGCGCTCTATATACTGACCCTCAAAGAATGTTAGTGGACTGACTGATTAGAGTAGATAATCTGTTAGCTGAGTGCTAATCTATTAAATCCTTAGGAAGAGACTCTGAAATTTAAAGAACTGTAGCTAAGCGGCAAAGAGAAAGGGGACACATAAAGCTTCACCTCTGGCTGCTTTTCATCGAACATCTGGATGAGTCACCTGCTGCTCTGGCAATAACTTACAAAAGGAAGTATTTATGTCGGTTTGAGTTTATAGTCAGAATGACTGAACTGGAGGGGGGGGGGGTCATGGCATGATGGCAGGAGAGTGAGATGCACAACATCTCAGCAATGAGGGTGTATCGAGGGATGAAAGTGAACCACTAATTTCTCTTCTTTCCCGGTCTGGCACCCCAGTTCATGGGATTAACATGATTATAATCAAGGTGGAACGGTGGGAGACTGCCTGTACATAAGCCCAAAACAAAAAGCGAATGTCACAGGAAGAGGTCCTAGGACACCACTCAAACATACCTTAGACTTTGTCATTGGTGATTCCTGCTCCCTACCAACACTCCACATTTCCCAGTCAACTGATAGTGATAATGTGTTTCAGCTGACAAATGCCTCTAGAGTGGGGTGCCGGGAACATGGAACTCTACACACACACACATACACACACACACACACACACACACAAAAGAGAGAGAGGAAGGAGAGGGAGAGAGGGAGAGGGAGACTGGAGAGAGGGAGACGGAGAGAGGGAGATGGAGAGAGGGAGACGGAGAGAGGGAGAGGGAGAGAGGGAGAGGGAGAGAGGGAGAGGGAGAGGGAGAGGGAGAGAGACTGAGGTTTTAAATAAGATTTCATTTTAGTGCATAGTAGGCAAGTAGGACTTCCTGGGTGGAAATGTTCTAGACATCGATCCTGTTTAAAGTGAAACCTCCCCAAGAGTCAACCAAAGGTCCTTTATGTGATGAGACAGAATAACAAGATTTTCTTTTCAAAGCTAGACTCCACAGACTCCAAGGACTAGAAACTTGGGACCTCTCAGTCCTCATATCTAGCCATCTGCCATCTCCAAAAGGAAGAAAGAGAGAGAGAAAAACAAAACAAACAACAAGAACACAACAAAAGCCTTAGGAAAAGCAGACCTGTAGGTTTCCTGTGTGTAGAGCTCTTTCAGAAGGTGGGAGTGACAACTGTTACAACCTTCTTGTAGCAACAGCTCAGCTGTGGCTCCAGGGAGCATCCAAACTGAATGTGGGTGGCCTAAAATGTTCTTTCCCAATTTATTCAAAATCTTCCACATGCTGGGTGGGGAAAAACCTGACTGCCACCTGCAGGGCCAGGCTGTGGCCCCTCCAGCTCTGAGTTAGGAGACTCAAGGACAGCCCTGTTTTGGAGAAGCCATGTATACTGATGTTCATGTAACATTACCAAACAGGCAACATATGCCTTAAAAATTCTGGCCTTTTACACACTGGAGAAAACAATCCTTCTGGATTTTTCGTTTCAAGCCAGTGACATCTTTGATGGGGCTGGGTAATTGGAAAAGGGATTTAAATAGGTCTGGAGACCTTCCAGCCCTGTGGAATTTGCAAACACTATGTAGAATCCATAAGCAAACAGAATTTACAAAGAAACTCTCCCCTCTGGAATTAGTCAAGGATCCAATTTGAGGAGATTTTTAGTTTATTCTGAGGTAATGCCAGAAGGCCTTGAAAATAGGAACAAAGCAGAAACTGGAGTGTGGGGGCTGTGGTGTGGGCAGTGAGAGAGAGAGAGAGTCACTTTATACACTTAGAGAAAAAAGATGTAAAAGATTGGTGTGTTGTCCTCCCCCAGCAGTGACAAGGCACTTGGAAAGAGATGCTGTGATGCCACAGGGCTATGCCCCAGTCCCTCCAGGCATGTCCTCCTGTGAATTCTGGGGCTGCCTGGGGTTTTATTTTGATTTAAATAAAAGTGTGTGTCTAGGAGAGCAAGCAGTTAGACAGCGGGACTATTCCAATTCAGGACTGATCATACATGTGGGTACACGTGTGTCTGACACATTCATAAGATATCAATTCTATCTTAAGCCGTTAGATAAGGTAATATTTGTAGCTTCAAGGAAGCTGCCTGTTCTCCTGCAGAGAAGCCATTACTGGACGCCAGACTCAGGTACACCTGCACACACAGGGCTAGACACAACTGGCTTTGTCTCAGGATGGACATTCTTTGACCTAGTAAGTCAGGGAGATATTCAGTCTCCATCTCTTATATTTGCATCTACTTCAAACACCCTGGGAATGTGGAGAGTGACTTTCCATCCAGCACCATTCATTGCCCACAAGAGACGACTACACTGAGAGCCTTGGAGAAGCCTCTGGAGGGGTTTCTTTAATAAATTGTTCATTTTAAGTATTAGAAGATGGTCACAGAATATCTAGGTGCTCAACCACTTGTTTCCCCCAGTCATTATGTTATAGTAGCATGGTACAGTTGTCACATTTAGTAAACCAATAACAATACATCAACTAGTTATCAACTAGGTTTTTGTTCTTTCCTTTTGTTCTTTTCCTACTCTAGTGTACCATCTAGGACACCATATGGTGTTTGGTGACAGTATTGTTTCAATCTCTTCTTCCCTGAAATTAATTCTTGTAGCCTGGCTTTGACAGACTAGACAGTTCTGAGGAGCACTGGCTGAGTATTTGGTGTGCATGCCTGCCTCCCCTTTAGTCTCCCTTATGTCTGTCTCGTGGAACAATTGGTGCTATGGATTTTGGCAATGATGGCCACTATTTTAATCACTGACGAACAGTAAGGATGAGCACTATCAGTGTGACCTTTCAATCACTGATGCTGACTCACATCAATCACTCACATGATACAATTCCTCACTGGGGTACCACTTTTTCTCTTGCCTCTACTACTCTCCTCGGGACTAACACTTCAAGAGCTGTGCTTGAAACTCTTGGATTCAGCTGATATGTGTTCCTCTCTGTTTACTCATTCCCGAGGTGCTGATGTTCTTTGGATTACATTCCATACATTGTGCTTTGTTACCCAAATTATTCCAGTTTTCACCATCAGGAGCTCTTTAAACTGGCTCTATTTTGTCCCCCCTTCTTCCAATATTGTGGCTTTAGATATACTTTGCTTTGTTTGCTTCAGAATTGTTATCTTTTGTTTCTTGAACCGTTCCCTTATTTAGCTATTCTCCCAGGATTCCTAGCTCTCTTATTGGATGATATATTAGAAACAAATACGTGAGTACTGAGTGTAGTTACTTCTAGACCCTCTCTGCCTTGGGAACAAGGAAATGTATGTGCACTAACTTATATATCATATACAGGCATACATACTTGCTAGTGCAACTGCCGGGTGTTATTAAACTAATCCTCAACACAGAGATATGTTCTTTGTAGGAATTTAAAGTATAAAGTTTGGTATCTTAAAATTCATCTCGATCTTAGAGCATACCCTGTTGGTGTTCTGTTCAGGAACTTTCCCCCTGTACCGATGTCCTCAAGGGTCCTCCCCAGTTTCTTTTCTATTAGCTTCAGAGTGTCTGACTTTATGTGGAGGTCCATGATCCATTTGGAGTTGAGCTTAGTACAAGGAGATAAGGATGGATCAATTCGCATTCTTCTGCATGCTGACTTCCAGTTGAACCAGCACCATATGTTGAAGAAGCTATCTTTTTTCCATTGGATGCTTTCAGCTCCTTTGTCGAGGAGCAAGTGGCCATAGGTGTATGGGTTCATTTCTGGATCTTCAGTCCTGTTCCATTGATCTGCCTGCCTGTCATTGCACCAATACCATGCAGTTTTTAACACTATTGCTCTGTAGTATTGATTGAGGTTAAAGGTACTGATTCCCCCAGAATTTCTTTTGTTGTTGAGAATAGTTTTAGCTATCCTAGGATTTTTGTTATTCCAGATGAATTTGAGAATTTCTCTTTCTAACTCTATGAAGAACTGAGTTGGGATTTTGATGGGTATTGCATTGAATCTGTATATTGCTTTTGGCAAAATGACCATCTAAGATCAAGAATTGACAAATGGGATCTCATTAAATTATAAAGTTTCTGTAAGGCAAAGCACATCATCAAAAGGACAAATCGGCAGCCAACAAATTGGGAAAAGATCTTCACCAACCCTACATCAGATAGAGGGCTAATATCCAGTATATACAAAGAACTCAAGAAGTTAAACCCCAGAAAACCAAATAACGCTATTAAAAAGTGGGGTACAGAGCTAAACAAAGAATTTTCACCTGAAGAACTTCAGATGGCTGAGAAGCATCTTAAAAAATGCTCAACTTCATTACTTATTAGGGAAATGCAAATCAAAACAACCCTGAGATTTTACCTTACACCAGTCAGAATGGCTAAGATTAAAAACTCAGGAGACAGCAGGTGTTGGTGAGGATGTGGAGAAAAAGGAACACTCCTCCACTGCTGGTGGGGTTGCAAACTGGTACAACCACTCTGGAAATCAGTCTGGCGGTTCCTCAGAAAACTGGGCATATCACTTCCAGAGGATCCTGCTATACCACTCCTGGGCATATACCCAGAGGCTTCCCCAGCATGTAATAAGTATACGTGCTCCACTATGTTCATAGCAGCCCTATTTATAATAGCCAGAAGCTGGAAAGAACCCAGGTATCCCTCAACAGAAGAATGGATGCAAAAAATGTGGTATATATACACAATGGAATACTATTCAGCCATTAGAAACAATGAAGTCATGAAATTCTTAGGCAAATGGATAGAGCTGGAGAACATCATACTAAATGAGGTAACCCAGTCTCAAAAGATCAATCATGGTATGCACTCACTAATAAGTGGATATTAGCCTAGAAAATTGGAATACCCAAAACATAATCCACACATCAAATGAGGTACAAGAAGAACGAAGGAGTGGCCCCTTGTTCTGGAAAGACTCAGTGTAGCAGTATAGGGCAAAACCAGAACAGGGAAGTGGGAAGGGGTGGATGGGAGAACAGGGGGAGGGAAGGGGGCTTATGTGACTTTCAGGGAGTTGGGGGGCCTTAAAAGGGGAAATCATTTGAAATGTAAATAAAAAATATATCAAATAAAAAAAAAAAGCAAACCAGAAAAAAAAAAAACTCATCTCTGTGTTTTTAGAAAGATTTTCTGCAGCCTTTAGAAGGAAGGAGTCTGGATTGTAGGTATATATGCCTGTGGGCTCCAGAAGGAAAAGGTCCAACTGAGGCCCAATCAAGTGGCCATCTTGAGACTTGGGATACCCAGCATCCAAGATTGATTCTCCCAAGCTTATTTGCCATTTTTATCTTCTTTGATGAGGGTATTCATGACAGTTTTACTTGTTGTGTATTTTTTCTTGGTGTCTTCACAGTTCCTCGTGCATCTTGGACAGTGGCCCTTTATCAGGTCTATTTTTTTTAACCTTTAATTTTAAACTGAATTTCTTTTTTATATATTGAAGATAGATTCTCTGTCATAAGTACATCCCAACCAAGTTTATCAGATTGTTTTTCCCAGTCTGTGCATTATTTTTCACTCCTTTGCCATTGTCTTTTTCAGGACAGGTTTTTATTTTGTTTTGTTTTTTTAAGAAGTAGACTTTATCCACCATTTCTTTCCTGAATTGTGTCACTGATGTTAGAGGTAAAATGTCATCACCATACCAAAGCATTCTAGGTTTTTTTCCTATCCTCTATGAGTTATACAGTTTCGTATTTTATACCTAGGCCTAAGATCAATTTAGAGTTGTTTTTGTGACAAATCTTGAGCTTGGGAAATGCTGGTCTCCAGCTATACTCTTCTGCCAATTTGGGATTATTGTCTAGTTTAGGAATTTTACACCATAATCTGAATTTAAGAAACAGTTTGTAGGTATTTGCAGTGTTAATGTCCCAAATTTTGAATAAGACTGTAATGAAAGTATGGGAAAATTCGGAATTTCTCTTCTTGAAAATATTTAGTTTTTCTATCTGTGAACATGGAATATCTCTCAACTTATTCAGTTGTTCTTAGGTTCATTTAATCAAGTCTACTAGTTTTTCCTCATATAGATCCTGCACATATTTTGCCACATTCATAGCTAGGTGTTATATAGGGGGCTGCTAATATAAATGGTAATATTATTGGGGTCAAATTTCACTTGTTAACTTCTGCTACATCGGAAAAAAATGACCTTTGTATATTAAATATGTATCCTGCAGTTTTGCTGTAATTACTTATGAGTTTAAAGATTAGTTGTTTTCCTGTTGATATTTTCATATTTCCCATGTAACTTTTTAAAGATTTATTTATTTTTATGTATATGAGTATACTGTCTTATTTCTTTAAGTTTATTTTACTTATTTATGAGTGCTCTGCTACATGGACACCTGTATGAGAGAAGAGGGCATCAGATCTCCTTATAGATGGCCATGAGCCACCATGTGGGTGCTGGGAATGAACTCAGGACCTCTGGAAGAACAGCGAGTGCTCTTAACTGCTGAGTCATCTTTCCAGCCCCTTCCTATGTAAATTTTAAGTAATCATGGTATTAACAAACATAGGCAATTTTATTTCTTTCATTCCAATATCTATGCCTTTTTATCAATCTACTTATAGATCAATTTATTTACTTATTTATTGGGGTACTGGAAACTGAACACTGGGCCTTACACATGCTAGGTATACCAGCTCAGCTGTACGCCTAATGCCTTTGTGATTATTATTGTGAATTGGGCTTCATCAGCTCCCTTAGGCTTGTCTTGACAAGTCACTCTCTAGGCCATGAGCCTTCTTGCAACAGTCTTCAGAGCAGCAGGATTACAGACTAGAGCCACCAGGCCGTTTCCTTCTCTTAATGTTTTGCATTAGCTCTGACCCCCCACTGTGATGTTGTATAGGAGAGGGGTCAAAGGACAACCTTACCTTGTTGCTGGACAGGTGAAATTTGTGGTTCTTTTGTTCTGATTTTGCAACATTCTTTACTGAGTTGTGGAAAACCTTTTCCTTTCCAGGCTTTGAGAGCTTTGGAATCTGTTTCTCTGTCCCTATTAACATGATTATGTTGCTTTCTGGTTTAGCCTGTTGGTGTGATGGCTTACGAGAATTCATTTTTATTGCTACAGCAGCCTTCAGTGTCTGTGAGCTAAATGCCATTCCTGTGGTATATAGGTATTTTCATATTATTCTACTCAGTTCGCTGAATTTTTTTGTTGTTGTGGTTTTGTGGAATTTTCTATCTGTGCTCATGACAAAGATTGATCTGTTGTTTTCTTGTGATGTGTGTGTCTAGTTTGGTATTAGCATAATGCTTGGCTCAAAGATATTTCTACTTTGCCTATGTTTTCTGGAGAATATAACTGAAAGCTGGAATAAGTTCTGTTTGATAGAACTTACCAATGAACTCACCTAGACAGTGTCCTTTCTGTTCTGGAATTAATGATACTAGTTTGATATTAAGGTCTTCTCAGTTCTGGCACTGTTAAAGCTTTTGTTGATGCCCATAGCAGTTTTGTTTGTTTGTTTGTTTGTTTGTTTGTACCTAGTCAATGCTGATAATGATGGCTATTTAAGCAACAGAGTTTCCCATCTTCCCTCTGGGTGTTAGTGATCACTGTTGTCCACCTTAGCCCCTATGACCTACAAATTCAGAAAAAGTCTCTCTGGGCAAGCACTGGCTCACTAGTTTTGACATAGAATGGCCTACAGCTTTATCCTATAGGGAGTCACTCTAGGCCCTCAGCATCAAATCTGGTTGGCTTTCTAATTTGACTTGTCCACAAAAACTCCATGGTCCATTGCTACCTCATATGACCTTAGTAATTTATATCTTCCTCCTTTGAAAGCATAGAATTATATTATCTGAGGATATGATGAGTGAATGGGAATTGCTTGTTTTTCCTGCATGCCATTGTTAGTGCTTATGGACTAAAATGAATGGAAAAATTAATCAGTCTCCATTATATAGCAAACTACGGTATTAAGTTTTCTGTTGTTAAATCAATTTATATTGTTTCCATAAGATCCTGTACTTTTATAACAGACTTCCCCATTAAAATGTTACATTGCCTAACCAATATCAGTCCTCAAGCCTTTATTTTACAGGACAGTCTTTTTTTCAACATCTACTGGAATACACCTAATTTTGAGCAATAGTGACTGGTTGGCATGCCAGGAAAGTCAGGTGGCATAACAGGAAAGGCTGTGTGTTACTTTGCCCATCAGATAGTAAGTAGAAGAAAATTCAATTCAAACTGCTTTTCTAAGGAGCCCTTTGTCCAGACACACTTAAACTACACTCAGGACAGGAAAAGGTAAACAATAATGTCATTGTTATCAATTATAGGGTAGTTTGTAGAAGGTAGGGTGGAGGATCCCACCGGGAAGTGCAGCCAATCACTGCAAGGCAGTGCATGTCGATTAGAGGTTGGGAGGGGTCTGGGTGATGTATGGTACAGGTGCAAATCCTAATATCTGTGAGTTATGTCTCCTGACAGACTAGGTAAATGCATGAAAGACTAGCCCTTGCAGGAAATAGAAGTGCTTTCAACAAGATGGTTTTCTTTCAACCTTCCACGAGTAGTCAAAAATCAGAGATAGAGTGCCTCATCCAATTTGCATACAATTACAGAAGGAAGATGAAGTTCTGAACACATAGGATCCAAGGGCCAAGGACCTAGTAACGACTCTTTTCATTTTGCTGGAGAGATATTAACTGTGTGTGGTTTTATTTTTAAGAATGGAGACAATAGGACCAAGTTGGGTATCCTGAGGTCACTGTGAAGGAGCAGGAAGCACCAAGAGAATTTTAAACATCAAAGGCAGCAAGATGGAGAAGCTAAATTTTTCCTTGAAATTAAGACAGACAGGAATGCCTTGTGTCAGCACCTATCTCTCTAAATCATGTTGATTAACAAATAGGAGGAAAAAAGGAAATGGGTTCAAATATCAGAAAGAAATAGAGCCATCACTAGCTACAGATAATAATATCATCTATCAAGAAATCCCAATACATTCAACAAACTTGTGATAGAAAATTACTTGAAGTAATAAGAGAATTCAGCAAGATATCCAGATAGATTGATCTAGAAAAATCAATTCAATTTTTTTCATGTCAGTAGCGGCTTACTCAGAATAACATTTAAAATTATATTTCTTAAAATAATAATAAATACTAGAGAGCATTTTGGCTTTAACTAAATAAAAAATGTTCATGTCATCTGTGAGGAAAATTTTAAGACTTTAATAAAGAACATAAAATATAATTATTTTAATAAATAAAGACATTCTGTACTCTTAGGTAAGCTGTCTTGATATAATAAAAATGACTATTTTTCTAATGTTGATTTAAATTCAATGAAATGCAATAAAAATGCTAGTTCCAGTTTTTCCAAAGAAATTCATTAAACTTAATCTAAAATATATATAGCAGAATAAAAGCAAATAAAGAGTCAAATCAATCTAAAATTTCAAGAACTTTTAAAATTAGATATTACAATACCCTGCTATTTGGAATCATACTTTTTTGGTTAAGGTGATAGAATATCAGCAATTTCATGGGATTTAAAGTATAAAAGAAACTCATAGTTTTTCTTAAGAAACTAATATTGATTAGGCAAAAAGGCAAATTAAGCAGCAAAATAGAGTGTAAAAATTGACTTGCTACCTAATAGAAACAAAACAATAAAGAAGACACTGCCGTCTGGAACACTAGAAAATGCCTGTAATGTTATCCTGCTGGAGGCTGAGGCAGGAGGATCATAGGAGGGACATGTATTTGTGACCAGCTGGGCTACATAAGAAGACCTTGCTGTGTGTGTGTGTGTGTGTGTGTGTGTGTGTGTGTGTGTGAGAGAGAGAGAGAGAGAGAGAGAGAGAGAGAGAGAGAGAGAGAGAGAGAGAGAGAAATGAAGAAAAAGGAAAGGGAAGAAAGGAAAATTGCACATCAGTAAAGGCTATTTTGATTAGTAAACTAGAAGAAACTATATGAAAACCATTTTCTCTCTATGTTTAGAAAAAATAAAACCACTGAGCATTGTATACAAAGGTAGATGAAAACTGGGCTAGAAATTTCAATTTGGAAAGAAAAACTGTGGCATTCATAGACCAATAGGAAAGAGGTCTTTTATGAATCTCGGGCAGCTAGAAAAAATATAGTATGTGCCTAGGCAAAAAACGTAATTTGATTATATCAAAATTAAGCACATTAGAACAACTTAGATAAGGTTAAGAGTGTGCAGAGTAGAAAAATAATAATGCTTGATGTTACAGCAGGGCTCATTGCCAAGCATGCCAGCACTAATCCTAGTCGAGAGTAAACTCATGGCAACTCAAAACAGGAAACAGGCAATATGAACAAGAAAAATCTTAATCTGGAATATCCACAGAGCTAAGAAGCAGAAGAAAGAATCCAATACTTAGAGATCAGAAGGTCACACATGAAACCCACACACTTAAGACCATGTCCATTAGAAAACTGTAGAGAGCTAAGCTTTGCTTAAAGACTTTGGAGATGGAGCAGTAGCCTGCATACCTGGCAGGGATCTCCGAGATGGTGCACTCATTTCAGAGAGCATTCTGGTTTTGCTTCATCAAAGCAAGAAACACATGTTCTGGTGCTCTAAAACCCAGTGATGCTATTCCTTGGCTCCTATGCTAAAGTCATTCTCACAGACTGAAGAGAATGTGAGCAAACATGCTTCTCTCTCTCTCTCTCTCTCTCTCTCTCTCTCTCTCTCTCTCTCTCTCTCTCTCTAACAGCAAAGAGCAAGGTGCAACCTGGGTGTTAGGTAAAATAATGAGATGCACGCTAGTCAAGCATAATGTGGAATGGGGAAGAAATGTGTGCTATACTAAGAACACCCCACAAGGATGGCTACTATTTTAAAAAGTAACAAAATCTAACAGGTGCTGGTGAGGGTGTGAAGAAATTGTCACCTTTGTATACTATTTCTCAGACTAAGAAATAAAGCAACTATTATAGAAAAAAGTATGGTAATTCCTAAAATAAATGTACCCCACCATGCAGCAATTCCATGTGTGTGTGTGTGTGTGTGTGTGTGTGTGTGTGTGTGTGTGTGTGTGTAAAATAAGTAGAAACAGGGACTTGAGGCTATATTTGTGTAGCCATCTTGTGGTATCATTTTCTATAATAGCCAAAAAGCAGAAGAACCCTAGTATCTGTTAATAACTGGATAAATGAACTATGCTGCAGAGACACATGAAATACTACTTAATTATTAAGCTGGGAATATGGAAGATGATACAGTACATAGAGTTTTTGCCATGCAAGCATGATCATTTGAGTTTGGATGCCCAGAATACACATAAAATCTGGGAACAGCAATGGAAGGTCTGTACGCCTAGTGTTGGTTTTAGGGAGAAGGAGTAGATCTCAGGGGTTTGCTAGCTAAAACGGCAAGCTCTGGTTCAGTGAGAATCTTTTCTCAAAAAATATATGGTGGAGTATGATACAAGATCGCACCCAGTGTTGGAATAGATAACTAAACTTCAATCAGCCATAAATGAAACTATTATTTGCTGGAAATGGATAGAACTGAAGGTCATCATGTTCAGTTAAACAAGCCAGTCTAAAAGAAAATATCACATGTTTTCTGTTGCATATGGATAGGAAAAAAGGCATACTATTTAAAGGTAAGTTCTAGCGAAAAGAAAAAGAGTAAGGAACAGAAAAGATAAAAATGGTGACAGGATAAGTGTGGTCAAATCATGCATGGGATGATGAATCCAACCCCTCTGCACAACTAAAATACACTAAAGAAGAGGACATTTCCATGGAATCCAAGTGGAGACAGGATACTAGTAATCACTGTCTCAACAGCAAATGCAAAGGAGACCCCTTCAGCCTCATGGGAGAGACCCTAAACAATAAAGCAATGTGTATCTGATACATCCTAGACCATATGTGAGCCTTGGAAACACCATGCTAAGTAAACGGGATCAGAGACAAAGAATAAATATGTGGTGTATCATATATAAACTATCAGAGAAAGGAAATGTGAGAGACTTAGAATACAAGAGCTAGATTATCAGAGCTGGTGGGAAGAAGAATTGAACTGACACAGCCAATAATTGTAATGTCTGTTTGGGGCATTTGCTTGATACCACCATGGCCTCACTGACCATATTGGATCACAGTATGTCTGCAGATTAAAATGTTCTGAAAATCAATCATGATAACACCTCCATACATTGAGATCATATTCACATCACTGATGTGTGCCTTTCAAATGGCTTGCATTGTATAGTCCATGCTAAGTCTATTTTTAAAAAAATTCTTGCATACACCAGCTGTAGTTGTTTGAACATATACGCCAGTGGTGCCAGTAGTATGCTTTGGACTGGCTGCCTGTGAAATCAGCCTGTTACTATGTGGGAAGGGGCATTTGTTTAAAAGAATATGAATGAATAATGTGATCTAGAGCCATACAGGCTGTGAAAGAAGCAGTATGAACTGAATTGCGTCCCTGAGTTCAGGATGAGAACCACCCAACCTACCTGTCCCAGGTAAGAAGAGAACCGCCCATCCTATTTGTCTAACCTAAGTGCCTGTGTTCTCGCAGATGACCAGATTGCACTGTGCTGTCTCAGAATAAGATGCTCAATTCTGAAAGGAGTTCCTAGAAGACAAATGAAAATGTATCCCTGAGGCTAGAAAAATTAACACTTTTACTGGGTTCCATCGGCACTCTCATATTAATTAATTTATTCCTCTTTTGAATTTTATCACAACTCTTTATTCACAATACTGTAATTCATTAAAGATGCCCCCAAATTCTTTGATATTCCTTCTCCTAGTAGGTGAAGTTGACTCCCATTTCTTTTGAATAAGACTGAGTAATGATAGCTTTGACCAAAGTGGTCCAAGTTCAGCAATATGCCCAACAAGGCTTGATCATCTTTCTCAGGAATGTTTGACTCTACTGCCTCCCAGACTGACTGGGGAATTTAGCTACAGGAGAAGTTGTAAGCAGGAGTTCCAGGTGACTAGTTGAGTCAGCCTTAATCACATTAGTCATGGTTTGGCATAAGACAGTTGAGACAAGACACCAGCCAAGAATCAACAAGTAAAGTCTAGTGTCTGAACATCTAACCACAAAGCAGTCAGTTAGGAGCCCCAAACCTGCTGTTTTCAAGTAAGTGGTAACTGTCAACACAGCACTCATCAATATGGCGGTTGTCATAATTCACAGTATAGCTTACACTGCTGTTCAATGTTGCTTATGCAAGTAATACCTGCTTATCCTGTTCCAAGACCCCTAGAAGATGCCTGAGACCTCAGATGGTGTATCTGATATGTGGGATATCCCTGTACAGTGAGGGTACCTGTGCATCTGATAACTAAGACAGCTACTAAGTCACTGACAGGCTTGCAGAGTGAACAGAATGGGTACTCATTTCAAAGAGAGGAAGCATGTTGCAGGTGAGATGGGGCAGGATAGCAAGGTGTCAGTCGCCATGATGCTCAGAGTGGCATGCTGTGCAAGAAGTAAGTTGCTTCTGTGAATTTTCAACTGTTCTTTTCTGACTATGGTGGCCACAGTCACTCTAAACTGTGTAAAGTTGAACTGCATATGGAGAGGCTACATTACAACATGTAATGTGCATCTGTGTGGAAGAAAGCTTCTGCTACCTTAAACTTAGGCTATGCAGTGGCACAATTTCTCTGTACCAGAAACATACAAATGCTATACGAAAGTCTCTCTATATTTCTGTTCTATCCCTTGAGAGCATTTCTATTTGTATTTGTCACTAGTTTCACAAACATATGTTGCACAAAGGTTACTTTAATATTTACAGTTATCTGTTCTTACACAAACACAATATATGACCTTGTGTCTGACAACTAACAAAATATGTTGGATATAGATGTATATCATTACTTTAAAGCAGCCTTGTTCTTTTCATGTCCAGCAAAGCTAGGATGTAACCACCCGGTGTGGTTTGCCTTTTCTTAGTCATTTGCAAATGGACACAATGGATGTGTCCATTTGTAAATGACTTTGTAGTTTTGTCCTGTGCTCAAGACTATGCACATAGATATGATGATATATCAACAAGTTGCTTCTCTAAGTGTTTGAACTTATCCACACGTCACAAGAGGGGAGAAAGTGCTGCTATCAGGGTGTGCTATCAAGCATTGTGCTTTATACAAACCTCATCATTTAAATTTCTAAATTAACCTGTGATCTGCATATCTATGCTATTTACAGTTTTTGTCTATTTCCCCCTGAAACGTTATTTATGTTTAACAATTTGCAGACAATATTTGCATATCAACTAATCCTTTGTCAAAATGGGTACATTCTTTACATTTTTTCTTAACATTATCAATATTCCCTTTTCACTACATCTAAATCACATATTTTAATAACTTGAATTTGACAACCTATTAATTCTGATACTCTCTAGCCATTTCTATTCCATAATTTGTTCTTTTTTATTTTAATTCCATTTTTCTTATGATAGGGGCTAACCATACAGCCCAGATTGGCCTCAAACTCATGCTAATGTCCCTACCTCAGCTTCCCTGTGTGAGCTATCTGATCACTGATTTATTCTTTAAATTCTATATTCACCTATGGTTACAGAGTCAAATTTTACATGTATCTTATTTCAGTAACATATAGTTGATGCACAGTGAAACATTACAGTACATTTAACCACATACACACATATTAAGTGTGAAGCTTAGATACTTGAACATGTAAGCACACCGCAACTCCACCTCTCATTAATTTGTCACCCAAACCCGTTGCTTTAAATCTTAGTAGTCTAGTTCTCACCCCTAAAGCCTCACTTTTATCCTATAATGCTTAACAGTCCCAACACCATTAAGAAGTCCAACATGTCTTCTGAGAGTCAAGATACTCTCTTAACGGAACCTCGGTAAAGTCAAAACCAAGTCATTTTCACCACACAATGGCACAGCATAAAAATTCCTATTGCAAGAGTGGGGAACAAGAGACTAGCAAGGAGGGATTAAAACAAAGCAAGACAGAAACTCATCAGGACAAACACAAACTTTGAACCTCCATATCTGGCATTTGGAGCTCTCATGGTGAAATCAGCTCTGACTCTGCTAGCCTTGGCAGTCCTGCCCCTCTACCTACTGCCCATGTGTCCCCTTTCTTTGGTAGCTCCACTCCTTCCTTAGCAGGTGTCCCCCAGACATGATGACAGTGGTGACTAAGGAAGGAATTTTCATGTATCGGTGCTGGAGATGTAGACTTCTGCAGACACTGCACCTTGCTGGCTAAATCTGAGAAAGCTTTCCTATTCAATTGTATTCAGGCAAGGGAAACCATGGGAGCATTCCCAGTTGAGTGTCTCTCCTTTCGAATAAATTTGCATTTTCACAAGTTGGGGACTCTGATGGGTGTGTCCTGTACTGACCCCAGACTCAGGATGAATGTTATCTTAGCTTGAAATTTTGTCAGCCAAGCAAGTGAGTCCATTACTTCTCAATTCAGCCTCAGGAAAGTTCTCAGCACACTGGCAGTATGAAGCTGGTTGGTTTCTTTGCAGACTGCAACATGAATGATCTCCAGTCTAGTTTCTAATGGGGTTTTATTCTCTCCTCTGAAATGTCATGAGCTGGACCTCCATCATCCACAATTTTCTCGGCATCTGGTCTTCTAAGATTCCCCCCCCCAGCCCATTACATTTGGTTTACAGCATGCTGGGGTTTCTTTACTCTGTCTCTCTAGACCTACATTTCCCCCTAAAGCCAGCTCAAGGGACCAGTGAACCACACGGTCAGCCCGGTCAGCCCTACTTCTCAGTTCCAAGCTTCTGTATTGGTTGATATTTTTTCATTGTGTCAAAATGAGACAAGAAATAAGAAGAGAAGGGTTTACTTTGGCTCCCAGTTTTCAGAGACAATCCATCCTGAGGGCAGAAGCATGGAGCAGCTGAACACATTGCATAGCAGTTGGGATGAAACTGTGGAAAGTTAAACTGCAAGTACATGGGGCCTTGGAGCTGCCACATTGCAACCAACCCAGCAGCCCATTTTCTCCTTTTTATTTAGCCTGTCACACCAGCCCATGGCATGGTGTTACCCACATTCATGGTAGATCATCCTCAGTCAAACCTTTCTAGAAACATCCTTATAGATATTTCCAGAGGTTTGTCTCAATGATGATTTGAGAACCGGTCAAGTTGACAGTGAGGATTCATCATCACATGCCTTCGAAGTTGCTTAATCTCGGGCATTTTGTCACCATGTTGGAAAGCTGAGTAACACACGTATGTTATGAATACTTTGTTCTAATCTGTAGTTTCATTCTTCTCTCTCTCTCTCTCTCTCTCTCTCTCTCTCTCTCTCTCTCTCTTTAAAAATGAGCGTTAGAGGTCTTCTGAAGGACAGTTTTAAATCTGGTGAACTCTGCAGTGCTCATGTGTGTGTCCACACATACACTGTCACATTTCTACAAGGCTTTCCTGAGGATCCCTAAGAAAGTGTTTGCTCTCGTGCCATCCAGTTATGGCTACCATAGCTGATGGCTTGTGGTTAATGAAAAGACTAATGTAAGCCACATTAAAACTGAAGTGAACAAAATATTTTGTTATAACAAATCAACCTATTTTAAAATTCATTGCTGGGTTCTGAGCTTCCCCTAAGCCACAGGTGTTTCCATGTTTGAGATTAGGCATGAATGTTCAAAAAGGGACTATTTTCCTAAGGTCTTCACTGAAAGCTCCTTGCCAGAGAGGCTGAGGGCAGAAAATCTTGACACTAATGTGTCAGCGTCATTGCCAAGTGAAGAGTACTCAGGTCGACAAATCTCAAAACTATCACAACGGTTAAAATCATCTTTACTAAACATATATTCAGTTATCCAGTGCGGATTTTTGTGAACAAGGTATAGGTATCCTTTGTGTAAAGATCTCTTATTTGACATGGCGGGGTGGTTGGGGAAAGGGAGTGTTAATGTATTCAAATGGCTTATTCAGATCACACAGTGGTTGAATCAAGGAAGTGAGCCAGAAACCGCTGCCAGCCGTCCTGGTGAGCGCCCACAGCACCAGGCTTATATGGGCAGCCATTTATCTTTGCATCTACCAGGTTGCTAGAGCGGTGGTACTTCTGCCACCTTCCCCCAGAGATCCCTGCCTTCTGGTACATGCTTCAAGAAAACATTCTCAGAGCCTCCTTCTGCCAGGAAGACTTGGCCCATCTCAGGCATATCAATTGAAGCTCTGTGGAAACTTTTGAGTCTTTTTTTTTTTAAGAAAAACATTTAGGCACAGCTGAAAAAAAAAAAACAGAAGATGAAAGAAAGAAATCAGAAACCTTAAATTCTGTTTTGGAGATCTGGGCTTGTGCCAGATTGGCGGGAACAACTTGCAAACTCTTCCCCAGAAGCTTCTAGTCTGCAGTGACTCAGCTCTCTGTAGGATGCATCAATAAAGTACTCCTTGTTTGAAAGGAGTCACGGAGTCCTTGAATTCCGCCAATTCACTACAAGAAAGACGTGATTGCAGCCAGAAGCGATGACCAGACACCTCCTGTGCTTTAGAATATCTTAACTCCTCTAAGACTGACAACTAGGGTTAGATTCCTCACTCGTGAATGGATGTGTTTGCCCCAAAGTCTTCAAACAAAAACAGGTATTTAGGCTGAAATACATAATTAAGAAATGTCAGATCACTAGGTGGCCTTGTCTTGATATATATCTGTTTTAAGATGTGACTACAGCACTCACTCCAAAAAAATGAAAGCATAAAATCATTTCTGCTGTGCTAATAGAATGGGTGCAAACAAAACCAAACATCGCCAATCTTATCCTCTTTAAAGTGATGCTTTCTGAGCTTTGGCTTATGAAGTCAGTCAGAACTCAATAGTGTGAGAGGGAAAGCAGGCACCGGTCATAAACAAAAATCCATGGATTCTAAAGTTCCTGACATGAGCCTCAGGGTTTTCTGTATACAAAGTAAATGTTTCACCACTGAACTATACCTAGACCCTTGATTTCTTTTTCAAATCAGTGAGAAGATACCATTAGTAACTGGTGGTAAGTTTCTATGTGGGGATGAGAGAACTACAGTGGCAGAATGAAAACCAATGTGTATTTGTTTCACTGTAAAATCAACAAAACAATGATAAAACCACCAAAATTCATTTTATTAGAGATCTGGAAATTAAGCACATTTAATTGAAGAAGGGTAGTTTTGAACTGCTGACCCTTGGTAAGGTCTTTGGGCTCTCGTAGCTTGTCTACTGGAGCCTGTTACCCTTGGCAGATTAGACAACACACGCATGATTTGGAACTTGCCCAAAATTCTCATCTCCAGATCAGCAGCACAATTTGACACGACTTGGAGGGTCTGCTGCCTGAAAATCTCTTGCTACATAGCCTCTGCCACAAGGCAGCCCTCCAAAATTGTGCAGCCTTGCAGCTACATCAGATTATGTCACTGTTTGGGCCAAATCAGCACTTGGTTAAAAGGTTCAAAGGAAGATTTGCTCACTTTTCATGTACCTGAAGACATAAAGGACCACACACATAGTTACATACATTCTTTGAACACAGAATATCCCAGTCTCCCATTTCTGGTTGGCCTTGAGGTTCTATATAAGCACAAAGTATAAAGCAAAGACTAAGGTAGAGCTGAGAGATTTCAGGATCAAGTACTTGCCCTAACTCTCACAGAGTCCCCCACTAAAGAGTGTAAAATTGAGTGATTTGAGAGAGGCAAAGAAATTTCTGATCAATCTTTATATGACCACTGTTCAAACTAGACAAATGTTTGGTGAATTTGCACTACAGCGTTATGGACTGTCCAGAGTAAGCTAAAGACTTCCACTAAACCAACAGCAGTAAAGACAGTCCTTAGGGAGCAGGATTGATACCCAGAGTTGCCACATTGCATTGCCTAAACTATTCAACTTTCTATAAAATATCATAAGCTATAGAGAAAAGCAAGGTTTATATTAAGGAAAAACTCAATAGATGAGCAAATATTTTATATCAGTTGTTATACATGCTGTGTAAGAATCAATGGAAGCTTTATCTACAAAGTTAAAGTTTCTTAGAATCTAAAACACAGTATAATAAACTATATTAGCAGGATAAAAAACAAGCACTGAGCACTGAACACAGATCCACTCCAGAGATTTGTGACTGCCCCTTCCAAACCAGAAGCCTGTTTTATAAAACCAAACAGCCACATGCAGCCCAAACCAATATGAATGCCAGGACAAACCAGTCCATCCACCCAACACCACCTGTAACCTCTCCCCTCAGGACCCAACTGCCAAACCACTATAGCTGGGCCCAGCACAGCTCAGACCAGGTAAGACAGTCAGTTGTTCCTGACCGCTTGTGACTGCCTACCCTGTCCAGGAGCCTTCTTTGGCCAAATGGCCACAGTGGGGACCCAGACAGGCAGTCCTTCCACCCTGACCACCTGCATCCATTTCCTCACACAATGAGCCTTCTTCAGCTGACCAGCTACAACTGGTCCAATTTGGTGAGGAGCTAGTAATGCAGTCCCATTGCTTGATTCACGCCCCCAGAATCCCTCCCCTCACCAAGCAGCCCAGAGTGCCACCCACTCATAGCCCTCTGGTAGGCTGGAAACACATAGCAAAAGATAGAATCCACAACCTAACTCCAGATGCCCAGCTTTCATGACAAAAACATAAGCAATATGAAAAGCTAAGATGATATGCACTCCCCAAAAAGCACAGACCTCAAAGCAATAACAGTCACCATGAAGAATGGATTAGACGAAATTCAAGACCTAGAATGTTTATTTATAAGCATGTTCCAAAAGGTCAAGGAATTTAACGATGACACAAATATCTGAATGAACTGAGAGAGGACAAGAATAAATTTATTGAAACCAAGGCAATACAAACAAGTAACGGAGTAAAGTATAGAAGAATTCAGGATATGAAAAAAAACCAATTAAAGGGATAGAAACACTGAAGAAAATCCAAATTGAAATAAAACTGGAAATTAAATGTTCAATTAGGCAAAAATTGAACATTTAATTTCTAGTTTTATTTGAACATTTGATGGAGGCTTTCAAATATTCATGGAAAACCTCCATCAAAGGGGCCACAGGGAAGACACAATACAGGGATTGAAGACAAGGAAAGGTAATTACGTCACTCATTCAAAGAAAAATGGCTTCTTTAACACAAATGGAGCAACTACAGAATGCCAAATCTACAAGTTACAGGAAGGGGAATTCCAGACCAAAGATTGAGAAAACTCTTTGAATGAAATCGCAAAAGAAAATTCCCCAAATCTCAAAAAAGAGATGCTCATACAAACACAAGAGGTTTATAGAGATACAAGAAATGCTCATACAGATACAAGAGGCTTATACAGATATAAGAGATGCTCATAGAGATACAAGAGGCTTACAGAACAACAATATGCAGGACCAGAAAGGACATTCCCCAAAAAATATCACAGTTAAGATTCTGAAAACACAAGATAAGGAAAGGATATTGGAAACTCTGAGAAAAAGGCCACATCACCTATAAAGTCAGTGCCGTTAGAATAACCACGGATTACTTGATTACAAATTTTAAAGCCAGAAGGATTTAAAGAGATATATTCCAAGCCTGAAAGGTCACAGCTGCAAAGCAGAGTATTATACTCAGCAAAATCTCTGTGCAGTTTCTGTAGTTTCTCTTACAATTGATATCTAACTATATTCTCCTATGGTCATATAAAAATCAGAATATCTTTTCAATTTTCTTATATTTGCTGAGACATATTCTGTCTTTCCATGTCACTGATTTTGGAGAAAGTTCTTTGGGATGCCGAGAAGCATGTGCGCTCTTTAGTGTTTGGGTGGAATGTTCTGTAGACATCTGTTACATCCATGTGGTTCATATCATTTAATGCCAATATCCTCCTGTTTATTTTTTGTCCAGATGACCACTAAATTTATATACTTTAAAAGAAAAGGATGGGTTTCAAGATTCATGTAACATACAAAATCAAACCAAAATGGAATAAATAACTTACATAGACCTATAAGCAGCAATAAGCTTGAAACAATAATAAAATATCTCTCAACCCAAACCCCCAAGATCAAATGTATTCACTACGGAATTCTACCAGGCTTTCAAATAAGAATATTCACCAATGTTTCTCAAATTATTCTACAAAATAGAAAGGGAAGGAATGCTTGTAAACTCTTTTATTACAAAGCCAGTATTAACTGGACACAAACCTCACCAACACCAACAAAATATTCATCATAGTGAAACTGGCTTTATTCCAAAGTTCAAAGGATGGTTCAACACATGTAAATTAATACATATAAGTTGTCTCATAAACACAAAGATAGAAATTACATGAGCATCTCATTAGATGCAGAAAAGACCTGTGACAAAATCCAACATCCATTCATGATAAAAGCCCTGGGGAAGAAAGTATCCTACTTCATATAATAAATGTTATATATCACAAACCTAAGCCACATCCTTAAAGTGGAAAAAATATAAAGAATTCCCACTAAGACAAAGGATAAGAAAAGGCTGTCTACTCTTGTTATAATATTGTGTTTCAGTCTCAGCTAACACAATGAAAGAAGAGAAAGAAATAAAGAAATATAATTTAAGTAAGAAAAGAAGTTAAAGTATCCCTTGCTGCAGATGGCATGGTCCTAAACCCAAGAGCCCCAAAGACTTCACTAAATCAAAACAAAACAAAAAAACTCTTAGTGTGGATAAACTAAGAAAAGTAGAAGATTTGAAATTAACCTACACAAATCATCAGCCTTCCTAATGAAAACATACTGAAAAAGAAATTAGGTCAAGAACCTCACTCACCGTAACCACAAAAAGTGAGATCAGCTGTCAATCAGCTGAGCCAAGGAAATGAAGGGCCTCTCCAACAAAACTGTTTAAAACATTGAATAATTGAGGAGAACGCTAGAAAGTGAAGAGAAGTCCCATGTTCAGGGAGCAAAAGAATCATTATTGTGAAAATATTCATCCTAACCACATGGAATCTATATATTCAACCAATCCTAGTCAAGATCCCAGGGCTGCTCCTCACAGACACAGAAAACACAATCTTAAAATTAGTGTCGAAGCAACATAAGGAGGTCAAAGGGATACAAATTGGAAAGGAGGAAGTCAAACTATCATTATTTGCAGACGACATGATAGTCTACCTAAGTGACCCAAAAAACTCCACTAGAGAGCTCCTACAGCTGATAAACAACTTCAGCAAAGTGGCAGGTTATAAAATTAACTCAAGCAAATCAGTGGCCTTCCTGTACTCAAAGGATAAGCAGGCTGAGGAAGAAATTAGGGAAATGACCCCCTTCACAATAGCCACAAACAGTATAAAGTATCTTGGGGTGACTCTTACCAAACATGTGAAAGATCTGTATGACAAGAACTTCAAGACTCTGAAGAAGGAAATGGAAGAAGACCTCAAAAAATGGGAAAACCTCCCATGCTCATGGATTGGTAGAATCAATATAGTTAAAATGGCCATTTTGCCAAAAGCAATATACAGATTCAATGCAATACCCATCAAAATCCCAACTCAATTCTTCACAGAGTTAGAAAGAGCAATTATCAAATTCATCTGGAACAACAAAAAACCCAGGATAGCTAAAACTATTCTCAGAAACAAAAGAAAATCTGGGGGAATCAGTATCCCTGACCTCAAGCAATACTACAGAGCAATAGTGTTAAAAACTGCATGGTATTGGTACAGTGACAGGCAGGAGGATCAATGGAACAGGATTGAAGATCCAGAAATGAACCCACACACCTATGGCCACTTGATCCTCGACAAAGAGGCTGAAAACATCCAATGGAAAAAAAGATAGCCTTTTCAACAAATGGTGCTGGTTCAACTGGAGGTCAGCATGCAGAAGAATGCGAATTGATTCATCCTTGTCTCCTTGTACTAAGCTCAAATCCAAATGGATCAAGGACCTCCACATAAAGCCAGACACTCTGAAGCTAATAGAAAAGAAACTGGGGAAGACCCTTGAGGACATCGGTACAGGGAGAAAGTTTCTGAACAGAACACCAATAGCGTATGCTCTAAGAGCAAGAATTGACAAATGGGACCTCATAAGGTTACAGAGTTTCTGTAAGGCAAAGGACACCATCAAGAGGACAGATCGGCAACCAACAAATTGGGAAAAGATCTTCACCAATCCTACATCAGATAGAGGGCTAATATCCAATATATATAAAGAACTCAAGAAGTTAGACTCCAGAAAACCGAACAACCCTATTAAAAAATGGGGTACAAAGTTAAACAAAGAATTCTCACCTGAAGAACTTCGGATGGCGGAGAAGCATCTTAAAAAATGCTCAACTTCATTAGTCATTAGGGAAATGCAAATCAAAACAACCCTAAGATTTTATCTTACACCAGTCAGAATGGCTAAGATTAAAAATTCAGGAGACAGCAGGTGTTGGAGAGGGTGCGGAGAAAGAGGAACACTCCTCCACTGCTGGTGGGGTTGCAAATTGGTACAACCACTCTGGAAATCAGTCTGGCGGTTCCTCCGAAAACTGGGCACCTCACTTCCAGAAGATCCTGCTATACCACTCCTGGGCATATACCCAGAGGATTCCCCACCATGTAATAAGGATACATGCTCTACTATGTTCATAGCAGCCCTATTTATAATTGCCAGATGCTGGAAAGAACCCAGGTATCCCTCAACAGAAGAGTGGATGCAAAAAATGTGGTATATCTACACAATGGAGTACTATTCAGCCATTAGAAACAATGAATTCATGAAATTCTTAGGCAAATGGATGGAGCTAGAGAACATCATACTAAGTGAGGTAACCCAGACTCAAAAGGTGAATCATGGTATGCACTCACTACTAAGTGGATATTAACCTAGAAAACTGGAATACCCAAAACATAATCCACACATCAAATGAGATACAAGAAGAAAGCAGGAGTGGTCCCTGGTTCTGGAAAGACTCAGTGAAACAGTATTTGGCAAAACCAGAACGGGGAACTGGGAAGGGGTGGGAGGGAGGACAGGGGAAGAGAAGGGGGCTTACGGGACTTTCGGGGAGTGGGGGGGGGGCTAGAAAAGGGGAAATCATTTGAAATGTAAATAAATTATATCGAATAAAAAAAAATTAGTGTCAAAGCAGAAAAGAACAAAAACATCTAAATTAGTTCTGGATAAAACTAATTTTATGCTATGCTATGCTATAATTTTAAATTATATGACAGAGTAATAGTGATAAAAACATCGTGGTACTGACACACACACAAACAAAAAGAAATAGGCCGAGAGATCAATAGAACAGAAAAATTCACATACAAGTTCAGGTGACATAACTACTGACTTGTGACCAAAAAGGGAAAAAAAGCCAAAAATAAACACTGGAGAAAAGACAGAATCATTGATAAAAAAAAAATGGTCCCTATATTTTATCCTGCGTGAAGCCCAACTCCAAAAGATTAAAGACCTCAGTGTAAGAATGGGTACCCTGACCCTGCCAGAGATAAAATTAAGGTGTACCCTTCAATGAATATATATATATATATATATATATATATATATATATATATATATATATGGATTTTTTTGAATAAGACTTCTTAGCACAGATTTAAGACTAACAATCCACAGATAGATCCTATGAAAGTAAAAAGTGTCTACATAGCAAGGTCTCAATCAAGCAAAGATGCGGTCCACAGAACAGGAGAAACCATTGCCATCCTATGCATCTTCAAGAAGATTCCCAACTACAATACACAAGAAATAAAATAAAATAAAATAACCTCCAAGAAAACAAACAACCTAATTTTAAAAACTAGCTATGGAACTAAACAGAGCTTTCAAAAGAATCAGAGATGGCTAGGAAACACTTAAAAATTGCTCAACAGCCGTAGATATTAGAGAAATGCGAATTAAAATTACTTCAAGATTCTATTCACCCAAGTCAGAATGGCCAACATCCTAAGGATACAAATGGTAGCCAATATTGCCGTAGAAAAGGTGAAAAAACAATCTTCACACTGCTGTGGGGAATATAAACTAAGGTAACCACTTTGGAAATCAGTCTGGTGGATTCCCCCCAAAAATCTAGAAACCCAGTCATATCATTGCTGGACCTATACACTAAGGAATTTATACCCTGCTAGCTTGTTCATTGCAATTCTATTTACAACTTCTTGGAAACAGAATCAGCCTAAATGTCCAACAACTACCAAAGGGATACAAAAAACTACAATACAGAAGCACAATGGAACTTTATTCTTCTAGTAAGGAATCCAGGGAAGGGGCTCACAGGACCCTACCACTAATGGCTTAACTATTATCAACTAATAGTTTCTTGGAGAGAGGAAGGTACAATGCCCAGTTGTATACTGTCTGGGAGCCTACCAGTCTCAAATAGACAGTTCCAAACCCATGAACACAGACAGCCCTGGTGAGACCCTGTGGTCCTGAGCACAGGTAATGGATGTCTGAGGAAGAAGAAGACCTTGCTAGGGAGGGAGGGAAATAAATGTAAACAAGGTAGAAAGTCACCAGAATGCATTACCTAACGGTGCTGTCAAAAACAAAATTTATTGTAAAGCAAACAGACAACATAAAAGAACAAAATTGTATGACACTTTAAAGGTGCAGAGAAAGCACAGGATTAGGTTCTGTGATCAAAAACAGATATTAAATGATTGAGACCCATCCAGAAAGTTTCTTGGCCCAATAAATGGATCTGTGGGAAATCAATGGATAATCATCCTTGACACAGAAAGTTTCCTCCATAAAAGTAGGAACAAAAATGTCGGTTCTGGGGCTTCTATTCAAAGCTGGTTATTCAAATCAGTGCAATTAAGCAAGAAAGGGAAATAAAAAGCATCTATACTGAAAAATAATTGTAAAGTTTCTGCTTGGAGGTAACATATTTCAGGGAGAAAACCTTAAGAAACTCACTAAGAATTTTTAAGAACAACTAAATTTAAAGTTTACAGTTGTAAGATTAACATAAAAATCACCTGCATCTCTGTGTACATTCAGGAAATGGTCATGGACACATGCACATAGGGCACATGCAAAATGATGTCATTTGTAATAATATTGAAAGGAAGTGTTTGAAAATAAATTTAATGAACTAAATGCAAGACTTAAAGATTGAAAACAAAATACTTTTGAGGTAAAATAATAAAGACCAAATAATATGAAAAGATACTTCAGGTGTGTGGATCAGATGACCATTGCCATTTAAAAAAAATCAATATCCCCTTAGTTAATCTACGGACTCATCATAACTGCTGCAAAAATCCCTGTTGCTTTGAAGCCAAAATTATCAAGCTTCCCCTTTCAATTATCCAAGCACAGGATTGTAAAATAGCAGCCAAAATGAGCTTGGAAAGGTTGGAGGGCTCCCGTTCGACAACTTCACATCTTATTACAATGCCATAACACAGCCAGCATAAGGATGTGCATCTAAATGAGTGGAATAGAATTGAGAATCTAAAAATAAACCTTCACATTTATGGCCAATTGATTTCTGACAAGAATGTCAGGATAACTTAATAGGAAAAGAATAGTTTATTTGGTTTGATTTCCCCCCCTGTAAATAGTGCTTAGATAACTGCATAGCAACTGGTCAAAACCTAAAACTGTACCCCTTTATCGCATCATGCATGTACACACAATATAAAAAACTGGAGTGTAAGCACTAGCACTATAAAATTCTTGAGAACAAATCTATGGGACTTTAGGTAGGCAATGGATAGAACATCAAAACCAAGATTGACAATAAAACTATGTAAATTGGAACTCAGTACAATTTGAAAACTTACTGTGAATGATGTATCAAGCAAGAGAAAGGATCAGAAACTGCCCTCAGGTCAAGCGCATGTTAGACATTTTTCTCTTCCCTGTGACAGAAGACCTGATTTCCGTTCACTGGTTAGAGGGTCTAGTCCATCATGATGGTAAACATGATAACTAGCATGGCTTGATCCCTCACAGGAAGAGATTACCTTGGCTGGTCACATCTTGTTGGCAGGCAGGAAGCAAAAGGCTCAGATGGCCAGTAACTTTCAAAGGCCAGCCTCAGTGACCCACCTACTACAAAGGATCCATGTCCTACTGAAACAGCACCCTGAGCAGAGAATAAGGTATTCAAATACATGAGCCTGTATGAGAGAGAGTTCACATTCAAACCATAGCAATGAATCTGATGAGGACTCCATCCCACAATTCAAAAACAAAAGGATGAATAATTAAAATAAACTAAAGATCTGATTAGATATTTTTAATGGAAATAAACAAGAATAGTTAATAGGAACATGAAAAATTCCTCTAACAGCTAAACATAAAAAAAAAAAGTGAATAACCAGGGAGAGATACCACTTCCCATTTGTTGAAACATCTCCATTCAAAAGACAAATGATAAATATTTTGCCAATGATCTGGAGAAATTATTCTAGAACCTGCATTCTTTTATTAGGAATGCACAATGGTACAGTCATTTTTAGAGACACTTCAGCTGATCTTCAAGATGTTAACCATAGTTTCCCCATCCAGTAGCACTATTTCTACCCACCTGTGGGAAATAGAGCAGGAGCCCCTCAAAGATGGTTACCACAGCCTATGGAAACTGTGGCCAGGTTGAAGAGCAAGATGAATTTTGGTCCTGTGGTCAAGTTCAGGATCTTGAGGTGGAGAGACAGGAAAAAAAGAGGAAAATAAGGAGATTCAAGAGGAGTTCATGCAGCAGAGGAAGAGAGAAGAACAGTAGCAGAAATTAAAATTAAAATAAGAAACAAACAGGAGCAAGCCCTTTCCTCTATAAATCGGGCATCATTGCCCTCTACTCTAGATAAACAACAGCAGCATTGCTTTAAGTAACTGATTACATTATGGCACGCTGCTTCAGCAGTGGGAAACTAATACAATAATCAAGATAAATGAAAACGTGTTCTCGCAAACACATGTGCTTGTCCTTGGAGCTTCACTCACAATAACAAAAAAAAAAAATCAAATACAACGTAAATACCCATCAACGGATAGATAGACAACATACAGGACAGTCAAATATGTGAATGTTATCTTCAAAAAGAAGAGAAAAGCATTGCTACAGGACATGCTATGTTGTGGATAGTCTTTGAAGACAACCGCATTAAATTCAAGAAATCAGTTATGAACATGAAGCATATGAGTGTACAATGAGAAGATCTGAAAGGGTGTTGAGCTATCCTTGAATCACTCATGAGGGTGTAGCCTTAGGAAGGAGAGAGCAAGTGATGCTAGATGAGAACCTCCCAATGTTCAGACACTGGAAACAGTTCCTGATGTAACCCAGAAGTGGTCCCGAATGAAAGGTGATGCGGTCATGAGGACTGTAACTTTATGAATGGATCAATGTCATCATTGCTAGAGTGGGTTAGTTATCTTGAGACTGGATTTGATACAAGTGAACATATGTCAATAGAAAGAAGCATTCTCAAAGATAACATACTTAAATAGTTTTTTTTTTATTATGGAAAGTATGGATAGCCAAGTCTAAGTTGAATTGTCAATATATAACATATAATATATCTGTGCAGTGAATGTATGTGTGTGTGTATATATATGTGTGTGTGTGTGTACATATATATGTATGTTCAATATCATTTTAAAGCATAAAAAGTAAGTCTCACAATAATTCAAGGTTCAGACCCTTGGTACTTGTTAGCATTTTACAAGTCATAGCGAATCAGCCAGCTATGCGTGATTCTAAGGTTTGTGATTTTCCCTAACAAAAACAGGCAACTCATACAGTAGGTGTTCAATAAATATTGATGAACATATGGTAAATCACTGTGGCAGAAATGGTGAATATCCACCAAGTATCCAAGTACTCTTGAGTTTCCTACTCTCTCTTCAGTTAAGATTGAGGTCCTGTGACCTGGGTCTCATGTGATACAGGCCAAATGTTTTGGCTGCAGGATAGAGATAGACTCTGCCAGAATAAGATGTTAATGTTGTAGGACAAAAGTCTCATTTGTTAAACCACTGTGATTTTAAGATTTGTCTGCTGCCAATTATTGTGAATAATAAGCTATCTGAACCAATAAGTGCTCAGATATATGATAATAAGCTGTTCTGAGCTTTATTAAATATTGAATAGATGTTATGTCACCGTTACTCTTTGACAAGTCAGATAAGGTCACTGCTCTTAGAGGAGATGCCCTCAATCCTTTATCCTTGAACACCTGAGAAGTATAATTTCTTTTTTTAAAAATTTAATTCTTTTTTTAAACTTACTTTATATCCCTCTCACTGGCCCCTCCCGGTCACCCTACCCTCATCCCCCATCCCTCTCCTATTCTCCTCTGAGCAAGTGGGGAGCCCCATCCTGGATATTCAAGTGAGAACTATGATTTCAAGACACATACACATGCATGTGCACACATACACACACACACACATACAGACACAGGAATACACATCTTTTAGTGCTCTCTTGATGCTTTTCTAGAACTCTACTTTAAACAAGCATGGCACTTGAACTATCCTCTGTACTTCAATGTTCATTTAATGGGGTTAGTTGGCACCATTTTTTACCCCAGATAAAAATTTCAACAGAGCACAAGTTATTTTTTTAACTAGTTATTTTTACATGATAAAATTTTCGTAGTCTGCTTAAAGCATAGAAAAAGAGTCATAATTTACAAGTGCTGCAGGATGCCATTGATCTAATGATCAATTGTGAATGTGATTGGAATTCTAGGCTTCTCCCCTTCCTTCTTCTCTGGTCTGTGGGGAGTAAGAAATCACCTGCAGGAGTGTAGGAACAGGGGGCTGTCTGCTCCCTCGCCTTTTTATCCTGCAGGTAAAGAATCTGGGAAGGAACTAAAGAAAGAAAGAGTAAGATGTTCTTAATCTCTGTGTGTCTCTGTTTCTGTCTCTGTCTCTGTCTCTGTCTCTCTCTCTGTCTCTCTCTCTCTCTCTCTTTCTGTGTCTCACTCTGTCTCTCCCTTCCTTCCTTCCTCCCTTCCTTCCTCCATTCCTTTCTCTCTCCCTTCCCTTCCCCCTCCCCCCTCTCTCTGTGTACCCATGTCACCTTCTGTTTCTGTCTCTCTCTGTCTCTCTTTGTCTCTCTGTCTCTCTCTCTCATGTGTGTGTGTGTGTGTGTGTGTGAGAGAGAGAGAGAGAGAGAGAGAGAGAGAGAGAGAGAGAGAGAGAGAGTTCTTTAGAGAATCCTTTTCACACTTCCATTAACTGTAAACATATACCTCTCTCCTTACTCCTTTCAGAATCCTTCCTTACCCTTTAAGCCTAACCCTTTACCTCTGTCCCTTTTTTGTAGGCTGGACTTGACCTGGACTGAAGTTGTCTAATTTTCCCATACCTACTCCATACAGAGCAACCTAAGTCTCCTCAGTCTCTGGAAGGATTCAGACCATTTTGGGGCAGCAGCAGTCTTGTCTCTGTAGGGAAAGAACTGCTGGGCTATCCAATCTCACCTTTCAGATTTTTCAGGTCATACTCTATTGTGTGAAGTCCTGGGAGAAATGAACAAACACCAATTCACCCCAGATAGGATACTGACAACAGACTGAAGAAACAATTTCATCTGAGTGACAAACTCGATGGCTAACCTTTGAGTTTAGTGTGGTTACTGACAGCCCCTTGAGTGACTCAAAGTCAATAGTGTTGCTGAAGCTTTGGTCCCTACCATTGCTGTAGCCATTTTGTTCCATTCCCATCAGCTATTTCATATCATTGCTGCCTCCTGTCATTAATGCAAAAAAAAAATAACTTTACTCAGAGTAGGGTCATGCTAACCACATACTCTGTTATGTTCTTAATGTTATGAGGTTTGGTAATCTTGAGAAATCCCACAACTACAAGCTTCATGTAGGACCCAGCAAATTAAAGGTCAGTATGAACTGTTATGTCTAAAATGGCATGAGTCAGGGTTGACCACCTGGCAGCACATCCAGTGCCTGCATATGAGTTCAATATGGTTTTTGAAGTTTTAGCCTTTATGAACTGGCATAGGAAAAATGGTTGGGGTCAGAACCTCAGCCCCTGGATTCTGAGCTATGGCCCAGACCAATCAGTCTTAGGGGGTGCATTCAATAAACATCCCTGTCTGACTGAGATCAGTTTTGTGTGGTTTGTGGGGACTCCTGGACCCCAAGAGGTATCACTGAAAAGCTCATCCTGGCATGAGGGTAAGTCAAGAAAGACACATCCCAGGAGCACAACTTGTCAGCAGATCTACAGAAAGGACTCTCTTTCCCACAAACATCAGGGAAGGGGTAATTTCTGAATTTCTTATCTTCCTGAGCTTCCTGAATCTTGTAGGTTTTCTGAATCTTATGAGCCTCCCCTTTCCATCTAAGAAGGAATGTTTCAATTCCAAAAAAGAAAAAAGAAAAAAAAGTAAACACAAACATTGACCATTGGCCTAAATTTCTCAAAACTACCCACATAAATTTAAGGTAAAGAAGATAGATGTTGTTTTAGAGGGAGAAATTAACATTCTCCAGTAGCCTTCTCTAAAAATCTCCATAAGTCCTTCCTTCCCTCCCACACCTCCTTCCTTCTTTATTCATTTCCTCCCTTCCCTCTCTCCCTTTCCTTTTTCTTATTTTTCTCCTTTTTTTCTCTCTTTTTTCTTCTTCTCTTCTCTGTTTGTTCTCTCTTATATATATTTAATAAGCAGCAAAAATAGCTCCAAATTTTAGAGATATCTTAAGAATTCCATAAAACTACCTACATGAATTTAAGGTAAAGGAGATACACATTATTTCAGAGTGAGAAATTAACACTCTTCAGTAGCCTTCCTCAAAAATCTCCCTAAGTTCCTGCCTGCCTCCTCTCCTCCTTTCTTTATTCTCTGCATCCAATTATTCCTCCCTCCATCAGTCCCTCCCTCTCTCTTTCTCTGTCCCTTCCCCCCCTCTCCCTTCCTTCTTTTTGTTCTTCCTTTCTTTGCATAGAGGACATCTTGCAAAAGTTGGTTCTCTTCTAAAATGGACATCCTGGGAATGGAACTCAAGTCATGGAGCTTGGCAGCAGGTGTCTTTGCCTGCTGAACCGTCTCACCAGCTCCGTAAGTTTCCGGTAACTTTAAACTAATAAAGGATAAATGAGCAACAACAGTAATCATTTGTACAATATAGCGGACAAAAGAGTCAGAGTTTTTAAAATTTTTATCTCTATGAGTGTTTTGTCTGCATATGTCTGAATTACGAAGTTCAAAAGAAGGCATCAGATTCCCCTGGGACTGGAGTTATGAATAGTTGTGAGCCACCATGTTGGTGTTGGAAACTGAACCGGATGTTCTCATTCTTCTACAAGAGCAATGAGTGTCCTTAACTGCTGAGTCATCTTTTAGTCCTAGGTCATATACATTTATAGCATCTCCTTTTTACACATTTTCCACTCCCTTTGGACTATCTTATCAGAGTGTTAATTCAGACGTATGCAGACAAAACACTAGAATAATTCTAATATTCAGTTAAACATACAGATTACCATTGAACACATCTAGAAAGTTCAGAGTTTGGATAAGGGAAAAGAATTGGTTGTTTTTACTTTCATACTGTTTGGTTTTAAAAGTCAATGAGTTTTACTATAATTGCTTAATAAAACTTGCCCTAGAAAAAACAATGTTACAATTCAATTTGTTATTCCTCTTGGGAATGTTTATGTTTTTTAATTTATTGCCCAAATAATGCGATATAAATATTTTAAAACTGATTTTCCTACAAAAGCCTTCTAAGAAATCAAAGGTACAAAAGAGATGATGTTGAACAACTCCCTCAAGACATGACTCACTACAATTTTTATGCAATTACAATGAGGAAGCAGCTGGCCATAGGCATTGAAATCTTTAACATTATCTTAAAAGTATGTCATAATTCATGTAAAGACTCTCATGTCTTCCATCTGGGTAAAATTTCTCATGTCACTATTAAAATCCCCAGACCAATATGTCAACATTGCCATATTTTTAATAAGCAGTAACATTTTTATGGAGCAAAGGTATTATTTTAATATTCCCTTACCACACATGCAATAGGGGCACAACAGATGTTCACACATGTTTTTCACAGCAGTGTCTTACACCAGCTTTGCCTTATGTCCCCCAGGTTGATTCCCTGGGGTAACCCATCCAGAAAAATCTAGGTGTCTGGTCCATCTGTTCCTTGGCTTGTCCTGTCAAAGATCTGCTCAGCCTAAATTCACATGGTGCATTCTTAGCAAAGATAAATTCTTGCTCCCACTTCAAATTTTCTAACTTTGGAAAGGGGACAATAATCCATTCTTTTTTACATATAAGGGAGAGAAGAAATGAGTAGACTTTTAATAACACTTTAGAATAAGAACAAAATGGCACCCTTTCAACTGAAATCCTAAACTGAATATGTTGAGCCAAAGTGATGTCATGGACCATTACAGAAGCATGAGAAAGCTGAAAACTCCACTTCTGCTGCCCTCTTCAAAATTATAAAAAAAAATAAAAAAAAACCCTCACTGCTTTTTTTGGTACATACACCCCCACTCCAGTTATGACACCATCTTGGTTTGGTGCTAAATGTCTTCTCAAACCACAGGACTGTGGGTGAAGACACCAGCTCTGCCTCCCTGAGGCTTCCACCCCGACCTGTTGGGGATGACAACAGCAGACAAGGGTTGGTGAGATGGGTGTTAAAACTGAACCAAGTCCCAAATTCACCCAGCTTAGAAAATGTTTGTCAGACTTCCAGATGGAGTGGAGCTTCAGTAACACAGCCTGAGAGGGAGAAGGAGACTCCAAGATCAGAATAGTCAAGGATGTAGATCAGCCATGTTGAGACAGATACTTGCAGGTTCCACAGGAGGCAAGGAAGCTACATTCTAGAAGAGTGGCAGAGTAGGCCTATGCTGTGGGGGAGCTTCTCTAATTATAAGTATACATTTGCATGCTGGGTGAATCCTTCACAATGCTCTATCTCCCTTAGGGATCAGTGAATGGTTTCCTCAATGAGTGTTAGAATAATCTGGACTTTTGGGTGACTGAGGTAGTATCCCAAAACAAGATTACAGAAGTAAGGTCAAGCATGGTTTGGCACTTGAAAAGTAGAGATGGGTGGATTGGGAATATAAGGCCATTCTTCCTTGTATAATAAGTTCAAGGCCAGTTTGGGATGTGTGAGATTCCAGAAGTAGACTTTGAGATGATGTTTTCAAAATGTCATTAGGAATCTTGTAATCACTAGGATTTAGGATCACATGCAGACACAGGGAAATAGAAGGAAAGAGAGGGAAAGAGAGAAAGGAAGGGAAGGGGGAATTAACAAAAAAGAAGGGGAGGGCATTCCAATAGAGGGCAATTTGGCTTGATCCTATAGGTGGAGCTATCAAGATACTGTGGTCACACCTCAGATTTTAATAGGTGAAAAAGCTAAAGTTCTGATATTATTGTATCAGGTACCATCACAGACTGCCCCAGGACATAGCTTAGAGGGGTGTGCTCCAGGCCCTTGAACTTTTCCAAATATGCAGAGAAAGCATGGATGGGGGTAACAGTGAAAGCCTGTGGGTATTGCCAGACAAGAAAAGGATCCAACATGTTACGTGTTTGGCAGCCACAGTATCTACTCTAGGAGAACGACAGGCCCAGAGGATGCTTCAGAACAGGAAATTAGCTTTGTCCACAAAACACTAGAATTTGTATTTATCTTTCTACCAAGTTTCTGAGTTGCTCTTCTCAGACATGTTGGATGTAATTCCTAATCAGGGGCAAATTAAGAGATGGGTTCTGGCCATGTTGTGCTGTTCCTTTGTTGTGCCTCTCTCTCTCTCTCTCTCTCTCTCTCTCTCTCTCTCTCTCTCTCTCTCTCTCTCTCTCTCTGTGTGTATGTGTGTGTGTGTGTGTATGTGTGTGTGTGTGTGTGTGTGTGAGTGTGTGTGTGCAGATCAAAGGTCAGCAGCAGATGTCTTCCTCAATCACCACCTTACATTTTGATGCAAGGTCTCTTGTTGAAACTTGAAGGTCATCAAGTGGCTTGAACCACTGGGAAGCAAGTCCCTGGGATTCTCCCATCTCTACTTCTCCAAGACTATTTCTGTAAGGTTAATGTTGGAACTCTGAACTTAGATTTTCACACGTGTAAAGCAAGCATGTGATAGCCTGAGCATCTTCCTGTCTCTCTAAATATTCTTTTTTCCTCTCCATCGCCATATTCTAAGCAATCAATCATCTTTGTAGCATCTCTATCACAGGTGTGTTTTTTTCTAAGAACCTCAACTTATATCTCAAGTTTGATTTTTTTTTCCTTGCTTGAGCTACTTGTGTTCTTATATAAAAACAATGGTTCAAGTATTTAAAAGAATTTAGTCTAAAAAAGGGCAATCAAAACAGATTTTGAGAAAATCTTCAATTAAGCCAAGCTTATTCAAGAGGATAAATCCCTCTGTTAATAAAAGAATCATATGTGACTCCAAAATTCCATATAAATTCCTTAACATTTAATGGCTTGATCATTTCATTGCAGTTATAACTCATTTTTTAAATCGAAAATAGATTCTTTTCTCATACAGTATATCCTTCCTGATTTTATCTCTCCTCCCTCTACTGCCCCCAGTTTCTCCCATCTACTCCCTTTCTGCCTCCCATTAAAAAAAATAAAACAGGCTTCAACAAGATAATAACTAAACATTACAAAATAAAATATAATAAGATGAAGCAAAAAATATCATATTGAAGTTTGGCATCAGAACCCAATAGGAGGAAAAAAAGTCCGAAGAGAAGGCACAAGAGTCAGAGATCCATTCATTCTCACAGTCAGGAATCCCATAAAAATGCTAAGCTAAAAGCTGACATATATTCACAGAGGACCTGATCCAGACCCACTTAGACCTGTGCTGTTTCGGTCTCTGTGAGCGTGTATGCACCTTGCTTGGCTGATTCAGAGGGCCTTGTTCTCCTGGTGATGTTCTCCTCCACCCCTTCTGCTCTTACAGTCCCTCTACCTCCTCCATAGTATTCCCTGAACTCTGGAGGGATGTGATGGAGACCTCCAATTTAGACTTTCTTTCTGTACAATGTCTGGTTACGGGTCTTTGCATCTGTTTCCATCTGCTGCAGAAGGAAGCCCCTCCAGTGATGACAGAATGAGGCACTGATCTATGAGTATAGCAGAATGTCATTTAGGAATCACTTTCTTGATTTTTCTTTGTAGACAGGTAGTGTTTGGTTTTATTCTAGGTCTCTGGGCTATCTATTCTCTGGCTCTTCATTACCAAGCAGTGTCAGTGTGGTTATTCTCTTGTATAGTGAGACTTAGATTAAATCAGACATTGGCTACAGCCATAAGTTCTGTGCCATCATTTCCCTACTGCTAGTGGGATTTTAAAGGATATATATATATATATATATATATATATATATATATATATATATATGGGATTTCTGTAAGTTCCCTTTATTATCTTGAAATATGTCCCTTATATGCTAATCTCTCCAGAACTTTTATCATAGAGAGATGTTGGATTTTGTCAAAGGCCTTTTCTGGCTACAAGAAAAGACTCTGCATCCCCCAATACTAGTCCTCACTAGGATAACCTGCATAGATTCCAGAAGTTCTCACTCTACTAGGTTCCCACACCACCCCCTAATTCTAGCTGTCTTACCCCTGAACTCTTTCCCTCTATCCCATCTTACCCCGCCTGATCCCCACCCTGTTCCCACCTCTAGTCTGTTCCTAAAATCTATTCTATTCCCTCCTCCCAGGAAGATCCCTGTACCCCCCCCCAGGCGTCTCCTCTTTATCTAACCTCTTTGGGCCTGTGCATTGTAGCTTGATTATCATTTACTTGACAGCTAATATCCCCCTATAAGTAAATAATTACCATATTTCTTTCTGGATCTGGGTTACCTCACTCAGAATGATTTTTTTCTAGTTCTATCCATTTGCCTACAAATCATTGTTTTTAAGAGCTGAGTAATACTCTATTGTGTAAATGAACCACGTTTTCTTTATTTGTTCTTCACTTGAGAGGCATCTAGGTTGTTTCCTGGTTCCAGCTATTATGAATAAAGCTGCTATGAACATTGTTGAGCATGTATCCTTGTGGTAAGCTACAGGAGCATCCACTGGGAATATGGCCAAGAATAGTATAACTGGGTCTTGGGACAAATTTGATTCCCAACTTTCTGAGGAACTACCATATTGATTTCCATAATGGCTATTCAAGTTTTCACTCCCACCAGCAAGGGGAGGAGTGTTCCCCTTGCTCCATATCTTTGCCAGCATGAGTTGTCACCTGCGTTATTGAACTGAGCCATGCTGACAGGTATAAGAGGGAATGCCCAAGTAAAGCAAGAGACACTCTAGCAGCCTTTGAGAGGCTGATGAACACAGTCAGGAGACTGCGGTCGTCCCTCCTGCCTGTACTTACAGAACCTTGAGTTGCCCTAATGCCTTCTGGTTGTCAGTAAGCCCTGTCTTTAACATAATGCTGTCTCTGTTTTGTTTTTGTTGTTGTTGTTGTTTTGGTTATTTTTTTAATTGGAGAGGATGAATACAGAATGTATTTCATAAAACACAAGGCAAAAATACAAACACCAAAAAATTTCAGATTGTGATACCTATCTATTTTAGTTAGATTTTCTATTGTTACAATAAAATACTAAAAAGCAAGTTGGGAAGGAAAGGTTTTATTTGGCTTATACTTCAACATTGCTGTTCATTACTGAAGGAAGTCAGGACAGGAACTCAAACAGGGCTGGGACCTGAAGAAGGAGCTGATGCAGAGACCATGGAGGGCACTACTTACTAGCTTGCTTCCCTGGCTTGCTCAGCCTGCTTTCTTATAGAACCGAGGACCTCCAAACCAGAGATGGCACCACCCACCACAGGCTAGTGCCTCCCCCATTGATCACTGATTGAGAAAAATGCCCTATAGCTGGATCTCATGCAGGCATCTCCTCAACTGAAGCTCCTTCTTTTCTGGCAACTCTAGATTGTGAAAAGTTCACCTATAATCCAGCCAGTTCAGTATCTAAACACAATGAAGCACAGGAAAAAAAAAAGAAACAACCAATGCCTGTACTCACACATCTATCAAAATTAGCTTGAGGAATCAATGGATAGAAACAACATTTTTAGCTTTATTAATTTTTTCATAGTACTCAGAATTTATTTTTTTTTTTAGTTTGGAGGTATCAAAATAAAAGGTGTTTTTTTTTTATTCTAACCACAGAAATATAGTTAGAAAAGGAACAACAAGTTATTAAATGTCTACTCTAGAGAAATACAAAATAAATAAGACATGGATCTCAGCTTTGGATTCTTATACACCGAGGAAATTAAACACACACTCATGAAATAATTCGGGAGGATGAAAATGTGCAAGTGAAAAAGAATGCTGGCGGGAATCCATAGAGGTAAACAAGTCCCGAGCAAAGTGAACAACCCACCCGGGAATGACAGAGCCCTAGTCAGATGCTGGGGACCCAATCAGAGGCCAGCCCTGCGTCTCTAAGTGCCAGTCCCAAATTTAAATAAGTTGACAGGTAGAACTGGAATACTTTTCCATTTTAAAATCTGAATTTAGTTCTTTCCTTTGGTTATTTGCAAATTACTTTCAGTAAAGTTTATCTTTATGGGAACAGGGCCAAAAATGGAGGAGTGAGAGACGACAGAGTCACATAAGAAATCCCAGGAAATATGACTTAGAAGACCAGCATCAGAGTACAGATCTGAGTTCATTGCCCAGTCCATAAGCTTATACATAGTGCTTAAGCCAATCCCAAGCCTCTAAATCCTTGGCCAGTCGTACCTTACCATACCAAGCTCCAAAGAAAGCCCTGCTTAATGAGGTAACTCAGAAGGAAGGGGGGTATCATCACTTTTGAGAATTTTTGTGATATGAGAGAAGTGGCCATCACCCTGGCCTCTGTTCCTCTTAGATCTAATGCCAAGTATATCAGATCAGGACTCTTCAAGGAGTCACAGGAGGCTCTGTTGTCTTGCTCTCCACCCCATTTTTTTCCCTCCACAAGGTTGACTTCCACATCTCACACATAGCTTAGATGCTGCGGAGTTAATTTAAATAGTTTCTCTTTCCAAGTTTATACAGGTACTTGGTAATTGTTCCCTTGACTTCGTGTTAACCAGCGTTTTCTATTATTGAAACAAAATGCCAAGAATAACTGGGGATTTCTTATGATCTTTATATGTTTTTAGATTGTGTGTCTCTGTGTGTGTTTGTATGTATGAGAATGTGCAGTGGTGTATGGATGGATGTCAGAGGATAACGTGTAAGAGTCATTTTTCTCCCACCGTGTGGGTCCCAGAAACTCAGCTCATAAGGCTCATAGGCCAAGATAAGCTCTTAAGGAGAAAAAGATTTATTTGGCTCACAATTTTTAGGGTCCCAGTTCCTAATCAGTCAACCCTGTTGCATTGGTGAGCCACCAAATAATGGATGAAGTAAGTGTGTGGTGAGACAAACTACTCACTTCCAATGCAAAAACCATGATCCAAATGCAAAAAACAAAACAAAACAAAACAATGAGGAAAAAACTTTTCCCAAGGGCCTCATCAAGGGCACTGCCACCAACAACCCAACTTCCCTCCACTAGGCTCTGCTTCCTTAAGGCTCCACCATCTCCAAATAGTGTCCTCTGGATGAAACTTTTAACATATTTGAAGAGCTCTTAAGGAAACATTCAATATCCAAACTAGAGCTACCTGGATTTGTACAACTTCTTATCCTAGAGATGTAATGGAAAATCAAGTAAAGGCAGGAAGTATGAGAAGAGTAGAAGGAATAGACTTTAGAGTGGGAGGGACTTATAAGGCAACATGAGCAACCAGACACACACAATCCCTATTCTCTAATCAAGCCTGGAATCCTGAGCTGGGTACATGCTCTTCACATGTGTTGTTCAAGTATAGGAAGCCTTCACTTCTGTCTTTGTGGGGTGAATGGATAGTAGCCCTGGGTGTGTGGAATAACCTGGAAGAACTTGGTCATTGGAAATCTGCCTACAAGCCCAGCAATATGAGTGAGGCCATCTGGGAACACTAAATGTACAGCTGGACTAGGAGAGTCTGAGTTAGTGCAGGAGACTGCTCTCGGAGCCTGGGAGGCCTTGTTCCTAGTGAGCTAACTGCCACCTGGGATGGTTGACCTTCTAGGTGCCAACTAGAAAATTCTTACTTTACCATTGTATCAAACGGGGCACTTTTTGAATTGCAGAGATGTTGGTCATGGATATGAATTTTCAGTTAGAAAGGAGAAATACATTTTAATTTATTTAAAAAAAAACAGGGGCTATGAATTACAGAAGGGATGAGGGAAGTGATATAGGTATAGTACACAAATATGAAGGCTTAAAAATAAAATATTTTAAAAGTGGAGAGCAGCCACCATTATATCAACTCCTCTGTAGTGTTCTTCTCAAATGTATGGAGTCACACAACTTCATGGTGACTCCCTCTCAAACAAGGAACCAAAATAAATGTCCCCTCCCTTAAGTCGTTTATGTCAGACATTCCATCCCAGCAACTAGAAGGCTAACTACGGAGCAGAACTCGTAAATAGTTAGTCCATGCTTCCTCCAGCACATACACTTAAGAAGATGATGTCATGTAGAAGAATCCTTTGACTTATTCAACCCCTGTACATACCTCAAAGTGTACACAGATGTGGGGGAAACTTAAGGGTGGGAAATTTGTTCTTTTCTTTTTAAACCTCTCTTATAACCAAACAGAAGTGTTGTGCTTTCTTGGGAGGGGACTGGTACAAATGTGACTACTCTGAGTGGTTAAGTGTTGAACTGACATGTCAACCATGAACAACTGTAACACCCTGGTGAGTCACTTACTTCAGACACCCAAGCAATGCCATCACCCAAGCCCTTCTCCTGGGTCACTCAGAGTTTATGTCCACAATTTGGAAGAGCAGGGTGCTTGTCCACAGTCTCTTTCTCATTAAAACTTCTTTGCTAACATACTGGATGGGTGATAGACTCTGCCTGTATCAACTGGATCCATCTTCATCCTCGCACTGCCTCTCATTTGGTGATCATTTCACACTTAATTCTTATTTGATATAGCCTCCCTATGGAGAGCATCACCCTTTCCAGCATTATAGCTGACCCATTTGTTCCCTCTTATTCTCGCAAGCATGGGCTGTAACATGGTATGAATCAGGGAACAAGATGTCCCTTCTGCGTGCCTCAGACTTTGCCTGTTGGGTTTACCTCACATTATGACCCCTGGTAGAGTTACCAAATGATACATGGGCAAGTTACTGAGGAGCATAAAATGATCCTTCACAAAAGGAGCTGGCTTTGGGTCCAACATTACATTCAAATGGTTTCAGAGAAAGCCACGTGCAGATTTCTCAGATTTACAGCTGGTGACCATTTTCTCCCTGCCCTCACAGAAGAAAAATGTTCTTAAGAAGATCATATGCATACTGTGATTGAAGTAGCATGTTCCAAACATGAGGAAGCACTTGTGTTTAAAATTAGAAATGATTAGCAAAGTTTAAACACAAAGATTTAGAAATCCCAGAGACCCATAGCACATGTTATTATTATTCAGTTACAGAAGACCATAAAAGAGTTCATGCCTATCTAATTAATCTAATCTTGGTCCAGCCCTCCAGAAATGTTACTTAACCCTGAAAACTTTCTGGGGGAGAATATTCCATAGTTACTTACTAGTAATTCCAAAAACTTCATTCTGATACTGAACAAGAGAAACACTGATCCCCATAGTTATTCTAGCAGCCAGTCTTCTGTAGGGCTTCTGCTATAGGGCTAATTCAGTACTATAGACATTTACAAGTTTTACCTCTGAATATAATCTTGATATCATACACTGTGGTTTCAATCTCTTATTTTTCTTAAAGTAGCTGGAGCTTGTGGTGGTCTAAATGAGCAATATCTTCTATGGACATGGGCATTTGAACCCTTGCTCTCCTCTTTGGGAAGGTTTAGGAGGGACAGCTTTGCTGGAGGGAGTAGGTCACTCGGGGAGGGATTTCAGATATCTCATAGCCTCATCCTACTCTCATTCTGCTTTCCTTGCTCTGTGTTTGCAGTTCAAGAGGTGATGTCCCAGATTCCTGATGCCATGGCTGTTCCTTTCTTATCACCACACCTCTGCAACAGGACAGACTATTCTCCCTCTGGATCCTGAACCCAAGAATATAACACAGAAGCTGGTTCTAGAGAGTGCTTTGTTACTGTAAAGGTCCTGATCATGATGCTTTTTGGAGGAATGTGAAAGACCTTAGAGCTTTGGGCTAGAAAAGCAATTGAATGTTGTAAACAGAGCTCATTGGGAACACTGTCATAGGATCCTGGAAGATAGGTACTGAGAGGAAAATGTACTGCACTGCAGAGATACAACTCATTAGAGTTCAGGGGAAAGCAAAGATTTAAAAAAAACAAATGAATTAGAGGTCATTCCAAGGAATGTGGCTGCCTTCTGCCTTTGTCCTGAGAACTTGTCTGAAGCTAAATAAAAATTTAACTTTTTGGATGAAATTTCTTTAATTTTTTTTTAAATTCTATTTATTCATTTTGTTTTATATTTGTTTTGCTTGCATGTGTGTATGTGCCACATGCATGCTTAGTTCCCATGAAGGTCAGAAGAGAGCAGCAGATACTGTGAAACTAGAGTTACAGATGGTTGTGAACCATCATATGGGTGCTTAGAGTCAAACCTGGGCCCTCTGAACGAGCAATAAGTGCTCTTAACCACAAAGCCATCTCTCCAGACCCTAGTGAGGGAAATTACAAGACCTCATAATATTGCATATGTAGAGTGATTATGTAGGTCTACAATGAAAGACGTGGGGGCATTAAAAAATAGAAAGGGGATATCTTGGAGAGACAGGGAGCTCTAGGTAGCTTAATGTGCCCCCTCCCTGAAGGAGAGGCTATAATTGTTAAGATTAGCACCATAAAGGAGAAGCCTTCTAGTCTGTGGAGTAGGAAGGGTACATAGAGGCCAAGACCACACCCAGATACACCCTACGCGTATTCTCCGAAGTGTTGAAGAAACCCTAAGGGATTTTCAACACCTAGAAAACAACTACAAACCTTGATTTGGTCTAGTATTTCCTCACTATGCTTTCCTTTCTCCCTTTTGGGATGGGAATATATAGTCTATGTCATTGTATGTTGGAAATACTTTACAGGGGGCTGCAGTTAAGGAATTGCCTTGATTTTCAGAAGTTATTTTGGAATTTTGGCTTTTAAATAGTGTTGAAACTGCTTAAGACTCATCATATAGAGACTTCTGAAGTTAGACTAAATGCATTTTGCGTCTCAATTTGGCTACAAGCTTATATAAGCCAGGAAGCAGAATGCAATGGTTTGAATAAGCAATATCCCCTGTTCCCTTGGGCATTTTAAACACTTGGTCCCCAGTGGGTGGCACTGTTTGGGGAAGGTTAGGAAGCCTGGCCTATCTGGAGGAAGGCCACTAGCACAGAATTTAAGAGTTCACAGCCTTAGCCCACTGTTACTTCTCTTCTTCGTGTTTGGGGTTAAAGATGTGATCCCTTGGCTTCCTGGTCCTTCTGCTCTTCTTCCCAGACATAATAGACACATCTCTCTCAAAACTTAAGTCAAAATAAACCCTTTCTTTTACAGACTGCTTTTGGTCATGTTTTATTACAGCAAGAAAAGTATAACTAACGCAAAGGCCCATTTTGTCATCAAAGTAATTTCTATGCCCCAAACCACAATGTTCGGTATTTAGTTCTTTCTTCTTTTAGTTTAGCTTTTCAAATCCTCATCTCTTTGTGTGGGATTCCTCTTCCCGCCCCAAGTTCATCTTCTTCTTCAATCCCTGGACTCAGGACAATATTTATGCCAACAGTACCTAGTAACTTGAAAACACCGAACATTTTGGTAACTTCTGGATAATTTCGAAATAATGAGGGTCTTGGGTTGTTAAATTCGTCACTCCTACTAGTTCTTCCTTGAGCATTTGATTTTTGTTTCTAACATTACAATAACATCTGGTGGGTGATTCATACTCAGCCATTTAGTGTGCAGACATGAAATCACTTCTTCTGTCTCCATGGAAGAAATGTGGGCTTCTTTGTAATGACTGGCAAGAGGGGCATTGCTCCAGGATCTGCTGCCAACTTCCAATGACTTTCCTTTTATTCTCTGCCGATAAAACTAACTCTCAAGAAAAATTCAAATCTCATTCACAAATTCCCATCACTGAACATCATCATGCTGGGAATTAGCATCACTTTAACTAAATCCATGGTTCTCTACAATGCAGATGTTTGGAGGATGAAAGCAAACAGGCTTTTTCTGGAGATTTAGTTCACTTGTGCCTTATGACGTAATCATGTAATTCATCAAGTCGAACCTTGAAAAGCTTCCCGTGTTCTTCCCTCTTGTAAAATTCTACATGCCCTGGGAGAATAAGCTTCCAAAGACTAGAAGTAATATGAAGTCCTGCCAGGTTATCCACCTGAAGTCCAGGCTACTTCCCAAACAATCTGCCTGCCAGACATAGATCCACAAAAAAAAAAAAAAAAGAAAAAGAAAAGAAAAGAAAAGAAAGAAAGAAAGAAAAAGAAAAAGAAAAGAAAAAAGAAAAGAAAGGATTAACACCAACATAAGCTATATCTTGTCCAGATTAGTAGAACTACCCAGTTGGCCCATGAGTTCCTAAGACATGGAGAAGCCATTGATGGTTTAATCTGCCATGTTTTTTGGTGTAGTTTGTTATACAGCAATAGCTACCTGATACACTCTCAAAGGCATGAGGCGATGAGAGACTTCCTTCCTCATGTTTCATTTTTGGCACTGTTTAAGGACATAACTTCTCTTTTCTGGTGAGCAGTTTGAAGATCTATAATTTCCAATAAAATCTACACCAGTATGAATTCCACTTGCGTCCATGCCCTGGATCACAGACAAAAGTACTCAGTCACTAGCAGTAGAGAGTACTTGGGCATCCCTCTTTACAGCCCCTACACATATGGTCTCCTTCCTACATTTCATACTATGAGAGTATCATCTTTATATACCCAGTCATCCTCCTCAGCCTACAGCTTCTTCTCCCTTCTCCTTGGGAGGCTAAGCTCTTTAGGTCTAATTTTTCATCAACTTTCACTGGCATCCTTTCCTTCCTCTTGATTGGACCCAGGTAGATTCTGGCCACCTGTAATTAGTACCCAGATTAGTACCCTCTCATTAAAATGGCTCAATGACTCTGAGGGATAGTGTCTTAGGTTTCCATTGCTGTAAAAAGACACCATGGCCAAGGACAGCATTTAACTGGGGCTGGATTATAGGTTCTGAGGTTCAGTCCATTATCATCAAGGTGGGAGCATGGCAGCATCCAGGCAGGCATGGTATAGGAGGAGCTGAGAGTGATACATCTTGTTCCAAAGGCAAATAGAAGACTGGCCTTCAGGCAACTAGGAGAAAGGTTTTTAGCACCCACAGTGACACACTTCCTCCAACAAGGCCTCACCTCCTAAAAGTGCCACTCCATCATGAGCTGAGTGTATTCAAACCATCCCAAATAGCCAAGCTAGCACCTATTCTTATAAACAGTAGGGTCATTAATGGAAAAAATTCTCACAATACCAGTTGAATGTCCAGTTACATTCACCAAAATAAATGATATTTCAATAAAATTATCTTTTGTTGCCATTTTAATAGTGGTTACAAGATGGAAGAAATTCTCAATGTATGCAGGATTCAGTTTTGCTGCAAAGAAGTTGAACATATCTGAGCTTGGCAGGAGTAATATACCGGATTCAATGCATGAAAATTCATAAGAAGTTACTACTCTAAGATCAAGAATTGACAAATGGTACCTCATAAAATTACAAAGTTTCTGTAAGGCAAAGGACACCATCAAAAGGACAAATCGGCAACCAACAAATTGGGAAAAGATCTTCACCAACCCTACATCAGATAGAGGGCTAATATCCAATATATACAAAGAACTCAAGAAGTTAGACCCCAGAAAACCAAATGACCCTATTAAAAATGGGGTACAGAGTTAAAGATTTTTCACCTGAAGAACTTCGGATGGCAGAGAAGCATCTTAAAAAATGCTCAACTTCATTAGTCATCAGGGAAATGCAAATCAAAACAACCCTGAGATTTTACCTTACACCAGTCAGAATGGCTAAGATTAAAAATTCAGGAAACAGCAGGTATTGGCGAGGATGTGGAGAAAGAGGAACATTCTTCCACTGCTGGTGGGGTTGCAAATTGGTACAACCACTCTGGAAATCAGTCTGGTGGTTCCTCAGAAAACTGGGCACCTCACTTCCAGAAGATACTGCTATACCACTCTTGAGCATATACCCAGAGGATTCCCCAGCATGTAATAAGGATACGTGCTCTACTATGTTCATAGCAGCCCTATTTATAATAGCCAGAAGCTGGAAAGAACCCAGGTATCCCTCAACAGAAGAATGGATGCAAAAAATGTGGTATATATGCACAATGGAGTACTATTCAGCCATTAGAAACAATGAATTCATGAAATTCTTAGGCAAATGGATGGAGCTGGAGAACATCATACTAAGTGAGGTAACCCAGTCTCAAAAGATCAATCATGGTATGCACTCACTAATAAGTGGATATTAACCTAGAAAACTGGAATACCCAAAACATAATCCACACATCAAATGAGGTACAAGAAGAACGGAGGAGTGGCCCCTGGTTCTGGAAAGACTCAGTGAAGCAGTATAAGGCAAAACCAGAACAGGGAAGTGGGAAGGGGTGGGTGGCAGAACAGGGGGAGAGAAGGGGGCTGTTAGCCCTTTCACTTTCTTTTAGCCTGACAATCCTTGCTAAGTGGCTGCACTAATGCCTTTTAGCAGAGCAGGAAACAAAGCCAAGAAACAAAGATCTAGTGACTTGGCCAAAGTCACCTAGCTGGGGAATGTCTGGGCTTGGCCTTACAGTCCTGTCCAGCTGCCCTGAGGTCTGTGCTTTCCCCAAGTTTCCTCACCTCATCCTCTTTTGTCACCTTTGAGAACCAGAGAATCCAAGGACATAAAGTCAGAACTCATTATCTTGACCCCTATGCAGCCACTGAGGCCTTCCCCCACCCCTCTGAGAGCTGGCAGTCTTATCAAAGCTCTCTGCAGTTGGCTGTTATGCTAGGTGATTCTAACTTGTGGCCACAGTTTTCACTCCCCAGATACTCTTCACTGGAGAGAATGCTGACATCAGAATCTGACCCCGACCTTTGAGCTGCTGTGTTACTGGCACAGAACACAGCTTCTTTCTGAGAATTGCATTGAATTTACCTACTTTCTGGTAGACAGAAGATTTGGCTGTCTCCCCCAACACCAATAGCTTTATGGTTGAAAATTGAAATTCCTAGTCTTTTCTTAGATGGATCTGAGTGAGATTAGAATTCTCCTCACTCAGGTAGTGCCTAAGAACACATACAGTATGATACTAGATATGTGTGTATGTGTATTGTGTGATTTCATACATATGATTTTCTATAAGTTTATTTTATAAATAAACTTAACCCTATATATGAAATCATATATATGTATGTGTGTATGTATGTATATATATGTATGTATGTATGTTATTAAGTTTATATATAATCATATATATAGGATTAAGTTTATTTATGATTTCGGTAAAGCACAAGTTATAATATACAGTAATAATATAGAATAACAATAAAAATATACAATCACAGCATTTATATAAGTGTGTTGAGCCTTCAAATATTAATTTTATTTCTGTTGCCTGGAGAAATGGTTCAGCAGTTAAGAGTTTATGATGCCCTTCCAGTTGGGTTTCTAGCATCTTATTTTCATCAGGCAGTTTATTCTCCCATAACCTCAGCTCCGAGGGATCTGACATCCTTTGCTGGCCTCCACAAGATGCTCACACACACACAGACACACAGACACACACACACACAATTTTTATTTATTTATTTATTTATTTGATATTTGTTTACATTTCAAATGTTTCCCCCCTCCAAAAATCCTCTATCCCATCCCCCTCCCCCTGCTCACTAACCCCCTGCTTCCCATTCCTGGCATTCCCTTACACTAGGGCAACAAGCCTTCACAGGTGCACGGGACCGCTCCTCTTATTGATTTATATCTGTCTCTCCAATAATCTGAATGTTAGCTCTACATGCTATGCTTGGTTCATGTGCCCTGTAGTGCTGCCACGTGGTACAGGGGTACTCTGCCAGTTTATATTGCAGGCCCTGTTGTCTTCTTTGTGCCACTGCTCCTGTGCTTAGGAACTGTTATTAAGTAGTAGTCACTTAAGCGCAAGTCCCTCAGTACCACTGCCAATCTGATAACTGACAGACAGGTAAGGTATACACCATGAAAGCACTGGACAAAGGAAGGCTCCACATCCTGGGAAGGATGGAGCCGGATCGCATGAAATCTCATCCCACCACACAAGAGTAGGAGACAATTTAAAAGTTATGAATTGATTATATCTAGAACTTTCCATTTAATGTTTTTTGGACCATGACTGATGGCAGATAACTGTAATGGCAGAAAGGAAAATCACAGATTGAGAAAGATGGAGTCGTCTCCTATGTGCTGATTTTGTTCTAAGAATCTGAATATTTTATTTAATTCTAAACGCCTGGTGAGTTGCTATTATTTTACATACTAGGTCAAGGAAAAGGAAGAGTTTGCCTCTGGTCACAGAGCTCGTAAGAGTGAACTTGAAATTCAATTTTGATTTTTCTGATTCTAGGTCCAACACTCAGTTTTCACTCTGATGAGAAACCATGTGGTCTAGCAATATATATTTTGTTTATAGCTCTTAAAAATAGCCCTACTCTTTGACCTCAATTTCTACTTGTAAGCATTTGTTACATAAAAATAATCAGATATGAGAGAGGCCATGAATTTGAAAGAGAGCAAGGAGCGGTATATAGAAATATCTAGAAGGAAGAAAGGAAAAAGGGAAATTATGTAATTATATTTTAAAAATCAGAGGTAATTCTAAATATGTTTATATAACACATACCACAATAATTATTTCTATTTGCAAAGCCACTTAAATAACAAACAAAATTGATTTTAAAACTTCAAATTTTCCATGTTTTAATATTATACAACCAGAGTTTTAAAGATATGATGTGACATTTAGTGCTGCTAGAAACAATCAACCAATAAGAAGCAGGAAAGTCCAGAATATGAAACTGTATAGCTGTGATTTTGATTTTGCTCAAAATAAGAAATGAAAAATACATCCTAATTCATAAAATAATTATAAGTGAATAAAACATGCTAATCTGAAGTCATGTGTTGGTGATAGAATTGTGATTAATTGTTCTCTTTTCTTAATTTGTCCTTTATCTCCCAGAGACGTTATAAAAATAGGAAGAAGAGATTTTCACAGTCAGCCTCTTTGTCCCCACATTTCCCCATCTGCAGATTCAACCAACTGTGGACAGAACCATTCAGGGGAAAAAAAGCCTGAATTCTGACATGTACCGACATATTCCCTTGTCCTTACTTCCCTAGAGAAAAGGTCTGACAGCCATTCACACGACACTTAGACTGTGTGGGTGTTATAATCCCCCAGAGATGCCTGAAAATCTGAAGGAGGTGTGTGCAGGTTCTGAGCAGACACCATGACGCCACTTTATAGATCAGCCTGAGATCTGGGGAGGATACCATGGGAAGACTGTAAGAATAATTCCTACCATTACCAGAAACGAGCTGAAGTCAGGGTGACTCAGATCCACAGGCTTCAGAGAGCACAGTCCCTTCCCTGACCAAGCACAGGGAGCAATGAAGGCGACCAGAGAACAAAAAGGCCTGGCTAACTGGACCTGTGACCTTGGACAAGTCGCATTACCTCTCTGAGCTTCAGAGGCTTTCTTGAGCAATGAGAGCTCAGGTCGGTAATCTCTCAGCCAGCAGCCTCACTCGCACGCCTTCTAGGTAGAACTGTCTTTCAACATGCAATTAAATATGACCTTCCCCCATGCCTGCAAAGAAAAATATTTATGAATGAGTCTCCGGTTTTAGATGCGTCTGTGTCTGGGAAAAGCCCAACCCCATTGGCAAATTATAGCCTGCTCTCAGCAAGACAGCCTTGTGCTCTGTGGTATAATTGTATCTGCCGTAATAGGCTGTGAGGCAATCAGGCCATTTGCTCGGGGAATCAGACACCATCAACAGTCCAATGGCCAGGCGGATACAGAAAATGAGCCTGCCTGCGTTATGGATAGACGGTTAGAGCGGAGCCACCTTTAAGTACGCAGGTAAGGAACGGGGAGGGGCCACAGAAGTGAGGCCTGGGTGTCTACCCGCACAATGTTTCTCAGAAGATGTTCCAGGATGCAGGCCTGCCTGTGACTCTGTGTATGGGTCCTTGCGGGGTTTCGTTACCTTAAATGATGCTGAATCTATTCAGCAAAATAATGTGCCAGTTCCATGTGACGGGTGAGTCCACTCCCAAGGCGTGGTGAGGCCTGCATTTTCCCTGTGTATCAGAGCCCTGGGACTGTGGAAGTGGATTGCAGACTTTTATGCCTTTAGACGATAATGTCTCTGTTTACAGTTCTGCGAGTAGAAGCTCAAAATCAAAGTCTTCTCTGGTCACACTCCCTCCTTGCCCCTTTCCACACATTCTGGGATCTCCTTATCTCTTGAGCTCTGAAAAATTCTCTCTGGCCTCTACCTTCCTGCCCTGTGTCTGCCAATTCTTGTCTCTTCTAAAGACACCAGTCACTGAAATGGGGCACACAATGACACAACATTATCCCCCGTTAACTTGGTCACCCTGCAAAGACTCTATATCCAATAAGGCCATATTCTAAGCATCACCGGTATCATCAGAGTTTGGGGGATAGTATTGAACTCACCCCACACTCCAGCACAGCACTGTACAGTTTTCTCTGTTTACCTTTTCCCTTCTGTCTGTCTCTCCTCTGCCATTTTGTCTCCACCATAACAAAGTACTGGTTTTAGTTCCAAGTGGAGATAAGAAGCATAAAAAGGAAGTAAAGTGACAGAAGCCATAAAAGTGGGTGCTTGTGCCGTGATAGGCTGGTGGATCTGATCCTACCTCGGCTCGCCATCATTACACAGCTACACATTTTGGTGCACTGTCAGTAGGTGGTGGCAATAAAGTGTCAAGATCCTTGGGAAATATAACGAAGAGCATCACACCTTTGTCACGGATATTACACATTGCAGAATTCTCTTTTCAAAAAGGAAATGTGAAGTCTATAAAGCCTCTATCCACAAAGACACTCCCAGCAAGCACTGTTCATAAGAACAAGCAATAAAGGACAGAACTGGACAAAGGACTTGACTCAAGAGAGGGATACTGTGCCTGCAGATGAAGCCATGTCTCTGGTAAAACAGTGGGCATACTTTACAGCAAGGAAAGAAAGCATAGGAATCCGCAGCTATGGTTAGTGGTTTCCCTAAAGTGCCCCAACAACACTCTTAGAAAGCAAAAAGAGGAATAATATAGTAACAGACACACTGGTATAATTTTTTTGGCTTTTTAATTTTCTAGTTTATATAATAATAATTACAGGTTATTTGTATAATTAGAAAACAAAAAATGTGTTTTTCTAAAATGCAAAGCAGATGTTCCATTTTCATGGCAGAACTGAGGGGGACAGGAAGGGTAGTGAGTTCTAGTCTAGCCAGGATCGATCAAGCTGTCTTATTTTATCGTAAAGGAACTTCAATTTAGACACTGATATATAATATGGGAATGTCTTTTACAGTGATAAACAGGTACTTAATTTAAATCAACATGCATCATAGGTAAATGAATGGGAAACTGTGTAAGAGAGGTTGAAGATGTGGTTTGAACGGGGATTGTCTTTTCTCAGGGAAATCATGAAGTCTTTCCCTTGTGTTTATCCCAAACAGTCCCACCAGGAATCCAGAGACCTAAGACCATTGATTCTATTCTGCAAGGCCATGGATTAGAGATTACCTTCTCAGCTGTAGCTGATAGACCCAAATTAGAAAACAAACACAGGCTGAGGATCAAACAAACAGAAAATAGATAGTCCTAAATCAATGCCCAAAGAAGTTTTTTTCCCACCAGACAACAAATGAAACAAGAACCTAGTTGATTTAAAGGACAGACTGCCCTCCAGTTCAGGGACTCAGAAAACTTTCAGACAACATCAAAACCCTTGCAATAACCTCTTATCTCCCAGTGTTGCACCAAACAACTTCCATTTTTGTTAACTGCACAGCATCTATTGGCCTCTAAGATGGTTTTGTGGCTCTGCATTAGAGGATCACACTAAAATCTGGAACCAATTAAATTAGTCACTTGCCCTAAACATGAGAGTTCTAACATTTGTTATTGAATTTAAAAAAATATCATACCTTCCTCTCTGGAATTGCTGGCTGGCTTGCTGGTTAAAAGGAGTTTGTCCCTTAGTCAAATGTAAATTTGCATTCCCCTAATCCTTGCTTACCCTCAGGTCTGCCAAGAAGTGCTTTTTTTCTTTTCCTTTGTCCTGCTAGTTTAAAATCAGCTCTGGAAAGTAGTGTAGACTGGCCCATCCCTGGGACTCCCAGCTATAGATGTTTTCCTGAACAACCTCAGGTATTTCTCAGAAAGTCACAACTGTGCTCCAGGGCTCTGTGGAGGGCATATCATGGGCAGCTTCCATTGACAAATAGAATAACGACTTTCTTAAGGAAAGAATTGATCCCAGAAGGCACAACCTTCACACTACACACCATGGCTGGCTGACAAGTTTTGCTTTCCTTTGTATAGACAACACTGAATCAACTCTACAGACAATGATTCTGAATCATTCACACTGATAATCATAGCCATCACCTCAGCCTGTACTTTCCGATTACTGGACAGAAAGACCATGGCTTCTTGGTTTACTAAAGAGGATCCTTCTCCTTGGCTAGTGATCATTCTGGTTTTGGATGGAAGTGGGATAATCTTAGATTGCTCAGTACATGTCAGATTTCAATGTACATTAAAGTCCAGGAAAAGCCTTTCTTAAAAATTGTCTCCAAGAAATGACAGGGAAGCTATACCCATAGCCTCTTAAACAAAACAGTGACAGTACCAATAGATGTGCTAACTGGGAAGGAGGAAATCTCATAGCACCCTACCCCTACACAAAGAACTGCTGAGAGGGCAAACTGGTCACTCCCAAGGATGAGCCTCCTAAAAGTGGTTATTTGATACAAAGAGGTTGTCTCTGAAATCATATACGAACAAGCAACACTAAACAGACTCAACATGTTGCTGTGTGTGTGTGTGTGTGTGTGTGTGTGTGTGTGTGTGTGTAATAATAACAGTAAAAGGGCAATTTGAGAGGAAATAGAGGAGAAATAGGAAGGACTGCAGGAAGGGACATGGGATGAGTTAGGGAAAGGAAAAGAAAGGGAATAAGTGCTATAATTTTTTTAATTTAAAAAGTATTTTAAAATAAAAAACATTGAGCCAAAGCCATGCTTGGAAGATGACTCGGTCAGTAAAGTACTTGTCATACAAGCATGGTGCTGAGTTCAAATCCTCAGTGTCTGTATAAAGAACAGAGCACAGGACCCTGTGCCTTTGTTTACCCAGGAATGTGGATGAGAGCAAGGAAGGCTCCCTGGACTTTGCCTGATGGCCATACAGTCTAGCCAAGTCAGTGAGCTTCAAGTTCAATGAGAGACTATCTCAAACAAGGAGAAGCACAGCCAAGGAAGACATCTAATGTGGCCACATACATGTGCACATACACCCACCCATGCACACACAAAAACACCTGAACTAAAATAGGCCCCAAATTGATAGCATTTTCAGGTTCATCAGAGAGAAACTAAAACTAAATGTTTCAATGGATAATAGCAGGCCTAAATTGTGTTATGTGGCTTATCATGACCACAGTTCTTTGGGGGTGGTGAAGATATAGTTCCTAAGCCATGGTCCTTCCAAATAGTCTGTCCTGTGAAGCCAATAATGACAGTGCATCTATCCATATTGTAAGGAGAGCACATTCCTCTGAAGCATGATCCATTTGAACCCACAGGGACCATGTGCTTATACGCACTGATGAATGGGCGATTTAGGCTTAGAGAGTGACCAGAGTAATTCTAAAAGTCTGAAGAGAACCAAGAGACTGTTAAGACACTTTTTTTCTTCTCTTTATTTTTATTTTCCCTCTCAAGTCATCCCGGGAGTTCTGCATGGCCCAAAGCCCACTCTAAATTCGAAAGCTTAGAATTCTGGCCCAGAACAAACTCCCTTTGCCATCAGTGGAAAGATTTTTCTTCAACATTTTCCAGTCTCCTTAAGCAATGATTCCCTCCCAAGATATGATAGCTGCATACCAGTATCTTTATGACTTTTGGTTCTGATAAGGCAGAATCCTGGACTGCATTTTCCTTCAAAATGAGAGATAGATAACTAATTAACTGAGAAAGTCATGTTTTATTAAACAGAGAGTTCCAGACCTGATTAGAATCCTATGATTCTGTACTGTTTGCCCCTCTCCAACACACATTTTGAAAATGAAACAGCTGGGGAAGTCTTCCAGGTTTCAGAGACACCCATGTTAAAGGGAAGCCTTTAGTCCAACTCTTCCCACAAGCTCCACCTCACTCTGTCAGGGAAATTCAGAGTCACCCGAAGCCAACTAATAAACCACATGGCTAGCATCAACAGCCCGGTGTTTGGCAGCACATGTTTCTAGTACGTAGTCATTACTATCGGCTGTGATGCTCTGTGCTTCGGGGAAATGAAACAAAAGTTCCATCCAGTGCACAACAAGATGCGGGCTCAACTTCTCTAATCCAAAAATCTGAAATTGTTACTCCTCCAAATCCCAGACCTCTCCAGAGGCTGCTATGATACCACAACAGAAACTCCACAATGTGAAACTTTGCTCTGTAAAAATGATTATTTAAAAATTGTGCCTAAACTTAACTTCAGGCAATACATTTTTAAAAAAATCAATAAACTTGGCACACATATAATCCCAGCAGTTGAGATAAGGTAGGAAGATAGGGAGGTTGAGGCTAGTCTGGGCTATACAGGAAGGCTGTATCTCCAAAATCAGAAAGTAAAGAGGCTATATGAAACTTACACAGCTTTCACATTTTTGGGGGTGTACTGCTCCAAGGTATCTCGGTGGGTGTGAACAATTACTTTAAAAGTCATAAAACCTAAAATCCCTGGTCTCTGGTTCCCAAAACCTCACATGAGGGGTAATTAACTTGTAAAGTGTTTCATATTTACTTAAAAGAAAGAAAACCGTCTGGTATTGGCATAAGTGAACTAGAAAGTTCTGTAGCTTCCAGGAGGCCAAGGTATGTACAAATGACAGGGTCTCTGGTTCCCAAAACCTCACATAAGGGGCAATTAACTTATAAAGTGTTTCATATTTACTTAAAAGAAAGAAAACCATCTGGTATTGGCATAAGTGAACTAGAAAGTTCTGTAGCTTCCAGGAGGCCAAGGTATATACAAATGACAGGGACATTTTCATTCCTATAAGGACAGGGACTACTGTCCCTCTCCCTGATGCTTACTCTTGGCCAGCACATCTAGTTTGACTTTTTGAAGGGATAAACAAAATGGTGACTGACAGATACAGGATCTCAGAGGCCGAGCCCACCTGTGCTAGACAAATACTCCTTGTTGTATTAGAAAAATCCAAGCATGAAAGTCAGTCACAATTCTACTGAAAGCAAAAGGAGGGGAAAGACTCAGAAACCCATGGAATGTGTCAAAGAAAGATAACCAGTTAGAAAAGAGATTTGTGAAGCATTGTTTTTCCTCACAGAGTCTACCAGGACAGGGGGCCAGGTATTTATGAAGTCCATCCTTTCTTCCTGGACTGAACTGTAACTGGAACAAAAGGAAGAAGAAACATAAGGAGGATGAAAACAAATCAGAGTCTGCTATGATGGTATAAAAGAGACAAAGAAGGAATGAGAGAAGGGAGGGAGGGAAGGAAGAAGAGAAGAAGGAGAGAAGAGTGAGAAAAACAACAGAGACAGAGAGGAGGGAGTGGGCAAGGAGAAATTGGTCTCAAAAGCATTCATTAAAGAATGAAAGGGCTTCAAACTGAGACCCATCCCATGGCAAGCACCAATTCCTGACACTATTAATGGTACTCTGTTATGCTTGCAGACAGGAGCCTAGCATAACTGTCCTCTGAGAGGCTTCACTCAGCAGCTAATGAAAAGAGATGCAGAGAAACACAGCCAAACATTAGATGGAGGTCACAGAGTCTTGTGGAAGACTTGGGGGAAGGACTGAGGAACCCAAAGAAGACAAGGACTCTACAGGAAGACCAACAGAGTGAATTAACTTGACCCTTGGGGGCTCCCAGGGACTGAATCACCAACCAAAGAGCCAGCATGGCTGGATGTAACCTCCCACACATGTGTAGCAGATGTGCAACTTGGTCTACATGTGGGTCCCCCAACAACAAGAATGGGGGCTGTTTCTGAATCTGTTGCCTGTCTGTAGATTTCGTTCTCATAACTGTGCCACCTTGCCTGGCCTCAGTGAGAGAGTGACTTGATGTACTGGGAGTTGGGAGTGGGGAGGGGGGCTGTGATACCCAAGGATGCTCCCCCTTCTTAGAGGAGAAGAGAAAGTAATGGGGGGAATTCTGTGTGAGGAGTAATGGGAGAAGAGGGGAGCTGATGTTGAGATATAATGTGAATAAATAAATTAATTAAAAAATATTTTCTATGCAAGAAGAAGGAGGAGGAGGAAGAGGAGGAAGAAGAGGAGGAGAGGAAGAAGAGGAGGAGGAAGAAATAGAGGAGGAAGATGAGGAAGAAGAGGAAGAAGGAGGAGGAGGAAGAGGAGGAGGAAGAAGAGGAGGAGGAGGAAGAGGAGGAAGAGGAGGAAGAGGAAGAAGAGGAGGAGGAGGAAGAGGAGGAAGAGGAAGAAGAGGAGGAGGAAGAAGAGGAGGAGGAAGAGGAAGAGGAGGAGGAAGAGGAGGAAGAGGAAGAAGAGGAGGAGGAAGAAGAGGAGGAGGAGGAAGAGGGGGAGGAAGAGAAGAAAGAGGAAGAAGAGGAGGAAGAGGAAGAGGAGGAGGAGGAGGAAGAGAGCTGTGCATGATGTGCATGATCACGCACATTGTGGTCCTAGCTCTTGGGAAGCTGAGGTAGAAATCATCACAATTTCAAAGATAACCTGGGTTATATGATAAGATCCCAGGCTACATCAATTTAGCTATATAATAGTAGGTTGTTCTCCTGTGGGGCATATGCCTACCAAGCTACAAGTTTCTGGTCCTTTTTACAGTGGCAGGCATGAATCTGTCTGTAGAGTATGTCTTAAATCCAGTTAGAAGTGGTTGGTTACTTCTATCAGATCTGTGCCACCATTTCTCCAATGGGCATATCTTATTAGACTGCATATTAATATAGCAGTTTAAAGCATTCACAGCCAACTAAGACTGGTGGTTGCTTTATTCCCCTGGAGCATGCATAGCTTGCCAATAGAGATGGAGCTGCAAGCTCAGCACCAGTTTGATTCTCCATGTTGAATGACTCAGGCATGGGGTGCCTTCACCAATAGGGTCTCAGCATAAAGTTATGAAGTAATCAATAGCAGTAAAAACAATCTGTAATTTGTGAGGGTCATCTGACCAACAGCTCAACATGGCTTCCCATAGGGCTTGCCCTTCTCAAAAGAGAAGGGAAAGGTGGACTTGGTGGAAGACTTGTATAAGGAGGAGAGGAAGGGATGATGTTGGGTTGTAAAGTGAATAAATAAATTCATTTAATTCTTAAAAGGCCTCCCATACCTAGCTCTGAACTTCTCATTTGAAAAACCTATGGTATCTGAAAGAGGCGATAACCCCTGTTAGTGGGTAACTAATTTCACTCTTTTTTTTCTTTTTTATTAGATATTTTCTTTTTTATTAGATATATTCTTTATTTACATTTCAAATGTTGTCCCCTTTCCTGGCCCCACCCCCAAAAATGCCCTAATCCATCCCCCTACCTCCTGTTCACCAACCTATTTACTCCTGGTATTCCCGTATACTGGAGCATCTAGCCTTCTCAGGACCAAGGGCTTCTCCTCCTTTCGATGTCCAACAAGGCCATCCTCTGCTGCCTATGTGTCTTGAGCCATGAGCAACATCATGTGCACTCTCTGGTTGATGGTTTTGTCCCTGGAAGCTCTGGGAGTGCTGGGAGGCTCATATTGTTGTTCCTTCTATGGCACTGAAAACCCCTTCAGCTCCTTGGGTCCTTTCTCTAGCTCCTCCATTGAGGACCCTGTGCTCAGTTCAATGGTTGGCTGAGAGTGTCCCCCTCTGTATTTGTCATGCACTGACAGAGCCTCCCAGGTGACAGGTATATCAGGCTCTGGTCAACAAGCACTTTTTGGCATCCACAATAGTATATGGGTTTTGTCAAACTCTTTTTGTATGTGTGTGTCTGTAGTCTATGAAGTCTATAGTAATAGGTTTCCATGTGGCTTTTTAAAAACATTCGTTAGTGTTAATTTTCCTTATCCATATCCCCTCTCAACCTTGCCCTGCCACCTCTCACCACATCTAACATATCTTACTCTAGTATTCCCATTCAACTGTCTTACCACTGCGCTGTCTCTGCCTTTCAAGTACTCCCTGCAACAGCCTTTTACTGCTTTCCTGACTTCTGTGGGTACTCCAACCTAAACCTACATATCTAAATATTCAAAGCTACAGTCCACATACAGAAGAGAGCAAGAGGCCATTGTCTTTCTCATTCTAGGTTACTACACTCAGGGTTATTTTTCCAGCTGTATGTACTTATCTACAAATGTCATGATTCTACTTTTCTTTATAGCCAAATGCTATTCCACTGTGTATATATACACATTTTCATTATCCATTCATCAGTTTAGAGACGTACAAGCTTTTCCCATTTACTAGCTGTTGTGACTAAAGCAGCAATGAACATGGATGAGAAAGTATGTCTGTTGTAAGCTAGAGAGTCCTTTGGGTATATGCCTAGGAGGGCTATGGCTGAATCGTGTGGTAGATTTATTTCTGGATTTTCCAGGAATCTTCACACAATTTTCCATCATGGCTGTACCAGTTTGCACTCCCACCAACAGTGAATAAATGTTCCTTTTCCCCTACATCTCTGCCAGCATTTGTAGTCATATTTTAGATTTTTTTTTAATCTTAGCCATTCTGACTAGGGTAAGATGACATTTCAAAGTAGTTTTAATTTGCATGTCCCTGATGACTAAGGATATTGTAGATTTCAAAAAAACATTTCTCAGCCATTTGTATTTTTTCTTTTGAGGACCCCCACTTTTTAGAACCTACTACAAGTATTCTTCTAAATAGACACAGTATTAAACTGCCTCCTAAGTACTTATCTTTATACCTATAAATTAGCGCATCTCTCAACACCCATCAAAGAAGCTTCTTTTAGAATAGATTCCAATTAAGTCAGAGACCAACAACTAATCAATTTGCAGAGAATAAGGGACTGCAGAGTGCTCAACCCTAAATGAGACATCAACACCATACCCCACCTCCCTTTGGTTGCCTGCTCCAAAGAATAGCCAAGATCGCTTCTAACTAGCTGTATTCATAAGCACATCGGAAACAAGCTAAGCAACCTTCAGAGGTCAGAGGAGTTAACTAGCAGTGCCACACGGTAAAGGCTGCAGACCAGTGAAGGAGAAATTGCAAAGAGGAACAACAAAGGAAGCATTATAGGGTAATGCTGATTGACTGAACTCAGACAAAAGGGAATTTATACTAGATGATTCAATTTACACATAGTTTAAAAAAATCATTTAAAACAAATCTACTATGATAATGAGCAGAGTCACAGTTATATGGACCATAGGGGTAGGGGGAGCATTAAGGAGCCTTCTAGGATGCTGAAAATACCCCCATACCAGCCTCACATAGTGGTTGTAAGAGGTGTGTGTGTGTGTGTGTGTGTGTGTGTGTGTTCACTGAGCCATCTTAGGTCTCTGTGTTCTAGTGTACATTCAGCACATAAGGATTGTAGTGCTGCAAAGATACTCAGAGCATCTCAGTGTTCTTGTCCCTGTCCTGCACAGAGGCCACTCTGCTGTCACCATGCTATATGGAAATTATTTACCTTCTCTGCTTTTGTCAGCTCCTTGCCAGGGAGGTCATGCCTTTACTCATCTGTGTTTCCTGATAGCCTTGTCCAGAAAGGAAACTCAAATAAGTATGTTAAACTGCTTCAAATGCCTTGGAGTGCCCAGCCATGCAGGTATACACCTCTATCCTCAAACGCCAACATGAAGTTCATGAACGGGAGTACACCTGTATCATTTTCACAAAGTGTCAAGACTTTCAGTGGAGGAAATGTGACATTCTCCCACCTGGCCAGATTTGAGTTGAAACCAAACTTCTCAAGATTGAGGACCCTAATACCCAAGTGTGAGCTTATTAAATCTAAAGACTTCTGCCTTCCTGATCAAGAATTTCAGTTCCCTAATTTTGAAAAGAAGCACATATGAAACAAACCATCCTGGAGATTCATACAGAAACCAAAGACTTAGGCCCTTGTCTAACCTATATCAAGGGTCCTTTTCAATAGGACACACCTGAAAATCCTTTTGGGGATTTCCTAACTTTAAAAATAAATATCATTTTATATATCTTGATCTTGATTTTATATAGATGGGCAATAACCCTACATCTAAAATGAATTGTGGGACTGGAAAAGGGGCTCAGCTGTTAAAAGTGTCTATTGCTCTTGTAGGGGCCCAAGTTCTGTTCCCAACACTAATATTGTGAGGCACAACCACCTCTAACTCCAAGGGATCCAAAACCCTCATCTATCTTCTATAGGCTCCTCTATAGACATAATGTACACAAACTCACAAGGAGAGAGAGAGAGAGAGAGAGAGAGAGAGAGAGAGAGAGAGAGAGAGAGAGAGAGAGAGAGAGAGAGGGAGGGAGGGAGGGAGAGGGAGAGGGAGAGGGAGAGGGAGAGGGAGAGGGAGAGGGAGAGGGAGAGAGAGAGAATATATTCTTTGAAAACATTTGAACTCTTCCAAAAGTCACCTGAGAGAGGATTGCCACAGTGCTTGATAACCCTCCAATGTCAGGGGTCTCTGGTGAGTCTTGAAAGAGAGAGACTTTTTTGTTTTGTTTTGTTTTGTTTTTGTTTTTTTTTTAATTCGATATAATATATTTACATTTCAAATGATTTCCCCTTTTCTAGCCCCCCCACTCCCCGAAAGTCCCATAAGCCCCTTTCTCTTCCCCTGTCCTCCCTCCCACCCCTTCCCACTTCCCCGTTCTGGTTTTGCCGAATACTGTTTCACCGAGTCTTTCCAGAACCAGGGGCCACTCCTCCTTTCTTCTTGTATCTCATTTCATGTGTGGATTATGTTTTGGGTATTCCAGTTTTCTAGGTTAATATCCACTTATTAGTGAGTGCATACCATGATTCACCTTTTGAGTCAGGGTTACCTCACTTAGTATGATGTTCTCTAGCTCCATCCATTTGCCTAAGAATTTCATGAATTCATTGTTTCTAATGGCTGAATAGTACTCCATTGTGTAGATATACCACATTTTTTGCATCCACTCTTCTGTTGAGGGATACCTGGGTTCTTTCCAGCATCTGGCAATTATAAATAGGGCTGCTATGAACATAGTAGAGCATGTATCCTTATTACATGGTGGGGAATCCTCTGGATATATGCCCAGGAGTGGTATGGCAGGATCTTCTGGAAGTGAGGTGCCCAGTTTTCGGAGGAACCGCCAGACTGATTTCCAGAGTGGTTGTACCAATTTGCAACCCCACCAGCAGTGGAGGAGTGTTCCTCTTTCTCCACACCCTCTCCAACACCTGCTGTCTCCTGAATTTTTAATCTTAGCCATTCTGACTGGTGTAAGATGAAATCTTAGGGTAGTTTTGATTTGCATTTCCCTAATGACTAATGAAGTTGAGCATTTTTTAAGATGCTTCTCCGCCATCCGAAGTTCTTCAGGTGAGAATTCTTTGTTTAACTCTGTACCCCATTTTTTAATAGGGTTGTTCGGTTTTCTGGAGTCTAACTTCTTGAGTTCTTTATATATATTGGATATTAGCCCTCTATCTGATGTAGGATTGGTGAAGATCTTTTCCCAATTTGTTGGTTGCCGATCTGTCCTCTTGATGGTGTCCTTTGCCTTACAGAAACTCTGTAACCTTATGAGGTCCCATTTGTCAATTCTTGCTCTTAGAGCATACGCTATTGGTGTTCTGTTCAGAAACTTTCTCCCTGTACCGATGTCCTCAAGGGTCTTCCCCAGTTTCTTTTCTATTAGCTTCAGAGTGTCTGGCTTTATGTGGAGGTCCTTGATCCATTTGGATTTGAGCTTAGTACAAGGAGACAAGGATGGATCAATTCGCATTCTTCTGCATGCTGCCCTCCAGTTGAACCAGCACCATTTGTTGAGAAGGCTATCTTTTTTCCATTGGATGTTTTCAGCCTCTTTGTCGAGGATCAAGTGGCCATAGGTGTGTGGGTTCATTTCTGGATCTTCAATCCTGTTCCATTGATCCTCCTGCCTGTCACTGTACCAATACCATGCAGTTTTTAACACTATTGCTCTGTAGTATTGCTTGAGGTCAGAGATACTGATTCCCCCAGATTTTCTTTTGTTGCTGAGAATAGTTTTAGCTATCCTGGGTTTTTTGTTGTTCCAGATGAATTTGATAATTGCTCTTTCTAACTCTGTGAAGAATTGAGTTGGGATTTTGATGGGTATTGCATTGAATCTGTATAGTGCTTTAGGCAAAATGGCCATTTTAACTATATTGATTCTACCGATCCATGAGCATGGGAGGTTTTCCCATTTTTTGAGGTCTTCTTCCATTTCCTTCTTCAGAGTCTTGAAGTTCTTGTCATACAGATCTTTCACATGTTTGGTAAGAGTCACCCCAAGATACTTTATACTGTTTGTGGCTATTGTGAAGGGGGTCATTTCCCTAATTTCGTTCTCAGCCTGCTTATCCTTTGAGTATAGGAAGGCCACTGATTTGCTGGAGTTGATTTTATAACCTGCCACTTTGCTGAAGTTGTTTATCAGCTGTAGGAGCTCTCTAGTGGAGTTCTTTGGGTCACTTAGGTAGACGATCATGTCGTCTGCAAATAATGATAGTTTGACTTCTTCCTTTCCAATTTGTATCCCTTTGACCTCCTTATGTTGCCGAATTGCCCGAGCTAGTACCTCAAGTACAATATTGAAAAGATAAGGAGAAAGGGGGCAGCCTTGTCTGGTCCCTGATTTCAGTGGGATTGCTTCAAGTTTCTCTCCATTTAGTTTGATGCTGGCTACCGGTTTGCTGTATATTGCTTTTACTATGTTTAGGTATGGGCCTTGAATTCCTGTTCTCTCCAAGACTTTAAGCATGAAGGGATGCTGAATTTTGTCAAATGCTTTTTCAGCATCCAATGAAATGACCATGTGGTTTTGTTCTTTGAGTTTGTTTATGTAGTGGATTGTATTGATGGATTTCCGTATATTGAACCAACCCTGCATTCCTGGGATAAAGCCTACTTGATCATGGTGGATGATCGTTTTGATGTGTTCTTGGATTCGGTTGGCAAGAATTTTATTGAGTATTTTTGCATCGATGTTCATAAGGGAAATTGGTCTGAAGTTCTCTTTCTTTGTTGGATCTTTGTGTGGCTTTGGTATCAGCGTAATTGTGGCTTCGTAGAAGGAATTGGGTAGTGTTCCTTCTGTTTCTATTTTGTGGAATAGATTGAAGAGTATTGGTGTTAACTCTTCTTTGAAGGTCTGGTAGAATTCTGCACTGAAGCCATCTGGTCCTGTGCTTTTTTTGGTTGGAAGACTTTCTATGACTCCTTCTATTTCTTTAGGCATTATGGGACTGTTTAGATGGTCTAGTTGGTCCTGATTTAATTTTGGTATTTGGTATCTGTCAAGGAAATTGTCCATTTCCTCCAGATTCTCCAGTTGTGTTGAGTACAGGCTTTTGTAGTAGGATCTGATGATTTTTTGGATATCCTCAGTTTCCATTGTTATATCTCCCTTTTCATTTCTAAGTTTGTTAATTTGGATACTTTCTCTGTGCCCTTTGGTCAGTCTGGCTAAGGGTTTATCTATCTTGTTGATTTTCTCAAAGAACCAGCTCCTGGTTTTGTTGATTTTTTGTATGGTTCTCTTTGTTTCTACTTGATTGATTTCGGCCCTGAGTTTGATGATTTCCTGCCTTCTACTCCTCCTGGGTGAAATAGCTTCTTTTTGTTCTAGGGCTTTCAGGTGTGTCATTAAGCTGGTAATGTATGCTCTCTCCATTTTCTTTTTGGAGGCACTCAGGGCTATGAGTTTTCCTCTTAGCACTGCTTTCATTGTGTCCCATAGATTTGGGTATGTTGTGTTTTCATTTTCATTATGTTCTAAAAAGTCTTTAATTTCTTTCTTTATTTCTTCCTTGACCAAGGTATCATTGAGTAGAGTATTGTTCAGTTTCCATGTGTATGTGGGTTTTCTGTTGTTTCTGTTGCTATTGAAGATCACTTTTACTCCATAATGATCAGATAGGAGGCATGGGATTAGTTCTATCTTCTTATATTTGTTGAGGTCTGTCTTGTGACCAATTATATGGTCGATTTTGGAGAAGGTACCATGAGGTGCTGAGAAAAAGGTATATTCTTTTGTTTTAGGATAGAATGTTCTATATATATCTGTTAAATCTAATTGGTCCAAAGCTTCAATTAGTTTCATTGTGTCCCTGTTTAGTTTCTGTTTTCCTGATCGGTCCATTGAGGAAAGTGCAGTGTTGAAGTCACCCACAATTATTGTGTTAGGTGCAATGTGTGCTTTTAGTTTTAATAAAGTTTCTTTTACGAAAGAGGGTGTCCTTGCATTTGGGGCATAGATGTTCAGGATTGACAGTTCTTCTTTTTGTATTTTTCCTTTGACCAGCAAGAAGTGTCCCTCAGGGTCCCTTTTGATGACTTTGGGTTGAAAGTCAATTTTATCTGATATTAAAATGGCTACTCCAGCTTGTTTCCTGAGACCATTTGCTTGTAAAATTGTCTTCCAGCCTTTTACTCTAAGGTAGTGTTTGTCTTTGACCCTGAGGTGTGTTTCCTGTAAGCAGCAAAATGTAGGGTCCTGTTTACGTATCCAGTCAGTTAGTCTGTGTCTTTTTATTGGGGCATTAAATCCATTGATGTTAAGAGATATTAAGGAATAGTGATTGTTACTTCCTATCATTTTTGACGTTATTTTTTAAATTTGAATGCTTATCTTCTTTTGGGTTTGATGAAAGGTTACTATCTTGCTTTTTCCAGGGTGAAGTTTCCCTCCTTGCATTGGTGTTGTCCTCCTATTATCCTTTTTAGGGCCGGGTTTGTGGATAGATATTGGGTAAACCATGACTTGGTTTTGTCATGAAATATCTTAGTTTCTCCATCTATGGTGATTGAGAGTTTTGCTGGCTATAGTAGTTTTGGTTGGCATTTGTGTTCTCTTAGAGTCTGCATGAGATCTGCCCAGGACCTTCTAGCCTTCATAGTCTCAGGTGAGAAGTCTGCTGTGATTCTGATAGGTCTTCCTTTATATGTTACTTGGCCTTTTTCTCTTACTGCCTTTAGTATTCTTTCTTTGTTTAGAACATTTGGTGTTTTGATTATTATGTGACGGGAAGTATTTCTGTTCTGGTCCAGTCTGTTTGGAGTTCTGTAGGCTTCTTGTATATTCATGGGCATCTCTCTCTTTAGGTTAGGGAAGTTTTCTTCCATAATTTTATTGAAGATATTTGCTGGCCCTTTAAGTTGTAAATCTTCACTCTCATCTATGCCTATAATCCTTAGGTTTGGTCTTCTCATTGTGTCCTGGATTTCCTGGATATTTTGGGTTACAAGCTTTTTGCATTTTGCATTTTCTTTAACTGTTGAGTCCATAGTTTCTATGGAATCTTCAGCATCTGAGATTCTTTCTTCTATTTCTTGTATTCTGTTGTTGCATCTCTGTCCCCTGATTTCTTCCCAAGGCTTTCTATCTCCAAAGTTGTCTCCTTTTGAGTTTTCTTAGTTGTTTCTACTTCTGATTTTAGATCCTGGATGGTTTTGCTTAGCTCCTTCACTTGCTTGTTTGTGCTTTCCTGTAATTCTTTAAGAGATTTTTGTGTTTTCTCTTTCATGACCTCAGCCTGTTGACCAAAATTCTCCTGTATTTCTTTAAGAGATTTTTGTGTTTCGTCTTTCATGACCTCAGCCTGTTGACCAAAGTTCTCCTGTATTTCTTTAAGTGTTTTTTGCATTTCCTCCTTGTTGGCTTTTGTATTCTCCTGGATTTCTTTCAATGATTTTTGTGTTTCCCTTGCAAGGGCTTCTAACTTTTGATCCATTTTCTCCTGAATTTCTTTAAGTATGTCCTTCATGTGTTCCTGTACCAACATCATGACCAGTGATTTTAAATCCAAATCTTGTTTTACTGGTGTGATGGGGTATCCAGGACATGCTGGTAGAGGAGAATTGGGTTCAGATGTTGCCATATTGCCTTGATTTCTGTTAGTGACGTTCCTGTGTTTGCCTTTTGCCATCTAGCTCTCACTGGTGTTACTTGGTCTTGTCAGTGCTGGACTCACCAGTGCAAGCTGCCCCTTCCCCGTTGGCCTCTGGTGCACAGCTTACACCCTGCACTGCCTGTAGACAGGATGCTGCTGTCCAGGCTGTTCAGATCCCGAAGCAGGCACCCGAAGGCTCCCGCTGGGGCCCGCTGGATTCACTGGAGCACACCGACTTCTCCCAGCTGGCCGCCCGGAAGCCCCCGTTAGCCTCTTGAGGGACCTGGAGATGTGGTGTGGCCGCCCAGGCTGATCTGAAGTGGAGAGAGTTGAGCTGAGGGCTTCTGCCTGAGGCCTTGCCCCAGATTGTGTCTGTGGACCAGATGGAGCCTGTGTGCACCCCAGGGAGCGCCGAAGGTGTATGCTGCTGTGACCTCCCCTGTGTTCCGCTCACTCCGCTGGGCAGCCGATTTCCCAACCGGGCTGGCGCACACAAGGTTAGCCTGGTCGCCCAGGCCCTGAGTCCAGGAAAAAGCCTGGGAGGCCAAGGTCCGAGCAAAGTTCCCCTAGGGCTATGACTGTTAATTGGGTCCACCAGGTGACCCGGATGGCCGGCGTGCACGTCCGCGCTCCCCGAAAGCGCCGGGAGAGTCTGTTGTGCTAATAACCTCCTGGGCGGGTTGACACACAGATGGTCCACCAAGCCGCCCAGTTCTTGGGGTCAGTCCTGTGCCTTTTGGGGCCTAGACCCCCGTTTTGTTAGCCTCAGGCTACGCTTGTTAGCCGTCTCTGCCCTCCCGAGCACTCTGGGTCCTGTAGGCAAAATGGCGGCGCGTGCGCCGGCCAGGGCAAAAAAACCTCCTAGCTGGGTTGGCACCCCGATGGCCACCCGAACAGCCCAGGGCCTGGGTGCAGGCCAACGCCCGTCGGGCTCAGACCCCTGCGGTGTTGGGCCTCGGATTATGTTTGTGTACCTCAGTCTGTCCGATCTCTGGAGTCCGGAATCAAGATGGAGGTGAGTCTCTCCTGACTGGCGGGGACGAGAGAGACTTTTATGAAAACTCCCAGGTTATGTGTGCTCTGATCTGCAGGAGTCTAGAATTCTTTTGGAAACCAGGAACCCATGGTAGACCTGTTTCATCTAAAGAAACAATGGTTACCACTGAGAAATTGCTCTGAATTCATATAAAGGCTCAATAATAGATTTTACTTTCAAAAAATAATTTCAGGGAAACTTGTCACCAAGTCCTCTAAACAGAGGTTTTAAGACCATGACACAGACTGACAAGCAACTCAAAACTCCAAATTAATACTGTAGTGTGTCCTCAATTTGCATCAGCATGTAGAGATAGGTATGTTGTCAGACTTGGCTCTTTTCCTTATGTTGAGTTATTTTGTCAGGAACTATTATTATTCTTTGGGAGAAAAAAAATGTAGTAAAACAAAAAGATCACATAGTTTAAAGGATAAGGCTGACCACAGAAATATAAAGACTGCATAGTCTTAATTATATATGGAACATTATCTTTAGAAACATTATTGCACAGATGTTTAAAAATAACAGTAGTCAACAGAAGGATATGGGGAGAAAGATGGAAAGAGGATTGGCAATGTGTAAAGGGTAAAAGAAAAAAATTAATGCTCCTATCACAGTGAAGTAGCCATGATCAATAAAAATTAATTATATATTTCAATATAGCTAGTAGAGAAGATCTTGAATGGGCTCCATGCCCAGAAATGATATGGCTGGCTAGCAAATTACTGTTATCCATGAGCCCTGGGTTCAATTGAAAGTCTCTGCCAATGAATAAAGGTGGAGAACTATCAAGACCCGAGGCGCCTCCACGTGCACACACACACACACACACACACACACACACACCACATGCACACACATATGCTACAGACATGTAAAAATGCATATATACACACACTCCAATATACACACATACAAAAAAAGCAACCACAAACAAATGCCTATGGTCCTAGTAAGCCCAGCAAATGCATGTCACCAAAACAATGTGGTTATTCAGGAGTAGTTTAGCTGATCTGCCTGGAGCAAGACAAATAGATCTTTAGTTTTGTTTTGTCATCTACTTTTTCCTAATGGAGATAAGGAAAACATTCTTGAAAAGCAGCTGTTAATGGATAGTGACAAGTGGTTTCCTGTGGTCTAAGAAGAAACCAGCAATTACCATCTTTTACATTCTTTTAAATTCCAGAGGCAAAGCAAGTTCAGTACCACTCTATTGGTTTTTGGTTATTGTGCCAACAGGAGGAGTTTTGAGATCTGTTTTTATGTTTTTGATGCGAGATTATCTGGGTTTCGGCTTACCTATTTATGCCCTTTGGATGACATAAATTGGCAGGAATGGGAGACTAGAGTCAACTAGTGCTAGGCTCATAAGAGCCCTTGAATATGCTCTCTAACTCCTGTACTTAGTGATCTATATCCTTCTGGGATCCTTTAAATATTGAATGTGACAGAACTCAGGATCTACAACAAAGTCATCCCTGGATCTGGAATCCTTCAAGCATAACTTAGAGGTGAGTTTATCTTCCCTGGCCCCAGCATTACAAAGTCTTCTCTCAGCTCTTGTCCTCCTCACTACATCTATGTCCAGGATGTACCTAGCTCCTTTCCACACCTGCCTCTGGACAACACTGAAGCTGACAAATAAAGAACAGTCAGTAGGTTTGCACACTGCAGCTCATGGGGACTTTGCATTTGACACATGGGAGCAAAGGAACATTCTCTGGGATTTAAGAAGAGGAAAGGGGAAAGTCTAAGGTGAGAGAATAGAGGGAAGCCACCATGAGTGTGGAGCAGGAAGCAGCATTCACATACAATCACAGACAGTCTGTATTCCAGGATGAATGGAGACCCTTCATTCCGTCATGCTCACAGACACCCGTTAGAGAGCCCTCCCTGACTCTGAGCCCAGTCCCACAGAGCCAGAGCCTCCATTCCATATTCTAGAACCCCAGGTCTTTTTCATGGCACTCACCATTTCTTGAGGCTCTATTCTAAACAATTATGTTTTCCTTGTTTATTGACCATCACTGTCTGAGAGGTCCACCCTTCACCATGTTTACTTGTGGGGCCCATTGTGGCTAGAACAACATCATGCACATAGCATGCTATCAGTAAGTTATCAGGACTCCCATGGAATGCCAATTGCTCCAAACTGCAAAAGTCAAGATGGACTTTATCTGAGGCTCAGGAGATTGAAGTTTGAGAGATACAAGAGTCAGAAAGGTATGAAGCAACATTATGAACACAACAGGACAAGGGAGAGTCTGGGTGGCATCTAAAGGCTGAGAGAAGCAAAGGCCTCACTGGCCAAGGGAAAGTAAAGAACAAAGTTATGTGTGATGGAGCATGCCTCTGGTTGTAGCATTCTAAAGAAAGGAGCAGAAGGGTCATGAGTTTAAGCTATATAGAGAGTTCAAGACCAGCTAGGTTATGTGAAACCTTGACTCCAAAAAGAAGGAAGAAGAGGAGAAGAAAAGTGGAAGGAGCCAGGGATTAGACTAGTAAACAAAATGGAAATATACATAAAACATGACTCCTGTAACCTCTTGGAAGGCATCTTGAGTCTTGGGTAATACATAATTGCCTGGTCTCTTGATTGTTCCAAATAATGATGGTCAAAGGTAAAAGTTACCAACAATCATATCCAGGCAAGGCTAGACTCATAATAAAACTCCTGACTCTACAGTGTTAATTTTATTTTCACTAAATAGTTGATGAAATAAATGAAAAGGTGTAGTCGGGCTTCCTCAAGGCCACCAGGCCTCTACTCTGATACACAAGGCAGCATAACAACCAATGTAGTTTGAGGACCCAAAAGCATTCTTGGAGAGTAAAATATTAAGTGCTAAATTTTAGAAAATACTGGAGAAATAGGAACAAGTTTGGTTCCCTTACTGAAGGTCTTTGAAAGGAGAACAGGTCAAAGAATTTAATATATCCTTTCAAGGTCACTCCAGGCTGGAAAGCACCTATAGATAGACTCCAAGGGTCTTCTATGTTCAACTCTTTAAAGTTCTAGAAATCATTTCTATTCTGGGTTGTTGAGGCCCTAGGAGTTGGCTAGTATCTGAGTCCTTGATGTTACAACCCCTCAATATCCTAGGGTTTTCTCTCTCTTGACTCACACCACTGGAGATAGATCTTTTATCAACAAAGCTCCTTGTATCACCTAAAAGTTAAATGAGGCCCCTTTCTCATGAGGCCCTTGATTGACATGAAGAGAAAGAAAAGAGAAGGCTGAAGGAGAATGTGAAGCCAGTGGGGCACAGAAGCTTTAGCCTGTCAAGTTTCACCTCCTTGTCTGTGAGATCCAAGAAAGAGGTTGATGAGAAGAGAGGCAACAGTCCCACTATCCCCTTCAAAGAAAGGTTATCAAAACGAGTGATCAAGAACATTTATGTAGTGTTGGTGTCAGCATATTTAAAGATTCAATAAATTTTAGCTACTATTGTTAAATCCAAAGTGGAGCCCCCAAAATGGCAGTGCTGGTAAAAATGTTGTAAGCAGAAGGACTTACATAAGAGCTGTTAAAAGGTAAACGGAAGTCTAAATTTAGTGTTCCTCTGGAATCTCCAAAGGTAGGTTTCTGATTATCAGGATTCCCTTAATCCACCCCAAAGGTCACCTGCCTCAGATAAAGGCACCAAATTTCTAATAAATCTAAGCATCCTCCATCATCTCAAAGGCACCAACCTGCTGACTGTCAAATAAAATCTACTTGCTTTTCTTCCATTTTGCTTCTCTCTGCATACATACCACATACTACTATAAGATATAGTCTTGACAGTTTGATCCCCCCAAACCTTTCTACTCATGGAGTGGTATAGTTTGGTTGTTTCATTACACCCTCACTTATAGTTGTGAATCCTATTTCACTTCTGTTTTACTCCAGAAGAGTCTGGAATCTCATCTTTCCAATGGTGTAAGTTAGTGTGCAAAATTCACTGCAAATTTACAACTTCACATTTGAATTCTTTGTCGTTTTAATATTTTTACTTTATGGATTTGCATGGAGCCCTTAGCATTGTTCAGTAGTCTTTCCTATGCATTGTCTCATTTTCCATGGTTTCAGCCATAGTTGTTCAATCCATGGCCAACTGGTTTTATCACTTTTGAACTTGGGTTAAGTCATTGTGATGGCTATTCTTAGTGATCAACCTGACTACATTTGGAGTTAATGAAAACCAAAAAAAAAAAAATGTGCCACACCTATGAGAGATTTTTGCTTAATTTGAGGTGGAAAGATCAGATTCTAATCCATATATTTGAGGTGGGGGAAACACACCTTTAATTCAGATCTTTCGAAGTTGAAAACCACTTCTATTCTGAGCCACGCCTTCTGCAGGAAGCCTATATAAAAACATGAAAGAAGAAAGTTTTTGCTCTTTGCCCACTTGATAGTGAGTCTATTTCTTCACTGGGATGAAAGCCTACATTTTTGGGATACTGGTATATACTGAAAATCAGGTAAGACATCCAGTCTCATGAGCTGAACAACTACTAGATTCTTGAACCTTTCATTTATAAGCAGCCATTGTTGGATTAGCTGGATCATAAGCTATAAGTCATTTTAATGAATCCCTTATCTATCTATCTATCTATATCTAGATATAGATATATATTTAGATATGTCAATAGATAGATATAGATGATGATAGAGATATGGAGATATAAATATGGATAGAGATAGATAGAGATAGACTCAGGCTTCATTCTATAAGTTTTATTACTCCAGAGAACCCTGACTGAATACAGCTATATATCACAGTGAAAGTAGTATGTGACAAAGTAAACTGCTTACTTGATAAAGGCCAGGATGGAGAGAGTGGGAGAGATGAAGTGGGTGAGAATACAGGCAAGAATTCTAATATCCCCTTCAAGGACACATCTTCAGTGGCCTAACTTCTGCCCACCAGACCCAATTTTATAAATGTCCTCCTATAGTTCCTGGGCTGAGAACCACACATTTAATTCATGTCTTTGGGTGGATCCAATTGGAACGTGCATATGAGAGGGAGGATATTATATGAATAAGATGGACTGCTATCTGTAGTTTTAGGCAAGCTTTGTGTAGATAAGGGAGTACTGTTTGAATGTGTTGTGAGGCTGAAGCTAACACTAAGTTTGATGTCTATACTGGAATATGGAGCAATATGGAAGATAGCCGTTGGCCTGCATAGTTGTAAGAAGTCTTCCCACCTCTACCTCTTGTCTCAGGCAGGCTGCTGAAAGGCACAAGAAATCAATAGGGCACAAAATAGAAACAATTTGAAACTCCAGGAAAAGTCCTCCCTTTCCGACGTAATGATGCCATGGCCTGTCTCCAGACCTCGGATGAGAATGGGTCATTGAGAAGGTCCCTTGAGGGCATAGAAGCGGAGAAGCTGAACTTTAAGTGCAAGAAAGATTTCTTTTTTCATTAAAAGAAAAAGGTGTGTTTCGATTTACAGTACCCAAGAAAGTGCAGGCAAGAAGATGAGAATTTCATGATGGAATAAGACAATTTAGGAAAGGCAGAGAGGGTGAAAAGAGCTCTCAGCTTATTTTAGTACAGAAACACAGAGAGGAGAGAGAAAGAGAGAGAGAGAGAGAGAGAGAGAGAGAGAGAGAGAGAGAGAGAGAGAGAGAGAGAGAGAGAGAGCTTTCCAGGAAAATTGGGAGCAAGTGGAAAGATTTAGGGAAAAATTCACACCAGTGTTCACAATGATAGGCACAGGTGTTCATCCTGTAGCAAGATGCCTTTTAGTGTTCCCCAAGGATCGTGCAATCCTAGCACCTTATAGCATTAAATATTTCAAGATGAAATCTTTGAATTGTGGCCCCTACATCTGATGATTGGTATCCTCCCAAAGAAAAGGGGTAGGAGCTATGGACACATTGACTGTAAGACAGAGGCCAAGGTAGTGAAATGCTGCCACAAAACAAGGTGCAGGAAGTAGAAGGGTCAAAGCATGACCTTGCTCTAAGCTAATGGAGAGAGTGCAGTCTAGCCCCCACTTCCATCTCAGACCTCTGGTCTCTAGAATTGGAACAGAGCAGGCTTGTGCTGTTTTGAGGTCCTTATATATGGTCATTTGCTTCATCAGCTGAAGAAAACTAACATATACACCAAGCCACTTCATATGGTTTATACAGCAAGGGCTTCATAAATATGAGTGGCTAATGAACCATCAGAGTACTCTCATGGACTATGAAACCAGAGGCACAACTGCACTTGCACTGTGCTTAGCGGAGAGTGAAGATGCAGCACTTCACCTTCTTCTTTTAAACTCTGCAATTAGTGCACTCTATGGAAAGAATGTAAAGTCTAGAAAATGAGATGTGGGGTGGACCCCGCAACTCCATTTCCAGACTACTTCAGGAGAAAGTGAGATCCACTGAGAAGTAGGCACCTGCACTTCCTGGTCGGGTAGGCAGGAAAGAAGCAGAACCAGGACCCAGAGCAAAAACACAACCTGGAAGATCACAGTGCCTCACTCAGACAAGGAGCAAGTTGCATCATCCCTAGCACCCAGTGTCCTATTATGGCCTGGAAGTTACTTCTCTGTACCATTTCCTAGCTGGGGAAACTGGAGACCCCACGTACAGTTTGCTCTTTTAATTTAACTTCACAGATTGGTTTCATTGTCCACTGTTCTGACCTGATGAGGTGATACCAGGTTGGTCCTGCTTGTGAGTGACTGAACTGTATTATTCTTTACTTCTTGCCCCCCCCAACACCCACTGTTTTGTTTTCTGCCTTTCATCCTATCTCTGTGACATTGGCTTTGATAGAGTGTACTAGCCAGGCTCTGGGCCCTGGCTTTCTGTTGAGAAGCAGAGATGCTGACAATAGACAGACAAGGGTAAGTACAGTTTAAAGTTAAATAAGTGTATCCCCCAGATCCCTTTGTACTTTCTCCTAACAGTGCTTGTAAATGTAAATATCACTTTTATTTCTTCAGATGATGGAATGAGATGAGAGCCATACCACGCTTTACATATGCATGGCTTGAGCTGAGCATTTCTATCTAACTATCCCTGGGCCTAGGCCTGGAAGTTTCTAACATCTATATAATCTAATCTTTTGCAGGCCCAGACCTTTAAGGCTTTAGCTTCCAGACTGTCTGCTAACCTAGGCCTAGAATATTTCATCCTCTAAGAGTTACTACTGAATAAACTCAACTCTTTTCTTGCTCTTTCTGAACTCTGACTGGCTGGTTCTACTCAACTGGTCTGGCTCAAACTTCACTCCAAGCTTACTGATTCAAATTGGCTTCTCTTGGCTCCTGACTGAATTGCTCTGCTTGGAAAGGCTGCCTCTGAACTCCATGAACTGAACTGCTCCAAATTCAACTCAACTAACTCAACTGAACGGCACCCAACTAAACTAAACACCACTAACTGACTAAACTCAATTGACTCTCTCCCTCACTGCTCTTTAAGTAGATCCTCTTTCCTGTCTGTTCTCATGAGAGTTGGGTGTGTCCTGTCTCTGACTCGTTTTGTCAAATCTTTCTCTGATTAATCACTTTGTCTGCCCCTCAATTAGACATCATTGTTTAGGATTAAACTTGTGTACTAAAGGCATGCCTACATTCAGAGGGACTAAAGGGGTATGCTCCACCCAGAAGGATTAGGGGTATGTGGCACATTTGCATTTGAGCCAGATATGTGATCTCTTGCCAGAGCAGCCATGTTGCTGAATTAAAATTTTCTACAGTGGCTTCCACTGTGGCTCATCTCTCTATATAGGCCAAGTCTCAGTGGCCCTTTCTATCCTGGAACCAGGAAGTGTCAGCTGCTTTTGCAAATTCTTGAAGGCTAGACTGTCTTTGTTACTCCCTGAATACCTTGTCTACCTGGACATCTATACACCATCTTCTCCATATCAGTAGGCCATATTCACATCTGTATACAATCTGTACAATTATAGACCACCATCATATCTATGCATCATCTCTGTATTTATACACCATCATCTCCATATTTATACACCATCTCTATGTCTATGCACTATCATCTCTGCATCTATACACTATCCCTGTAACTATGCAAGTGTGTCCACTAAGCTCCTTCAATTTAAACCTCCAAAAGTTGCCAGTATTAGTCATGATATATGCATTTAAAACTTCATCTAGATGCAGACATCTCTCTTTCCCCTTCCTCTTTTCCTCTCTCCATCCCCATCTCTCTCTTCTCGACTCTCTGACCCTCCCTTTCCTTCTCTCACCAATGAGGAGAGTGGCATCAGAATAAGACACACCTAAATACACAGTATTCTGTGGTTCCTGATCACTTAGGCTCTTGAGCCTCTGGGAGTCTTAGGTAATCCCTCTGTGGATTAGGTTACTCTTCCTCACAAAGTCAGCATGAAGCTGGACTGAGCAAATACAACATATTCTTATGTGTCCCTGCCTCACATCCCCTCACCCAGTTTCATACAAGTATCCCAGGTCTGTATGGCCGATACTCTCAAATTTGCTTCTGTCTGGCTCTCAGACCTGCTTTGATGGGACTTTCCTTTTCAGGCCTATGAGTTAGAGCCTGCTCATGGGTTTGAGCAATTCAGCTCATGGTATACTCCAGACTCATAATTTACCACAGAAGGGATAAATGTGTTTATCCAGAGGAGGCGAAGGGATGGGCGAAAGGACTTGCCCACATTCTTCCCAAATTCCAGAAGCAGAACTGAGAGGAGGCCAACTTTACACATCTTAACCTGAGGTTCTGTCCTTACCATTTTCTGAGGGAAGGTCTTACCCACTGTGTGGCTTCTGGTTTTCTTTGATGGCGGAAATCATGTCTGGAGAAGACATGAACAGTTACTTTAACACAGAGCAGAAAAGGTAGAAGGGAAAGCCTGGAGGAAGCCCCTATGGGCGCACAGATACATGGACACACACACACACACACACACACCAACACACACCCTGCATGCAAGGATTTGAACAGAAACAGACTCACTTCTCAAACTGATGAACTGGCAGCTGGATGCCCAGCTGCTGGGTGTTTCCCATCCTGACTGCAAACCCTGTGTGACATCAGCCATGAGTGATGAACTGTGAAAGCCAGTATTAGTAAGATTACAGTGCTCTGTGAGCTCTCAGTGCTTGTCACCATGGGGAACCAAATATAGTTAGACCCGGGTGGTCAAGGATGGATGCAGGCTACAATCTCAGAACCAAGGGGCAAGAAGCATCTGCCATCAAGTTTCCTAGAACAAGGAATAAATGAGTTCAGAAGATATTATGAAACAAAAAAGGCAAGAGAGGGGAATTTTTTATGTGAGAATTGCTATTGGAGATTTTGCTTTTAAGATTCATTTCAACAAAACCAAAAGGAATGAGGCATCCATATTGCTTTCATGGACTGTATACAAGTCAGTAAACCCATGAAAGGAGGCTTCAGAAAGAGTCCAAATCACTTTCTTGACAAAGAATCTTTTTAAAGGAATATTGTTTTCAACAACACCAAAAGCGTCAATAAAAGGTTAAGAAATAGTTGGCTTTAATAGTATTTTTCAAACTGAATTTGTTGCCCCAATTAAAAAAAAAAAGAAGACAACAACAAAACCACCTAGAATTTATAGGAAACAAGTGATATGGTCTTTGTAACAGTTATTTTGGTCATGAATCATCAAGTGAACCAACCGAAGTCACACCCAGTCTACCTACTGAGCTAACGAGAGTGCCAGCCTCTGCCAAGTGTGGTTGTGTCATCTCCAGACTGACAGTTAACATGGTCAGAATGACCTGGTCGTCTCTACCCAGTCACTAGATAAGTGAGAAACTGAGCTTCATAAATAAGATCTACTGTTATGGCTTATTTTTCAGATTTTAAAACCAAAACACATTCACTGCCCAAAACTGAGATTTAAAAAAAAGACAAAAATGAAAATCAAAAGGCACAGATAATTCACATAGCCAGTAACTCAGCATCCCAATGTTTCTTTGTTAACCCTGCAAGGAGACCTTTCTGTATTTTCCAGTTCTTATACCAATAAAATCAGTTGATAAATTAGATAGAAATAGAATAATTTATAAACATAAACAGAAAATGAACAACATAAAATAGACACAAATGTGTAGAATTCAACAGCCTATTCTTTTATATGATTCTATTGTAAAGTATTTCAATGATGCTAATTCTCTATCATATATCTTTTCAATTTTTTTCACTGTTACAAAACAAAGGATTTTTTTCTTTCTAGCATTCCAAATAGTCTCCTGACCTTAACCGAGAAAAAAACCTAAAAATTAAACAAATTCCATACCCACATTCTGTAAAGTCTATGATGTCTTAGATCAGAGGATCTTTGCATGCACCAACTCCTCTAAAACATTCCCTGCCCTCTGTAGAGGAGTAATCTAAGAATACAGCAGCCATGATCTCCCTTTCTGCAATTGGACAGACTTTATACTAAAGCCCTTGTTTTCACATGACCTCTGTCTTTGAGTATCTTGCTTTATATGTACGTAGCATGCCCTGATGCTCACACTTCCAGTCTGGTAAGTGTTCACTTCACAGACTGGACTCCTAGCTTGCAGTAACCCATGTATCTATCTTTCTATGGAGAGGAGACTGAAAATCCAGTGGGCTCAAGTTTCCTTCCTGAAACTCACTCAGTATAAAACCATAGGTGGGTATTTATGAGCCAGTTGGTAGAACTACAAGAGTCTCTAGGAGACTACATTTTCTACACATACTGCCTTAGCACAGTTATGTGTTTGCATGCCTTTGAGTCTAAGGTCTCCTTGAGATGGAAATTACATCTTATTTTTCTCATTATTTCCAGAACCTAGCAGACAACCTGGCACAGAGGAGTCAGCTGCTGAAAATTTGCCAAATGAGCACATGACAAATTGCCAACACACTCACATCTTTTAAAACCATCCAATCAATTTAAATCAAAGATATTATCTAGAAATATTATGTTACTACACTCACACAAAGTCCCTCGAATAAAAATACTCACTTTTTGATGTATTCCCTAATCACACAAATTCAAAAGGCCTTCAGAGCTACCTACCCCAGAGCCTGATGGGCACTTGAGGGCACTGACATTTACTATGCTGGGGAGTCCCCAGGTGATGTTGGCACAGTGTTTGGAGAAGCAGCCAAAGCTGTGAACAGAATCATCTCTGCTGTTTGCTGAACGTTAGCAATGATCTACCTCAGGAAGTGAGTGCAGAAATTGGGATTCCATAGTCAAAATATCTCATTCAATATATCCATCCATAGATAGGTAAGTGGAGGTCATAAGATTTGGGTCATAGTCACAAGATAACACTGGAATGAGATCTGAGATTCATCTCAATGACTAGATAATTAAACCAACTTTCTGAGGGGAAATCGCACTCAGACATGTTGTGATTTAAGCTAAAATTCACAACTTTCTGATTGTACAAGGCCCTGTAGAGCTCTGCCCTTCAGGGCTTTCTAAGGTAGATAAAGTAAACTTCAGGATAGCAATCTCTCAGTCAACAAATATCAAATCAACCCCTATGAAGGCAAACTTCTATGCAGGCCTCAACAGGAATGACGCTAAGCATCTGCAAAGATATGTAGAAGTAAAAATTTTATTTTTTATTCGATATATTCTTTATTTACATTTCAAATGATTTCCCCTTTCCTGGATCTCACCTCCCCGAAAGTCTCATAAGCCCTCTTCCTTCCCCCTGTTTCCCCATCTACCTCTTCCCATTTCCCTGTTCTGGTATTCCCCTACACTGCTGCACTGAGACTTTCCAGAACCAGGGGCCACTCCTTCTTTCTTCTTGGACAACATTTGATATGTGGATTGTGTCTTGGGTGTTCCAAGCTTCTAGCTAATATCCGCTTATCAGTGAGTGCATACCATGAGTGTTCTTTTGAGACTGAGTTACTTCCCTTAGGATGATGTTCTCCAGCTCCATCCATTTATCTAAGAATTTTATGAATTGATTGTTTCTAATGGCTAAATAGTACTCCATTGTGTGTATATACCACATTTTTTTATTCATTGCTCCATTTAGGGACCTCTGGGTTCTTTCCAGCTTCTGGCTATTATAAATAGGGCTGCTATGAACATAGTGGAGCATGTACCCTTATTACATGCTGGGGAATCCTCTGGGCATATGCCCAGGAGTGGTATAGCAGGGTCCTCTGGAAGTGTCCTGCCCAGTTGTCTGAGGAACCACCAGATTGATTTCCAGAGTAGTTGTACCAGCTTGCAATCCCACCAATAGTGGAGGAGTGTTCCTCTTTCTCCACATTCTCACCAACACCTGCTGTTTCCTGAGTTTTTAATCTTAGCCATTTTGACTGGTGTGAGGTGAAATCTCAGGGTTGTTTTGATTTACATTTCCCTAATGACTAATAATGTTGGACATTTCTTAAGGTGCTTCTCAGCCGTCTGAAGTTCTTCAGGTGAAAATTCTTTGTTTAGTTCTGTACCCCATTTTTAATAGGGTTATTTGGTTTTCTGGGGTCTAACTTCTTCAGTTCTTTGTATATATTGGATATTAGCCCTCTGTCAGATGTAGGGTTGGTGAAGCTCTTTTCCCAATTTGTTGGTTGCCGTTTTGTCCTTTTGACAGTGTCCTTTTCCTTACAGAAACTTTGTAATTTTATGAGGTCTCATTTGTCAATTCTTGATCTTAGAGCATAAGCTATTGGTGTTCTGTTCAGGAACTTTCCAGTGAGTTACAGAAGGTCTTGTGGAGACAAGGGATGCTAAAATAGCCGGGAGAGGGAAAGGAAGCTATTGCTAAATGCAAAAGAAGAAAAGAGAAAACATTCGAAGGGAAACATCCTGCCAGGGCCAGGGCTAAGATGGGATATCCAAAGCAAGATTATGCCTGGAACCAGTTGCCAAGCCAATTCTATAAGGATGGTCCTAGCCATACAAGTGGGCCGTCTTGACTTCCATAAAAACAGCAAGGATGTCTTTGTCAGTTAGTTACTGGCTCCCTTCTGCAGGTGACATTGCTCTGGGATCTGATCGCTCACTGCCATCTGGCATCTTCTGGCTGGCGGCCGCTCTTGTGCTGAAGCGCACAACTGAAAGCCATTAAAATAGCACAGGGAAAATGGCAGCTTGTGGTTATTGGCATGGCTTAGGATATCAGAGTGTTAATACTTTGGATCTTAAATGTTCCCCCAAAGGCCCATGTGTTAAAATCTCCATCACAGCATGGTGCTAACTGGGAGGCAGTGAATCCTTTAAGGGGTATGGCGCAATGGGAGGCCTTTAAGCTATTGAGGCAAGGGAAGAAGGCAACTGGGGAACCCAATCATTTCCCCTCTCCCTTTCTTCTCTGGCTCCCAACTAGCCCAGCAATTTTTCTCTGGCACAGACTGCACACACATGTGCCACCACCTTGCCACAGACCCACAGCAACAGGGCCAGTTTGGTAATGGATTGAAATCTCCATAATTATGAGCCAAAATAAAGTCTTCCTCTTCCTAAACTGAGTATCTCAGTTATTTGTTCCAGCAAGGCAGAGCTGAATAACTCAGTCATTAGTAACTACTAGACTTACAGACAAGATTTTACATTCACTTTGGATTCACTCTGGATTACCGTTGTCTAACACATGATAAAATACTCAGTGCTTGTTGCCTTTGAGAGAAGTTAATGTAGAAATTAAACACACGCAGAAAGAATAATAGCCCTTGGTTTTATTTTGGACGTGGTACATGTGTGACTACCTACACTTTAACAATATAAAATAAATGTTATGGTATCATAGGATTCCTTCCTTACTGAAAACCACACAAAACTTCCTAAAAGAACATTTGAAAATAGTCTTCTATTCATCTCACTGTATAGATACAATATTGCATTCAGAGTCAGAAATAGGGCATATTAAAAATTTCTAGTCATAGGAAAAACACAATTTTCTTTTAGTATCTACATTAGCAACATCAAAGACTAGCTGGGGGTGAATAGAGCACTAAGGTTAGCTGTATTTCCTGCTTGCCTTCATCTTTTATAAAATCATCTACCTACATCGAAAGGTTTTGCTAAGAGACATGAATGGGCCACTCCAGTCCCATTGATAAATCCCAAGAGCCCCACACTGTGGGCAGTTGTGGACATGACTCAATATTAGTCAACCTGATTCTCTCTCAGAGGAAACCTAATTTGGTACACTAACAGACTCACTTTCCATCAGAAGCCAAGATGAGGCCATGGGAACTTCCAGATGGTGACCATGCTGAATCCCATGAATCAGAGAGGTATAGCCTGACAGAAAAAGGAAAAGAAAAGAAAAGCTAGTGAGTAACTTACTAGTCCTTAGAGGACCTGTCAGAGCCCAGTGTTTGGTTTCTCATCAATAGCTAGAGCAGGTATCGAGCTAACTATAAACCCCAACTGTGGCAGATGTGAGCATGGTAGTTTCACAGATGTTGCTCAATGAATTTATGTGCATGGTTTGACTATCTACTTGATTAAATGTTCACAATATTCTTCATGCTTTTTTCTAAAAAAAATTAATATAACCACACTTAAAGTAAGGAAATATCAATAGTATTTATAAACCGTAATTCTTATTTCTTATTGTGTGTGCATAAGGTGTGGGGGTTTGGAGGTATGTACCTGCTATGGTACACAGATGAAGGTCAGAAGACAATCTGGGGAACATTCTCTCCTTTTACCATATTGTGGCATGGTTCCCTTAGTTTCTGTCTGCTGAGCTCCATAATAGAGTCTAGTTGGCCTGCAAATTTTCAGGAAATCCTCCTACATCTCCTTCCGTCTTGCCATAGGAGAGATGGGATTGGGTGCTACTGCATCATGGGTTCCAGATATCAAACTCAGTTGGTCGGGCTTACATGGCAAGTACTTTTACCCATGGAGTAATCTTACCATTTTCTCCTTATAGCTTTCAAGTAATTATATATCATATCTGGATTATGATAGGAACACAATGGTCTTCTGTGTAAATATCTAGTTCCTTGGAATACACAGAAATCAGCTGGCAGACTTTGGAGGCATCCTCATGATGTGTGAAAACCTTGGTGCTGAGATTTATATAGCTATGAAGGCTACTGAGAAGATTGGTGCTGCATCCTCTGTGGAACAGAGTGTTCCACTCAAGTTGACCCATCTTAACCTTAATACAGCCTTCAAGAATACCAGCCAAATGCTTGAGACCTTTGCTGACAGTCTATTAAAGGGTGTGTGGCTAATAATGAATCTACCTCAACTTTAATTCTGTACTCAAATTCAAGAGGTTGCATATGAAGCTCTGTTGTAAGTCTTCTCCAGAAAAATGTCGTCCCTGCTTTTCCTCCAATGCTCCCAAACTCTGGTCTAGAGGTCAGTATACTCCCCCAAGGCTCCCTGAATAAGCCATCACAGTGTAACCATGCTTACTGGGGCATGGTAGCATTCTGGAAACATCAATGGATGCTTTTCCTTCTGAAATGTTTCCTCTTCATTTTCCAGCCTGTTGTCTTGCACTTCCATTTACTACCCCCACCTCATTCAAGCAGATTCTAGATTCATCTCTTCTAGATTCATTTGTGTTAAGAAAGGTCAGAAAATAGAAATGATTTATTGGTTTGACTTCATAGTTCCTGAAGTCTTCATCAGTTAAACTCACTCCACCACCCCGAACTCAAAAGAGAGAGCTGGTACTTCAGAGAGACAAAGAGGAGGCAGGTCTCTGAAGAAGGAGACACTCATGTCACTGTCATCAGAGGAAGGTGGGACTAGAAGCCCTGAAATTCAACTATAGATAAACACCCACAGCTGAGTTCTACTAGACAGTGAAGACAAGAATGGTTAAACATTCCTAATATGGGGAAAGTGGTTTCTGGCCTCAATTTGGATGCCATCCTTCTTTAAGAACCTAGGAAAGGAGAAAAACTATACTGGTACCCAGAGGAAACTGGAAGATTCACCCAAACCATGCCATGTTTACAGAAACATCATTGTAGAATTGAAAAGTGCCAAGCTGAGGAAACCTTCTTTCTATCTCTGTCTCTCTTCTTCCTAGATATGGGATGGAAAAATCTCACTGGCTGGAGACAGCTCCATCAACTAAGCTATAGCACCAAAGGAACCTCATTTCTCCCTCTCTTGGCTGGTTTCCCATGTCTGCAGGTTGGAAGCTGCATCCTTTCAGCTTGTCTTTCTTTAACACCCCTCATCCTCTATTGAAGACGCCATAGAAGTTAGCCTCCTGAGGCATGACTCCATGTCATGTTCCCCTGGGATTTCTCCTGTCCTGTGGGCGTCTCTTGTATCAATGAACTTTTTGTTACCCTTCTGTCTTCTGTAACTGTCTCAAGTCTGATTTTAAATTTCTGTTATTTTGGTGAGAATAGGGCATTAGGTTCAGAATAAAACCTCTGCTCTTTAATCTTAAGCAAGTAGGTCCTTGGTATGAATCTAGGAACCTGTATGGGCATGCTTTGTCTGAATTCTCCTACAGACTCTGGAGCAAGTAGTCTCCATGTGTTGGGACTCGTACTGACAAGAGCATAAAAGATGTCCATAAAAGAAGGATTAAGTTTCTCTTATTGTCTAACTGCTTTTCAGTTGTTTGTTTTCATTTGTGTATTTTCTTCTTTCCTTCTTTAGTCCCCTATGCCTTCTTTTCTCTCCTCTTTCATTCTTGTGGAACTGGTATTGAACCCAAGGCTTTATAAGTACCAGGCATGAACTCTATCTGAACTACATCTCCATTTCTACCTCCTTCTCTTCCTCCTTCTCATCCTTCTCACTCTCCTGTTCTTTTTTAAGACAAAATCTCACTATGTAAACCTGGCCGTCATGGAACTCTTATATGTAGACCATGCTGTCCTTGAACTCACAGAGAACTGCTTGGTTCTGCCTCCTGAATACTGGGAATAAAGGTGTATACCATTACTGGTTCCTAATGGTTATTTTGTTTGTTTGTGGTTTGCTGTTATTGATGGTGTCTTAGCTTTTCTTCTAGTGGCAGAAAATAGACCATATTTACAATGCCCCATATAATGTTTTAAAACATACATACATGCTATACACATTTATTTTCTCAAAGTTTTATCATTTGTTCTTTGTAAAAAAAAAATCTCTCTCAAGTATATAGTACATATTCTGTATTTGTTGTCTCTGCACTGCTTGACAGAACACAAGAATTTAATTCTCCTCCCTAGCTGTGCTTTTATTATTAGGAGCCCATTTTTATCTTCAGGGAAATTATAATGTAAATAGAGATAAGAGATGAGTAGGCTTTTAAGTGTTAAATTCTGATTGTGCACATAGCACCTGGGGAGTGAGAAATGCTGGTCAAAATAAAAGCCTGAGCAGAGGACTTGCCACCCTCTGCCAGCCACAAGGGACAATGCTGGCATGCAGAGCAATCAAATCTGTGATGCTGATCAAGCGCGAAGTCTCTTGCATGTGGAAGACTTTGACACATTCTAAGGCTAGAAATGGATGGAGGCACATTGGTGGACACATTAATGGATAGGACACAGCAGAGCTGAGGTTTGGGGCAATTCCAGGAATGTAGCAGCCATTCACTTTACAGGATGACAACCAGAAAGCATTTGTGCAGTGTTGGTCCCCTCCCATACAGAGCAGAGCCTGTACCTCCTGATGGAGACAGAGCAAGAAACATGCAGGCTCCTCTCTAAAACAGATGCACTAACTGTCTTAAGAGGGCTTCGTCTTTTCATGTGGATATTGGTCTCAGCGCAAAGTATTCCCTGATTTGGCTCTTAATGAAAGGAAATGGAGCAGATGAATTGTTCAAGGTGGCTTTTAAGATGAACTTTCTAAAGTAAATCTGTCACTTAATCAGCTCTGAGCATCTGCAAAAATTTTCTGATCTGGCTTCCCATTCATGGGAAGCACCTTTTAAGAAATATACCATCTGCCAGGCCATGGAGGTATACACCTTCAATCCCAGCACGTGGGAAGCAGAGACAGATAGATCTCTGTAGACCCAGATGGTCTACAGAGATAGTTTCAGGACAGCCAGGGCAACACGGAGAAACCATGTCTAGAAAAAAAAAAAAAAAACAACAACAACACAAACAAGAACAACCACCATCTGTCCTGATATAAAATAAACCTACACAGGACAGCTACGATTACGAAACATCTTCCATTCATCAATGTAGATGCGCAAACCAGGTCACCAGGCAGTTGAGGACAACTACCAGCAGGAACCGAACAAGACCAAGTCTCAAGGGAACAGACTATTGCCAGAACTAGAAGAGATATTTTAAAAATAGTTAATGAATATATTTAAAGAGGTCTAGATATTGGACTCATAAAACAAGAAGAATGAGGCTGAAAGGGGAAACTAGAACACACAGAAGACTTCTTATGAATTAATGCATCACCTTACATGCATGGGCTTGGGGTGCAGCACAGAGACACAGCATGTACTGTACATGCACAGAGCCCTAGGAGACATCCCTAGGACTGATTAGCCAAGAATGCTCTTTTGTGACATAATAAATTACCAAAGTGAAGCAAAACCCTGAACCACCAAGAGCACATGTCTGAGGTCAGCTAAGCTCCAGGAAACTCCCACTCCTTCCTGAATGCAGCCTTCCTGAATTCCCTGATGAATTTCTGTTTAAATTGGAGAATAACCTGATACTATTTGTTTTCTTTTTTCCTGTGTCATCACTATATAATTAACAAAAAAGATAAAATAAAATAAAACATAGTCCTTGTGCTGTGCCTATCATTTTCCAGGCAGATTGATTTTTCATTTATTGATTCATTCATTTCCTGAGTTCTGGTCATATGTGATACATACTAAGCACTGTGAATGAAGAGTTGACCCACATGCCTGTTCTATGCATGGTGCCATGAGTAGAGCAACTGAGTACGTAAGCAGAAAAACCTGACATTCAAACTCCTGGTTTCAAGTCTTATGTCACCAAAAATGTTATTGACTTTTACCACACAACTTATTTCTCCATTCTTCTATGTCTTTCTTCATAGTTTGGGCTTTACTGATCGTCGGGAATTGTTATTATTAAATAAATCGAATAGAAATTCTTTGACGCCTGTGAAGGTTCCAGGACCACTTGAAGATATAAAAATTTATAGATGTTTCTCTCTTCTAAACAATGGCATGGTGCTTTCATCTATGTATGTCTAACTATGAATATAGCATAAACCATCTCTATGTTGCTGATAAGCCCTGATGCAATGTAATACTATATAAGTAGTTGTTGGTTACAAAATAGTAAGAAGAAAATTATATATACATACGCGTGTGTGTGTGTGTGTGTGTGTGTGTGTGTGTGTGTGTGTGTAGTCTGCTATTATCCATTGAAAATAAAACAATGATGGTTCTTGTTCAAATTCACAGATACAGAATACAGATATGAGTAGCTGACTGTCTATGAAAGCACTTGCCATGTAATATTTCAGTGATAGGCAACAAGTCATCATGGGCAATGGTGACAGAATAACATAGTAAGAAACACTAGAATAAGGGGCCCATTGAAACCACATGTTCTTGCCTGGGTGGTTCAAAGAAGTCTTCCCAGAGAATGTCAAGTCTAAATTAAGAGCAAGGATGTAATAAGACTTTGTTGAACAGCTTAAAATAGTGGTCCACATGTATAAACCTAGCACTGGAAATGTTAAAAGAAAGTTTGTTGAGTTCAAGATGTATCTGGACATATAGCAAGACCCAGGCTTTAAAAAATATTAGATGGGGGTAAGAGGGAAAGAGGCCAAGAAACTGCTAAGTTTCCAATTCTTATTTCTGTCAGTGTCATTGGATGTTAAACATGTGTCAACGAATAACCAGGAAGGGCAGAAAGCACTAAAGTCAGGATTTGGATAGAATTGAAAGTCTATGAATTTGTCAAGGGTTTTCACTAAGGGAGACATTGATCAGTTCTACATGTAGAAATATTACTCCAGCTGCAAAGAAATCAGGAATAAATGGGGATACAATTTAGGCCTATCCAAGTTTTGGGTTTGCATAGAAAATAAATTGCAGTGGCCTGTGATTATAGGCCATAAGGGTTATAGAACATATAGGGCACATAAGAAAGTAGAAAGCGTATATCTGAGCAAAGGACTTAGTGTTGGAGAAATGAGTAAAGAGTTCAAGGGTAATTCCACTGCTGGACCATGGTGACAGTCACTGAAACTAGGTAGCCCAGGAAAAGGAGCTTACTGAGTGACATAGCTGTGAGTTTGGCTTTGCATTTGAGTTTGAGGTCACATGGGACATCCAAGTACAAATATGGACCAGGACTTGGAGATGTGTCTAAAGCCCAAAAATTCCTGGAGCTGGATAAAGGATAGAGATGGCCTACCATGGTTTTCTACCATGGAGATTCCTTTTGTCGTTAAGAATGGTCATCAAAAGCTTCATGGTTCTAGAAAATGTATCCTAAGGTAGATCTTTGATGTTCCATGAAGCGTATTTTGGTTTGTTCCCTTCTTGGTTGGAAAAAAAATGTACATCTAATTTTCTTATTAGAATAGCAGAGAAAGCCATTTTCATCTTAAATATCCTTTAGAAGCTACTTATGCCATTTAGAGTGCCATTGGATGGGGAAAAGTCTATCAGTCAGAATGAACTGTAATCTGCTGTGGTAACAAGTAGCTCAGACAATACCAGCAGCTTGTGACAGCAAAGGTTTCATTTCTCACTCCTAACAAATTTCTATTATGGGTCATCAGAAAGTTCAAGTTACTGTGATGGTCTTGATTTATAACCTTGATACTATCTACCAGAGGGAAAACACTGGAGCTCTAGTGGAGCTAGGACCTCAATGACAGGCTATTAAGAATTGAGAACTGTTGTGCCACATCTGTTCACAAGTCATTTGTCAGGATCAGTCACATGGCCACATCAGAAAGGGTCCAGGAAGTGCATTATCATATGTCTGGGAAGTGGAGAGCTGGATATTCTTGGTGAATGACGACGATAAATTCTACATAAGTGACTATTAACTTGAAACCTAACCTAATGCAGAATTTCTGAGAATAGCCTATTATGTGCCATTTGTGGGAAACAACACCAAAAACTTTAACATTAAAAATGAGGACAGAAATGTCATACTCTTTGTACATCCTCAGTACATAGCCTGCTTTCCCTGGGTGACATGCTAACAGAAGGCTCACATCAGCCTTGGGGTGGCAGCCATGGGTACACACTCTGGATCAGTGGAGTTTCCCTCATGTGGACAGAATTTCCCCTCATGTAGGCCTATCTGGCACTGGTCATGTTTCCTGAAGAATCTCACTTCCTCTCTAGAAAGATACAAAGGTTCTGTGTAGCTGTGTGAATTTATCCTGGGATGCATTGATAGCCAGAACCTCTGGGCCACTACAACCTCATGTCACCAGATACTTAAAATCAGAACTTTTCTACTTCTTGGACCCTGAAGTCCTGAGGAATTACCTAGGGGAGCCAATGAATGCATTTCTAATTTGAATGAGACTCCCCCATTCCTTGACAACACCCCAAAGTAGTGGAAAACCCACTACTATAGAGCAGCTAACCCATGACACACTATACAATGTTCAAATCTCAAGGGGTCACTGCAGAGACAAGAAATTGGCTCCTGTCTGTACTTACCATACAACTTCCTAAATTTAGCCTCAGCTCAACAGATAGCATTCACCAAAAGCCAGCAGATGCCAAGGTAGGCAATGCCCCCATCTACCCACTCATGATTCCATGACCAACTGACAGGGCAGAAACATTGGCCAGGAGAGAGACATGAAGAACATGGTAGATATGACCCCAGGACCTCTTATGGAGAATAGTGCCCATGCTTCACCATCTAGAGACTCAGTCATATGGTATTTGAACCTAAATTATGCTGTGCATACTTTAATACATAAATGGTAAGTGACATCATAAATATCAGTGAAACCATGTGAGCAGGACATATAGAAGAGACTCAGTACAGCGATTTCAGAATAGGAGTGTGGAAGGGAAGGCACAAGAGCCAAAATGAAGTGGAAGGAAGCAAAAATGTGATTCTTGGAAGCCGGATAGCTGAGATGGCACAAGAGTGCTGCACTAAAGATAGATTATCCTGATGGAGACACGATCCTTTGCACCCTTTGCTGTGTTTTGGCCATAGCAACGCCAGAAGAAGGATGGGCGTCAAAACCACATAAAAGGAAGTGGAAGGTAACAAGGAGACAAAATAGAAAGGACGGGAGTGTCATATTTCCTTCCTCTAACCATCTCAGCAATTCTGTAAGGCAGACATTGCTTCCTCTGCTTTACAAGTAAGGAAAGAGAGTTAGTTACCTATGGTGTCATACAGCTAGGAGATGCGAGAACTGGGACCGACACCCAAGTCTGAGAGGCAGAGAGCAAAGTCTTCCCACAAGCCACTGCTCTCAGCACCCAAGCCACCTGGTGCTTCTGTGCTGACATGTCACACCACAATTGTCAGAAGAGCCTCTTCCAGAGCCAGATATAAAATCTCACTGAACAGCAGGCTAGGAACATGCCTGCATGTTAACCAGAGAAGTGCTTCGATAAGAAACAGCAAGCAGCTTCGATCTTCTCCTTATGACACCTTCTGTGTTTGTTTTCTGGGCTCCAAGAGTGTCTCTGAATTCCTTGGACTGAGACACCCTTTGCTTGTGGTTCAAAGATACTAAGCTGCCAGACTCATATTCCAGGCTGTGCCTCTTTGAAGAACCAGCTTGAACTGATTGTTCTTAGGCTTTTCACATAAATTACAGAACATGAGGCCCACAGCTTTGCCCCAAGTTGTCAACAGGTTTTAATTGTCTCTGCTTTTCCGTACACACAGATGGCTATGCTAAGCTGCTCTGAGCAGACCTCTGCTGTCTTCAGTAAGAACAAAACAGACACAACAAATGAAAATCCACTTGAAAAGAAATTTATAACAAAGTCCAAAATAGCTGCTTTTTTCCCCTGAAGGTAAGAGTTACATAAAGAAAAACAGTAGAAGGAACTGTGAAAGAATAGAGGCGACTGGGTTTTTGTTTTTAAGCATAATGTTAATTTGTGAAAAGAAATATGAGAATGGCCAAGAAAACTAAGTAAAATCAGAGTGCCTGAATGCAGCCCTTGAGCCATACACATCCCTTGTGGTGGCTAGAAATTTGGCACAACACATCTGTAGGTGACAGTCATGTCACAATGCCAAATAGCAAGAAACTAATTTACACAATTTTAGAAAACCAAGAGATTCATTTTAATGATGATGGGCATAAGAGGCCATCAGCTTCAGGTTTCTCTGTTCAAGGTCATTAAGATCTACAACAAATGAGCAAACAGATCACATATGAGAATCTGTCTTTAAAAACAGTAGGACACTCACAACTGAAATGTATGCAAAGCTGTACAGAAACATATTTTGTAAACTAATTGAAAACTGTAATTGTATAAATGTGTTTGAAGAGATGCACCCAAGAATTTCTGTGTAATTAAGTTAAAATTCTAGTACAAGATGTAAGATGTCTCCTCATGAGATGTTGGTTAGGGAGCCTCCACAGGACCCCAAAATAATGTTATTGCTCTAAAGTTCCCACAAGACTAAATTATAAGATCCTTATGCCAAAAATTCTGGTTCTAGGACATAGAGAAATCAAACTGGAGGTAAGCTGGAAGCTGCCTTCCTTCTAGCTAAGTGTCACAGCACCGGAAGGTTCTATGCAGACTGCTGGGAAAGAAAAATCATCAACTGTCTTAGCTGGCTAGGAATCCTGAGAGTTATAGTATTGAACTATCGGGCAAGACATACATTCGAATAAGTAGCATTACTGTTAAGGGGATAACCAACCACTTTCTAATTGGATTGGAAACTAGCACATGAGAGAGTTCATGCTGACAGTAACCATGGTTTTAAGAAATGGCTGTAGAAGTCATAGATCTTAGTGAAAGAATCTACTATTATTCATTTGCTAAATTGACATATTGTCTAATTGCCTTCTACATATTTATTTTTATACGAATGATTAGTGCTGCTTTCGGGTCAAGTTTCCATCTTCGGCTGGCAGTGGTAATACAGAGACTAATAACTGGTCACAGTGCAAAGAATAAGTACTTAGTCCTAAAGTGAGCATCAACATACTTCCTCCAAGGAACAAAGAACACCAAAGAAGGGCAGAAAATGTATCAAAGCCAAAGGAAAGGAATGGATGCTATAAAACACCATCTTTTATATATGACTCAGCTGACTCCATTACCTCTAAGCAACCTTGGTTAGAGCAGACTCATTGAGGCTCCATACAGATAGGGAAAAGCTCATAAGGCCCCACCCCTACCTCATGATTTATAGTCTATGTTGCTAGAGATGGGAAGCCTTCAGTGGTGTGGCCTCTGGTAGGTTTTCCTTGTGCAAGTAAATAAAGTATACATATATACATATACATATACACATATACACAAATATGCATATACACATATACACAAATATGCATATACACATATACATATATACACTATATATATGTGTGTGTATATATATACTCATTTAACCATCCAAAATTAAATGCTAAAGTCACAAAAGGCATAAAAGTAAAAGGGGTATATCTGGAACCAAACACGTGAACTGGGCACCATTTGCATGACTGCACAGCCTGTAAAAATAATAATATAAGATGACGTACATACATGGTCCATATGTAGAAGCATTTTATGAAAGGATTTAATAAGTTACACTCTGTAAAATCTGCACTCAATTATATTTCTGCCAAACATGTGAGAAATGTCTATAGTTTCTGTACATTCTATCCAAATGCACCATGATTATAAATGTAGTGGCTGAATGATAACTTGATTTCTTATTGATTTAGTAGATATATAAACACAAAAACATACATACATATACTCATACACACATGCATTCACACTCATAAACACATATGCATATGCACACATACATATACAAATACACACATATAAAATTGGTCGCTTTTTTAAAATTTTCATGCAATATATATTAATAATACTTTAATTCTTATCTCAGTATCTGAATTTTAATTTTGTATGCATTGCATGTTAATCTAATCTCTCCTACTTGATTGTAAAGATCAACCATGATGAATAAAGTTGCACAGTATCACAGTTCTACTTCCCTTGTTCACTAAATCCCAGTATGTATTTAGATATGTTTCTAGACTTTGTTTACTTCCCATTTGGCCATGTACCAATGCTGGACTCTTTCAATATTGGGAGTTTTATAGTATATTTTGAGATCAGAGAAGGATGATCCTTATACATTTTGTGTATGCGTGCATGTGTGTGTGTGCATGCCATGTCAGACATGTGGAGGGAGGTCAAAGGACAACTTTTGAGGGTCTCTCTTTCCACCGTAAGAATCCAAGGAATCAAACATAGATCCTCAGACTTGGTTGCAAGTGCCTTATCCATTGAACCATCTCTCTAGCCATACATATTATTTCAAATTGACTTTTATCGTTAAAAGATTGTTGGAATTATATTGCTCTTATGAATTAAGGGCAATGAAGTTCTTCTTAGAAGAACTTTATGAAGTTGAGTTATTCTGCACATCAACAATTCCTGCTTTCCACATTCCAGTTATTTATGGAATGGAGGAGCCCGGGATGCCAGGCTTCTGATGCTGAGTGTGCAGAGTCTTCATTAGAATGACTTAAAGCCTTGCTTCAGCTTAATGCTCTGCTCTCATTCTTGTAAAGATATTCAGGAACTTTAGACTTTGCTGTGTGTGCCATTTGTACACCCCAGGCTGAACCATAACTAAACGAGTTCCTCTCATGTGGAATAAATATCATCTAATAACATTTTGACCTCCAAGTGCTCTGAAATTAGTTAAGTACATTTCCACAACCCAAAACACAGCTCTGCTCATCTAGAAACAGCAGGAGGCATCACTCCATGAAAACACATATGAAATTATCTAATTTGGAGCCACTTCAGAAAATAACCATTGCTGATTAGCATGTGACAATTCACTTTGGAGAATTTCAAATTTACTTGACAACTGATGGATGTCCTTGGTGGCTTGCATTATTGATTATTTTCATTGATTATTCTCACTATACAATGATTATATTAACTCATTTTTCACTTATGTATTTTACAGGTGATTGCTAGAAGGACATTGTTAGTTAAGAACTAATTCTTTTAAGGTGGTACCATGAGTTCATCAATGAGTTGAGACTAAAGGAAGGAAGCCCTGTGTCACCACATGAGTGAACTAGATCACCTAGAGACATTGAAGTAAGCATAGGTCAGAAGAACAGCCCCTCACATCTGATCCATCAGTACACGAGTGCCTAAATACTGGCTGGTCACAACCTGTGCATAGTTCTATAGTGGGTTTAAAATTATCAACAATTATTCTCTGAAGCTCACTACCATTGCACAGAACACTGTACTGTGATCGTTTGAATAAGAATTGCCCCATTCGCTCATATATTGGAATGCTTAGTTACCAGTTATCATTTGAAAGAATTAGAAGGATTAAGAGGTGTGGACTTGTTGGGAAAGTGTGTCACTGTTGGTGGCCTTTGAGGTTTCAAAATCCCAAACCAAGACCAAAGTCAGTATCTCCCCCCCCCCCGCCCCCATCTATGGAACATGATGTAGCTCTCTGCTTCTGGTCCAGGACCTGCCTGCAGCCACCATGCTCCCTGCCATGATGGTAATGGACTGAAGCCTTGAAACTGTAAGCAATCTCTCAAATAGTTTGTAGTATAAGAACTGCCTTGTCACTGTGTCTCTTCACAGCAAGAGATTAGTCACTAAGACAATTAGAGAGTGTCTTTCAAATGCCTGGTGCTGCCTTTCTGCTCCAGCAGGCAGGCAAATGGTTGGAAATGAAAATATCATCCTAGGTGAGGTAACCCAATCACAAAAGAATACACATGGAATGCAATCACTGATAAGTGGATATTAATTAGCCCAGAAGCTCTGAATTCTCAAGACACAGTTAGCATATCAAATGATACCCAAGAAGAGGGAAAGAGAGGGCCCTGTTCTGAAAAGAGTTGATCCAGCATTGTAGGGGAGTACCAGGACAGGGAAATGGGAGGGGGTGATTGGGAAATGGGCAGAGGGAAGAGGGCTTATGAGACCGATGGGGAGGGGGGAACCAGGAAAGGGGAAAGCATTTGGAATGTAAACAAAGAATATAGAAAATTAAAAAAAAAAAAAAGAGTGTCTTTCAATCAACCTGCAGTTTGCCTTGATGCCCATAAATTTGAAATTGTTGAAATAGTGTTGCTTCTGCTCATGTAGCCCATGAACCCTTCAGACCAGAATCTCCTGGGCATTTGTTTAAAATGTGTATCTTGAGGGAAGCAGTCAAACTGCAGATTTCCATCTTTCCTTCATCTTTGCTAAATCTAATTCCTGGGTCACATGCCCAGCTCTGTAACAAACCACAAGCTATGCCCCCTAACCCTCCATTCTAAGGGATCACACAGACCTTCTCCTGCTTGCCCAGCTCTACATGCAGGAAAGCACATGCTGTGCCCCCTAACCCTCAGCTCTAGGGGATTGCACAGACCTTCCCCTTCAACTTTTCTTCTCCACACTCATCTGAAGCAGAAAAAATGGCTGCCTCTATGTAAATGCTGGGGGCCACGCCGCAGTACCAAAAGCATCTCCTGCAGGAGGACCTAATTGAGTGCTGCCCGAGAAGCCAAGGATGGCTGGTGCAGGCAATGCCAGCCTATCAGGAACTGCTGATTAGAAGAAATGCTTTCTTGTGACCAAGGGAACTTGGGTGGAGAGTATTAAATAATACTTGCTGCACTATTCAGAGAGCTTGTTGTGGCTTCAGAGTCTGTGTCATTGCTTCATTGCTCTCTGCCACCTCACCTTCAACCCTCAAGGGCAGGAAGGGTCAGGCATGAGTAGTCCAGAACACAGACAACAGTCATCAATTTATGCTAGCCCCCAACTACAGCAGGCATTCCCTGCAAATCCCGAGACCACTCTTGGCCAGAAAAGCAGGTATACTAACTGTAAAGCTTTACTTCTCCATCCATTCCTCCAAATCCAATTCCCCCAGTCTCACCCCCAGCTCTATAGCGGACCTCCTGCTGTGGTCTCTCCTCACTCTTTATCCCCCATTTCCAGGGGATTAAGCAGATCCTTTGGAATACCCTGCTTTCCTCATTCCTATAAACCCTCTTCCCCCACCATAGTCCTCTCCCCTCCTATCCCATCCTTATTCATAAATGCAGCTACCAATACCTGGAAATACATTTTACACTTAGTTAGGATTTCTATTGCAGTGATCAAACACCGTGATCAAAAAGCAAGTTGTGGAGGAAATGGATCATTTGGCTTACACTTCCATATTGCTATTCTTCAGGACAAAAACTCAAACAGGGCCGGAACCTGAAGGTGGGAGCTAATGCAGAGGCCATAAGGAGGTGCTGCTTACCAGCTTGCTCATCATGGATTGCTCATAAAAACCCAAGACTACCAAGGGATAGAACCACCCGCAATGAGCTTCCCCCATCAAACACTAATTAAGAAAATGTCTTACAAGCCAGGCAGTAGTGGAGCAAGCATTTAATCCCAGCACTTGGGAAGCAGAAGTAGGCAAATCTCTGAATTTGCAGTCAGCCTGGTCTACAGACTGAGTTTCTGGACTCCCAGGACTACATAAAGAAACCTTGTCTCAAAAATGAAAAGAAAAGAAAATGCCTTACAGATCATCTGGGGGCATCTCCTCCATTTGAGGGTCTTCTTTCAGATATGTCTTTTGTGTGTCAAGTAGACACAAAACTATCCATCATACCCAGGATCCTAGAAGAATTCCCTTCCAGGCAACACATAGCCACAATACCCTTCTAAGAACCAGAGAGGGCAATAGAACCAAGGATCAAAACACCCAGCCAACAAAGACCAGATATTAGGAATCTTCCCAATTACAATTACAGAGATTGTAATCTTCCCAATCTCAGATGCCTAGATATCAACACACAAACACAATCAATAGTAGCCAAGACAATATGTCTCCATTAAAACTCAGCAACCTCACTAAAGCAAGGCTCTGGGAATTGCAGCATAGCTGAAGTACAAGACAAAGACCTTAAAATATTCATTACAAATAAAGAGGAAATGAACAAATCTCTTAAAGAAATCTATGAAAACAAAACAGTGGAAGAAGACCAAAAAACAGTCCAAGACCTGAAAGTAAAAATAGAATCAATAAAGAAAACCCAAACTGAGGAAAATCTGGAAATGAAAATTTTAAGAACTCAAAAAAGAAACTCAGAGGTAAGCTTCACCAACAGAATACAAGATACAGAAGAGAGAGCATCAGGCATTGAAGACACAATAGGGGAAAAAAGTGGATATTTGGGATAAATAAAATGTTAAACCTGAAAAAAAAATCCTGGCACAAAACATTCAGGAAGCCTGGGACATTGTAGGAAAAAAATTAAAAAAAAAAAAAAAAAAAAAACTTAGAATAATAGAAATAGAGGAAGAGAAGAAACCCAAGTCAAAGATCCGGAAAATATTTTCAACAAAATCATGAAAGAAAATTCCCTAATCTAAAGAAGAGATACCTATTAAAGTACAAGAAGCATACAGAACACCAAAAAGACTGGACCAGAAAAGAAATTCCCCTTGCCACATAATAATCAAAACACTTGTCTTAGTTAAGGTTCGTACTGCTGTCACAAAGCACCATGACCAAAAAACAAGTTGGAGAGGAAAGAGTTTATCCAGCTTACACTTCCGAAGCACTGTTCATCATTGAAAGAAGTCAGGACAGAATAGAACCTCCAACAGGCCAGGATTCTGGAGGCATGAGCTGATGCAGAGGCCATGAAAGAATGTTTCTTCCTGGTTTGTTTTCTCTGGTTTGCGTTTTTATAGAACCAACACAACCAGCTAAGGGATAAAAGCCACCCACAATGGGCTGAGCCCTCCATCTATCATTAATTAAGAAAATGTACCCTATAGCTGGCTTTTATGAAGGTGTTTTCTCAGTTGAGATTCCCTCCTTTCAGATAAATCTAGTTTGTGTGTCAAGTTGTAAGACTAGCTAGCACAACACTAAAAATACAGATTTTTTTTAAAAGAATACTAAAAGTTATAAGATAAAAAGATCAAAAATCATAGACCTCTTAGAATAACACATGACTTTTCAATGAAGACTAAAAGCCAGAAGGTCTTGAAGAGATAGAAGTGCTGCAGACTCTAGAAGACCACAGATGCCAGCCTAGACTACTATACCCAGCAAAACTTTCAACCACAATAGACAAAGAAAATAATATATTACATGGTAAAAACAAAAATTTAAGCAATAGCTATCTACAAATCTAGCCCAAATTTAGCACTTTCTAGTGCTTAAAGGTAAACTCCAACCTAAAGAAGTTATCCATAATCCCAGACCAGCAAATCGAAGGGGAGAAAAACAGAGAGAGAGAGAGAGAGAGAGAAAGATCCAAGAACAGACAGACAGACAGACACACTAACACATTCACACTCACACACACACAAAAAAAAACCACCACTACCACCACCACCACACACCCAAAAAAAAAAAAAAAAAAAAAAAAAAAAAAAAAAAAAAAACACTGCTCATTGATATTCTACATGGATAGTCTCAATTTTCTAGTAAAAAAGACACCAACTCACTGAATAGATGTGAAGACAGGATCCATCTTTCTGCTGCATTCAAGAAATACACCTTATCAAGAAATACACCTTAACATTAAGGATAGACATCCCTCAGGGTAAAATGATGATGTAAAAGAAAATATTTCAAGCAAATGGATCTAAGAAGCAAGCTGGTATAGTCATTTTAATATTTGAGAGCATAGACTTTGAACAAAAACTAATAAGAGATAGGGAAGAACACTACATATTCATCAAAGGAAAAATCTACCAAGAGGACATTGCAATTTTTTTTTTATTGACATTGCAATTTTTAACATCTATGTAGCAAACACAAGTGCATCCAAGCTCATAAAAAACACTACTATAATTTAAATCACATATCTATCCTCATATACTGATGGAGGGGAAACTTCAGTATCCCATTGTTGCCAATAGACAGGTCATCCATAAAAACACTGTATGAGATACTAGAACTAACTGACATTATAAATCAAATAGACCTAAGAGTTATTTACAGAACATTTCAGCCAAACATAAAAGAGTATTAATTCTTCTCAGAACCTCATATAAATTTTCTCCAAAATTGACTGCATAGTCAGATTACAAAGCAAGTATCAACAAATACAATAAAATGCATTAAAATACATTAAAATAAGATACAACCCTGAATTCTATCTGACCACCATGAAATAAAGCTGCATATGAACAACAGAAAACTTATAAACCAATGAAAAATGAACAAATTACTACTAAGTGAAAAAATCAGTCAAAATAGAAACTAAGAAAGAGTTAAAGATGGTCTAGAATTGGGTGAAGATGAATACAGGACATACCCAAACTTATGGGACATAATAAAGGCAGTTCAGAGAAGCAAGTTCATAGCACTAAATAAATTAGACAAACCTTAAAATAGTAACTTAACAGCACACCTGAAAACTCTAGAAGAAATCATACACAGAAGGAGGAGATAGCAAGAAATTGTCAAACTGAAGAATGAAATCAATAAAATAGAAACAAAGAGAATAATACAAAGAACCAATGAGAAAAGAACTGCTTCTTTGAGAAAATAAAAAGATCAACAAACTCTTATTTAAACTAACCAAAAGAAAGAGAGAGAATAGCCAAATTAACAAAATCAGAAATGAATTGGGGAAGATAACAGAAACCAAGGGAATCCAGAGAATTGTACAGACATACTTTAAAAACCTGTACACCACCAAATTAGAAAATCTAAAAGAAGTTACCACTTATCAAAATTAAATCAAGATTAGATAAGCAGATCAAGCAGTCATATAACCCCTATTGAAATAAAAGCAGTCATTAAAAGTCTCTCAAATGAGGGGGCACCCAGGGCTATACAGTTTTAGTGCAGAATCTTTCAAAAAAGAGTTAATACCAATACTCCTCAAATGATTTCACAAAATATAAACAAAAAGAACACTGTCCAATTCACTTTACAATGTTGGGTATCAGCAACCATGATCCTTAAACCAAATATAGACTCAACCAAGAAAGAAAATTACAGACCATTTTCCTTTATGAATGTAGATGAAAATGTTCTCAAAATATTTTCTAACTGAATCAAAAACACTTCAAAAAGATTATCTACCTTGACCAAGTAGGCCTCATCTCAGAGATGAAGAGACAGTGCACCAGGCATGAATTGATAAGTACATTATATTTTTCAAAGAAAGAAATCTCATGATCATCAATTAAATGCAGAAAAGGCCTTTGGCAAAATCTAACATCCTGTGATGAAAGTCCTGGAGAGATTATGGGTACAAGAGATACACTTAAAGGTAACAAAGGAAATTTACAGCAAGCCTATAGCCAACATCAAATTACATGGAAAGAAACTTGAGGCAATTCCACTAAAATCAAGAACAAGACATGTCTGTCCAGTCTCTTCATATCTATTCAATGTACTACTTGAGATTATGGGGATATATATTGGAAAGGAAGAAGTCAAAGTACTGCTATTTGCAGATGATATGATAGTATACACAAGTGACTCTGAAAATTCCATCAGGAAACTCCTAACGCTGATAAACACTTTCAGCAAAGTTGCCAGATACAAGATTAACTCAAAAGAAATCAGTAGCCTTCTTGTATACAAAGGAAAAACAGACTGAGAAAAAAAATCAGGGAAACAATACATTTCACAATAGCCTTAAGTAATATAAAATATCTTGTGCTATCTCTTACCAAGCAAGTAAAACAGGTGAATGATAAAAACTTCAAGTCATTGAAGAAAGAAACTGAAGAAACTCTCAGAAAATGGAAAAAATCCTTTATGTTCATGAACTGGTAGAATTAATACAGTAAAAATGGCCATTCTATCAAAAGCAATCTACTGATTCAATGCAGTTTCCATCAAAATTCCAACACAACTCACAAATCTTGAAAGAACAGTTCCCAGCTTCATATGGAAACAGAAAAGTCCATGATAGCTAAAATTATTCTAAATAACAAAAGCACTTATGGAAGCAGCACCATCTACAATTTTAAGCTGTACTCTAAAGACATAATAATAAGAGCAGCATGGTATTGGCACAAAAACATGCATAGTCATCAATAGAATTGAACTGAAGATTCAGATATAAATACACATACCTACAAACACCTGATACTTACAAAAATACACATATGAATACCAGCAATACACATATAAAAGAAGACACTAACTTGCATAATTGGTGCTGGTCAAACTGGGCAGCCTCATGTAGAAGAATCCAAAGATATACACACTTATCACCTTACACAAATCCCAACTACAAATGGATCAAAGACCTCAATATGAAACCAGATATACTGAACCTACTGAAGAGAAAGTAGAGAACAGCCTTGAACTCATTTGGCATAGGAAAAAACTTTCTGAACAGACCACTGATAGCATGAGTGCTAAGATCAACAGTCAATACATTGTCAAACTGAAAAGCTTCTGCATGGCAAAGGACTGTATCATTTGGACAAGCAGCAGCCTACAAAATAGGGAAAGGTTTTGTACCAACTATACATCAGAGAGGGTTAATGTATGTATCTAAAATATCTTTTTAAGAAACTCAAAAAACTAGATATAAGAAAAACAAGCAAAATTTGTAAATGGGGTACAGCTATACACAGAATTCTCAAAACAGGAAACTCAAATGGCTGAGAAACACTTGAAGAAATGTTCAACCTCATGAGATGCAAAACAAAACTACATTAAGGTTTCACCTTTTACCAGTAAGATCAATGAAAGAAATGATGGCTTATGCTGGTGAGGATATAAAGTAAGGGGGAAACTCATCTGTGGCCGCTGAGAGGGCAAACTTGTACAACCAACATGATAATCAGTGTGGCAGTTCCTCAGAAATCCTGGGACTCGATCTATATCAAGATCTACTTTGAGCATATACCCAAAGGATCCTTCATCTTACCACAGAGACACTTGCTCGACCATGTTCATGGTTGCTTTCATCATAATGCCCAGATAATTGGAAATATCCTGGATGTTCCTTGACAGAAGAGCGAATAAAGAAAATGTGGCACATTTATACAATGAGATATTACTCAGCCATTACAAACATGATATCATAAATTCACAGACCAGTGCAGGAAATTGAAAAAAAATTCTGAGTGAGGTAACCCAGGTACAGAAAGTCAAATATTGTATATCTTAATTTTTATGTGGATATTAGCTGTTAACTCAAATGATAAGCAAGGTATGATCAATAGAACCACAGAGATTAGCTATAAAGGACTAGAGGCTAGGAGGACAGATCAATCTCCCTAGGAAAGATAAATAGACTGACAGTTATAGGTGCATTGGGGTGCACTAGAGCGGCAGGATCAAGCGGAAAAGAGGAAAGAAGAGGGAGAGGAAGGAAAAACATGAAGAGACTATTAAAATGAAGGGCCATTTGAGAGGAAATGTGGAAACCTAATAAGGTAGAAGCTCCATGAACTATATACATATATGAAGGTGATCTAAATGAAATTGTCCAGTAATGGTGAAACAGAGTCCCAGCCAGACCTCTCTTGTCACTAAATGGACTAGGAGCTTAAACAATAGACTCTTATTTCTGCCAGTTTTAGAGGCTGCAAAGTTCATGCAGTAATGGGGACAAAAAGAACATTCTGAAAGGGAGAAATTACAAAGAAGGGGGAAGCAATGGATCCTGAATCAAAAACTTAGCAGAGTAAACACTATCTGACCATAAGTCTCAAAAATGACGCCTTTGCCTTTAGAAAATGGTGGCCCTGCATGCATAGTTCTGCTTTAAAAAAAGCTATATCCACTGGGCGGCGGCGGCAGCGGCGGCGGCAGCAGCAGTGACTGGTCCAGCTGAAGGGCCATCAGCAGTGGAACCAAGGCGACACAGGGACCAGTTAGGCCCTGCGCCCACGACCACTGACCTTCGCTGACCAGCCGGGCGGCAAGCAACTGCAGTTGTGCTGCGCCTTTCCTGCACGGAAGCCACTTCAGAACTCGGCCTCCCACCAGACAGAAGAGGTGCATCCATCTTGGTTCCATACTCCAGGGATCGGACAGACTGAGGTACACAAACATAATCCGAGGCCAACACCGCGGTGGTCTGAGCCGGACGGGCGTTGGCCTGCACCCAGGCCCTGGGCGGGTCGGGGGGCCATCGGGGTGCCAACCCAGCCAGGAGGATTTTTTGCCCAGGCCTGCGTGCGCGCCGCCGCCATTTTGCCTGCAGGACGACAGAGAGCTCTGGCGGGCAGACCTGTAACAGGCATAGCCTGAGGCTAACAAAGCGAGGGTCTAGGCCCCAAAAGGCACAGGACTGACCCCAAGAACTGGGCGGCTTGGTGGGCTATCTGTGAATCAACCCGCCCAGGTGATTGTTAGCAAGCAGACTCTCCCGGCGCTTTCAGGGAGCGCGGGCACGCACGCCCGCCATCCTAGTCACCTGGCGGACCCAATTAACAGTCATAGCCCTAGGGGAACTTTGCTCGGACCTTGGCCTCCCAGGCTTTTGCCTGGACTCAGGGACTGGGCGGCCAGGCTAACCTTGTGTGCAACAGCCCGGTTGGCGAATCGGCTGCCCAGCGGAGTGAGCAGAACACAGGGGAGGTCACAGCAGCATACACCATCGGCACTCCCTGGGGGTGCACACGGGCTCCATCTGCTCCACAGACACAGTCTGGGGCAAGGCTTCAGGCAGAAGCCCTCAGCTCTGCTCTCTCCGCTTCCGGATCCAGATCAGCCTGGGCGGCAGCACCACATCTCCAAGTCCTGCAAGTGGCTAGCTGGGCTTCCGGGCGGCAAGCTGGGAGAAGTCAGTGTGCTCCAGTGAATCCAGCGGGCCCCAGCGGGAGCCTTCGGGTGCCTGCTTTGGGATCTGAACAGCCTGGGCAGCAGCACCCTGTCTACAAGCAGTGCAGGAGGTAAGCTGTGCACCAGAGGCCAACTGGGAAGGGGCAGCTTGCACTGGTGAGTCCAGCACTGACAAGACAAACTAACACCAGTGAGAACTAGATGGCAAAAGGCAAACGCAGGAACGTCACTAACAGAAATCAAGGCAATATGGCAACATCTGAACCCAATTCTCCTCTACCAACATGTCCAGGATACCCCATCACACCAGTAAAACAAGATTTGGATTTAAAATCACTGGTCATGATGCTGGTACAGGAACACATGAAGGACACACTTAAAGAAATTCAGGAGAAAATGGATCAAAAGTTAGAAGCCCTTGCAAGGGAAACACAAAAATCATTGAAAGAAATCCAGGAGAATACAAAAGCCAACAAGGAGGAAATGCAAAAAACACTTAAAGAAATACAGGAGAACTTTGGTCAACAGGCTGAGGTCATGAAAGAGGAAACACAAAAATCTCTTAAAGAAATACAGGAGAACTTTGGTCAACAGGCTGAGGTCATGAAAGAGGAAACACAAAAATCTCTTAAAGAATTACAGGAAAACACAAACATGCAAGTGAAGGAGCTAAGCAAAACCATCCAGGATCTAAAATCAGAAGTAGAAACAACTAAGAAAACTCAAAGGGAGACAACTTTGGAGATAGAAAGCCTTGGGAAGAAATCAGGGGACAGAGATGCAAATATCAACAACAGAATACAAGAGATAGAAGAAAGAATCTCAGATGCTGAAGATTCCATAGAAACCATGGACTCAACAGTTAAAGAAAATGCAAAATGCAAAAAGCTTGTAACCCAAAATATCCAGGAAATCCAGGACACAATGAGAAGACCAAACCTAAGGATTATAGGCATAGATGAGAGTGAAGATTTACAACTTAAAGGGCCAGCAAATATCTTCAATAAAATTATGGAAGAAAACTTCCCTAACCTAAAGAGAGAGATGCCCATGAATATACAAGAAGCCTACAGAACTCCAAACAGACTGGACCAGAACAGAAATACTTCCCGTCACATAATAATCAAAACACCAAATGTTCTAAACAAAGAAAGAATACTAAAGGCAGTAAGAGAAAAAGGCCAAGTAACATATAAAGGAAGACCTATCAGAATCACAGCAGACTTTTCACCTGAGACTATGAAGGCTAGAAGGTCCTGGGCAGATCTCATGCAGACTCTAAGAGAACACAAATGCCAACCAAAACTACTATATCCAGCAAAACTCTCAATCACCATAGATGGAGAAACTAAGATATTTCACGACAAAACCAAGTTTACCCAATATCTATCCACAAACCCGGCCCTAAAAAGGATAATAGGAGGACAACACCAATACAAGGAGGGAAACTTCACCCTGGAAAAAGCAAGATAGTAACCTTTCATCAAACCCAAAAGAAGTTAAGGATTCAAATTTAAAAAATAACGTCAAAAATGATAGGAAGTAACAATCACTATTCCTTAATATCTCTTAACATCAATGGACTTAATGCCCCAATAAAAAGACACAGACTAACTGACTGGATACGTAAACAGGACCCTACATTTTGCTGCTTACAGGAAACACACCTCAGGGTCAAAGACAAACACTACCTTAGAGTAAAAGGCTGGAAGACAATTTTACAAGCAAATGGTCTCAGGAAACAAGCTGGAGTAGCCATTTTAATATCAGATAAAATTGACTTTCAACCCAAAGTCATCAAAAGAGACCCTGAGGGACACTTCTTGCTGGTCAAAGGAAAAATACAAAAAGAAGAACTCTCAATCCTGAACATCTATGCCCCAAATGCAAGGGCACCCTCTTTCGTAAAAGAAACTTTATTAAAACTAAAAGCACACATTGCACCTAACACAATAATTGTGGGTGACTTCAACACTGCACTTTCCTCAATGGACCGATCAGGAAAACAGAAACTAAACAGGGACACAATGAAACTAATTGAAGCTTTGGACCAATTAGATTTAACAGATATATATAGAACATTCTATCCTAAAACAAAAGAATATACCTTTTTCTCAGCACCTCATGGTACCTTCTCCAAAATCGACCATATAATTGGTCACAAGACAGACCTCAACAAATATAAGAAGATAGAACTAATCCCATGCCTCCTATCTGATCACTATGGAGTAAAAGTGGTCTTCAATAGCAAAAGAAACAACAGAAAACCCACATACACGTGGAAACTGAACAATACTCTACTCAATGATACCTTGGTCAAGGAAGAAATAAAGAAAGAAATTAAAGACTTTTTAGAACATAATGAAAATGAAAACACAACATACCCAAATCTATGGGACACAATGAAAGCAGTGCTAAGAGGAAAACTCATAGCCCTGAGTGCCTCCAAAAAGAAAATGGAGAGAGCATACATTACCAGCTTAATGACACACCTGAAAGCCCTAGAAGAAAAAGAAGCTATTTCGCCCAGGAGGAGTAGAAGGCAGGAAATCATCAAACTCAGGGCCGAAATCAATCAAGTAGAAACAAAGAGAACCATACAAAAAATCAACAATACCAGGAGCTGGTTCTTTGAGAAAATCAACAAGATAGATAAACCCTTAGCCAGACTGACCAAAGGGCACAGAGAAAGTATCCAAATTAACAAACTTAGAAATGAAAAGGGAGATATAACAACGGAAACTGAGGAAATCCAAAAAATCATCAGATCCTACTACAAGAGCCTGTACTCAACACAACTGGAGAATCTGGAGGAAATGGACAATTTCCTTGACAGATACCAAATACCAAAATTAAATCAGGACCAACTAGACCATCTAAACAGTCCCATAATGCCTAAAGAAATAGAAGGAGTCATAGAAAGTCTTCCAACCAAAAAAAGCACAGGACCAGATGGCTTCAGTGCAGAATTCTACCAGACCTTCAAAGAAGAGTTAACACCAATACTCTTCAAACTATTCCACAAAATAGAAACAGAAGGAACACTACCCAATTCCTTCTACGAAGCCACAATTACGCTGATACCAAAGCCACAAAAAGATCCAACAAAGAAAGAGAACTTCAGACCAATTTCCCTTATGAACATCGATGCAAAAATACTCAATAAAATTCTTGCCAACCGAATCCAAGAACACATCAAAACGATCATCCACCACGATCAAGTAGGCTTTATCCCGGGAATGCAGGGTTGGTTCAATATACGGAAATCCATCAATACAATCCACTACATAAACAAACTCAAAGAACAAAACCACATGGTCATTTCATTGGATGCTGAAAAAGCATTTGACAAAATTCAGCATCCCTTCATGCTTAAAGTCTTGGAGAGAACAGGAATTCAAGGCCCATACCTAAACATAGTAAAAGCAATATACAGCAAACCGGTAGCCAGCATCAAACTAAATGGAGAGAAACTTGAAGCAATCCCACTGAAATCAGGGACCAGACAAGGCTGCCCCCTTTCTCCTTATCTTTTCAATATTGTACTTGAGGTACTAGCTCGGGCAATTCGACAACATAAGGAGGTCAAAGGGATACAAATTGGAAAGGAAGAAGTCAAACTATCATTATTTGTAGACGACATGATCGTCTACCTAAGTGACCCAAAGAACTCCACTAGAGAGCTACTACAGCTGATAAACAACTTCAGCAAAGTGGCAGGTTATAAAATCAACTCAAGCAAATCAGTGGCCTTCCTATACTCAAAGGATAAGCAGGCTGAGAAAGAAATTAGGGAAATGACCCCCTTCACAATAGCCACAAACTGTATAAAGTATCTTGGGGTGACTCTTACCAAACATGTGAAAGATCTGTATGACAAGAATTTCAAGACTCTGAAGAAGGAAATGGAAGAAGACCTCAAAAAATGGGAAAACCTCCCATGCTCATGGATCGGTAGAATCAATATAGTTAAAATGGCCATTTTGCCTAAAGCACTATACAGATTCAATGCAATACCCATCAAAATCCCAACTCAATTCTTCACAGAGTTAGAAAGAGCAATTATCAAATTCATCTGGAACAACAAAAAACCCAGGATAGCTAAAACTATTCTCAGCAACAAAAGAAAATCTGGGGGAATCAATATCCCTGACCTCAAGCAATACTACAGAGCAATAGTGTTAAAAACTGCATGGTATTGGTACAGTGACAGGCAGGAGGATCAATGGAACAGGATTGAAGATCCAGAAATGAACCCACACACCTATGGCCACTTGATCCTCGACAAAGAGGCTGAAAACATCCAATGGAAAAAAGATAGCCTTTTCAACAAATGGTGCTGGTTCAACTGGAGGTCAGCATGCAGAAGAATGCGAATTGATCCATCCTTGTCTCCTTGTACTAAGCTCAAATCCAAATGGATCAAGGACCTCCACATAAAGCCAGACACTCTGAAGCTAATAGAAAAGAAACTGGGGAAGACCCTTGAGGACATTGGTACAGGGAGAAAGTTTCTGAACAGAACACCAATAGCGTATGCTCTAAGAGCAAGAATTGACAAATGGGACCTCATAAAATTGCAAAGTTTCTGTAAGGCAAAGGACACCATCAAGAGGACAGATCGGCAACCAACAAATTGGGAAAAGATCTTCACCAATCCTACATCAGATAGAGGGCTAATATCCAATATATATAAAGAACTCAAGAAGTTAGACTCCAGAAAACCAAACAACCCTATTATAAAATGGGGTACAGAGTTAAACAAAGAATTCTCACCTGAAGAACTTCGGATGGCGGAGAAGCATCTTAAAAAATGCTCAACTTCATTAGTCATTAGGGAAATGCAAATCAAAACAACCCTAAGATTTCATCTTACACCAGTCAGAATGGCTAAGATTAAAAATTCAGGAGACAGCAGGTGTTGGAGAGGGTGTGGAGAAAGAGGAACACTCCTCCACTGCTGGTGGGGTTGCAAATTGGTACAACCACTCTGGAAATCAGTCTGGCGGTTCCTCCGAAAACTGGGCACCTCACTTCCAGAAGATCCTGCTATACCACTCCTGGGCATATACCCAGAAGACTCCCCACCATGTAATAAGGATACATGTTCTACTATGTTCATAGCAGTCCTATTTATAATTGCCAGAAGCTGGAAAGAACCCAGGTATCCCTCAACAGAAGAGTGGATGCAAAAAATGTGGTATATCTACACAATGGAGTACTATTCAGCCATTAGAAACAATGAATTCATGAAATTCTTAGGCAAATGGATGGAGCTAGAGAATATCATACTAAGTGAGGTAACCCAGACTCAAAAGGTGAATCATGGTATGCACTCACTACTAAGTGGATATTAACCTAGAAAACTGGAATACCCAAAACATAATCCACACATCAAATGAGGTACAAGAAGAAAGGAGGGGTGGCCCCTAGTTCTGGAAAGACTTAGTGAAACAGTATTCAGCAAAACCAGAACGGGGAAGTGGGAAGGGGTGGGTGGGAGGACAGGGGAAGAGAAGGGGGCTTGCGGGACTTTCGGGGAGTGGGGGGGCTAGAAAAGGGGAAAACATTTGAAATGTAAATAAATTATATCGAATAAAAAAAAAGAACTGAGGAAAAAAAAAAAAGCTGTATCCCCCAAGGATCGTCTAGTTGGAGACCACACCCTCAAAGACCTCAGCCATCTGAAACTGAAGCTAGTGGGAGGGTTAGAGAAATTAATATTAGCTGATCTTGAGGACAGGGTATGATTCCCAGCACCAATATGACTGCTTTCAACTATCTACAGCTCCAGTTCCAGGGGATTTGATGCTACCTTCTGGATGAACATGGGCAGGCAAAATACCAGTACTCATAAAAATATTAATACATAATTTTTTAAAAGTTAGTCTGGTGGTTTCTGAAATGTGTTTAAGGCCATTCTTTCCTGCCTAAAAGAGGAATACATATAAAAATTCAACAACCTTCTTCCACCTATTAATTGCTAGCATTTCTGTAGGCTTAAGTAAGTAAAGCCATGGTTCTACCCTGACTAACTTTCTTTCAAATGTCTCATGAAAACATCCTTAGATCCCAAATGTTACAAGAGCAAGGTTTTGTTTTGTTTTGTTTTGTTCTTTCTCTATCTTTGCCACAGAAGTATGCTAAAAAAAAAAAAAAGTTAAAACCATCAAATTCTACTTGTTCTTGCTTCATCCCATTTTTTGTATTTTACTATGAACAATCCAAAGGAGTGATAGCAAACCCTGGGTGAGCTGTGCCCTTCAGGAGGTGGACCAGTCACAGGAGCATCCGATGGGACTCTTTAGTCCTCCAAGACTTGCCCACCGTGGCACTTTCCTTATAGAAAGAACCTCAGCTAAATGCTCACTTTCAGCTCACAGACATTATACCTCCTTCCACTAGCACTTGGCAAATCCATTATTATTGTATAACAATAAACCACTTTCTTTTCATTTTAAACACATTCCCATTTCTATAGATGGCATTACCTAAAGAATGGCCTTTTTAAGGTATTCATTTTGACCTGCATTGTTTCTGATGATTAACACTAGTTAAAAGTCTTTATCTCATCCTCTAGTTAAGCTTCCCAGATGCACTTGAATTGGAATGTGTTCTTGAGAAAGATGAGATGGGCCGCCACTCCATGAACACTGGATAAGTGTTAAGACTCATTAAAACACTGTTGAAACTTGTTTAAATGGCGGTAAGTGTTAGCGATACATTCTTTACATTTACATTTTAAGCACTCCTTCTGATGTTCATTTTCCTGTAAAAAAGGAAAGACTCAAGGGCTGAGTCATTTGACTTCCACTAGGCTCTTGCTGTCCAGGCTTCCTTAAGAAAGGATAGTTATCCTTAGAGCAGTTAGACCACCCCTAACCTAGCTCCAGGTGTTCTGAACACTCCCAGGATGCCTAGAGGCAGTGCTGCAAAGAGTTCTTTCAGATGCTGCTGTGACTGGCCCACCTCCTGACAACATAACTCATCCAGGGTTTGCTATCACAAGCTACAGTGTCCCTTTTCGTCCTTGGCCAGAAGGCACTCATTTTCTCTGGTGTCAGGACTACAACTGGTGCTGAGGCAAGGCTATGGTTTACCCAAACTGTGGTTGGTCCAAAACAAATGGCTATCATTCCAAAAGTCCTTCGTGGAGCTATATAAGTAAGCAGCACAGGCTCAAGAGCAGGTTGGGAGATGTTCGGCACTACCTTACCTGATGTTGCAACACCAGACCCTCTCTGGAATAACCCTTTGTTGCCTATGTGCAGTAATTGGGGCTAAGCTGGGACATGAAGAAACAGAAGCACCATTTAGTGGTGAGGGTGAAAGCAAAGGCAACTGTACTGGCTGGTTTTATGTGTCAACTTGACACAGGCTGGAGTTATCACAGAGAAAGGAGCTTCAGCTGGGGAAGTGCCTCCATGAGATCCAGCTGTGGGACATTTTCTCAATTAGTGATGGGAAGGGCATTGTGGGTGGTACCATCTCTGGGCTGGTATTCTTGGGTTCTATAAGAGAGCAGGCTGAGCAAGCCAGGGGAAGCAAGCCAGTAAGGAACATCTCTCCATGGCCTCTGCATCAGCTCCTGTTTCCAACCCTGCTTGAGTTCCAGTCCTAACTTCCTTTTGTGATGAACAGCAATGCAGAAGTGTAAGCTCAATAAACCCTTTCCTTCCCAACTTGCTTCTTGGTCATGATGTTTGTGCAGGAGTAGAAACCCTGACTAAGACAGCAGCTGCTAAAAAATGTTGGCCTTGGCAGCAACTTGACAGCCATCTTAGTTCATCATAGCGACATAAATGAATTAGTTCATTTATGTCGCTATGATGAACTACACTGACCAAGAAGCAACTGTAAGAGAAAACAGTTTATTTTACTTACAATTCTAGGATACAAATCCACCATTGAGGGGGTCACATCAGGGAGCCAAGTAGCTAGACACAACACATCCACAGTCAAGAGCAGAGAGAAATAAATGCACCCATGTTGCAGGTTTGGTTATACTCAGCTAGCTTTCTTCACTTTAGAGCCCATCCCAAGAAACAATGCTGCCCTCATTCACTGTGGGTCTTCCCACATCAATTATCGATCAGGACAGTCTGCCACAGGCATGCCCACAGACCAGCCAGAGCTAAACAACTGTTTCTCATTAGGACTCTCTTCCCAGGGGAATCTAAATAAAGGCACAATGACAATTAAAACCAACCATTCGCAACAACTAAAAAGGTCCTGTGGCTAAAAAGATGGTCCTAGTAACTTGTGCCCACTTCCCATCTCCAGGGCTAGGCAGTGCAATAGTCCAAACTGAACTGTGCTTGGTGTGTAAGCACCAGGCTCCAGCTTCCAAGCACAGAGCATCAACAACTGCCACCTGCCAACTGGTGGGAGCCCAATGGCCTCAGGGTTAGCCTTGGAAACTCTTACTCAGCTTCCCATCTGCAGCACTGTGCTCTAGGATGACTTGCTTCTAGAACCCAGTTTCTGAGCCTTAAACCATGGATTCTGAGCACAGTTTGTTGGTAACGATTCCTGACAGTAGAATGGAAGGATCTCACCACCATCATCAAACACCTGTGCCCAAGTGAGCTTGGCATCTTTAACGTCTTAGGGTTTCCATTGCTGAGAAGTGACACTATGACCAAGGCAACTCTTATAAAGGACAGCATTTAATTGGGACTGACTTGCAGGTTCTGAAGTTCAGTCCGTTATCATCATGGTGGGATGCAAGGAGATGAGTCTCAAGGCTCACCCCCACAGTGAGACATTTCCTCCAACAAAGCCACACCTCCTAATACTGCCACTCCTTGAGGCCAAACATATTCAAACTACCTCATTCCACTCCTTGACACCCCCCACAGGCTTATTCAAACATATAAGACTATGGGGGGAAGGCATACCTACCCATAGCATAATGAAAAATACATTAGTCCAACTTCAAAAGTCCCATGGCCTATGACAGTCTCAACAATGTTAAAAGTCCAAAGTTCGAAGTTTCTTCTGAGATTCATCTAATCACTTAAATATAATCCCCTATAAAGTCAAAAGCAAAAAGGAAATCACATACCTCCAACATCACAAGATATACAATACTATTCCAAAATGTCATACTGAGGAAATACTGGACCAATGCAAGTCCAAAATCCAGCTGGAAAAACTCCAAACTCTGCATCTCCACATCTGATGTAAAAGTACTCTTCATATTTCTAACTCTTTTAATCTTTCTCTTGGGCTGGTTCCACTCCCTGTTAGTAGCTTTCCTCAGCATATATCCCCAAGGTTCTGACATTGTGAACATCTTGGGGTATCCAAGGCATGTTCAATTTTATACCTTTTTGTTCCATTGTCTAGGATCTACACATGATATTCTGTGTTCCTCCAAAGGGCTTGGGTCACTTCTCCATCTCTGCCCTCTGTAGCACTCTAGGCTCTGGTTGACTTCACTCTATTGCTGCTGCTGTTCTTAGTGGTTATCCCATCTCCAATACACTGGAGTCTTCGGCTACAACTAGGCTTCACCAATAGCCTCTCATAGGCTCTCTTCATGGTGGCAAGCCTCAGCTTCTTTGCATGACCCCTTCAGTCCTGAGCTGTCAACTGCAACTGAGGCTGCACCTTCACCGATGGCCTTTCCTGGCCTCTCACAGTGTCAAACCTCAGCTGATCTCCATTAATCTTTCATACCTTCAAAACCAGTGCTACCTGGGTGATTCTTACACATTATGAAGTCCAGCTGCAGCATAAGGTACAACAATGGCTATCTCTGGAACACAGCTTCTTTGTGCTCTCAGAAAACACTTCCCAGATTTCACCTCAGTAATACTGGTCTCTTCTTAATCACTTAATTTCTTAGCTCCAGATAACCAACATCAATTTGTCCCAGTAGTCCCTCCTGGTTTTTACCCTAAAGCCAGGACCACATGGCCAAAGCTGCTGAGTTCTGCTACTTGCTAGAGGTGGAACATGCCCCCTTGTTCTATCCCATTAGCATCAGCTTTCTGTTTCCTACTCCTTTGCTGAGGTTGGCTGTACTGGAACTTGCTCTGTAGATTGACCTTGAACTCAGAGATGTGCATGGTGGCTCCTGGCTTCTTCGATGTCTAGATCTAAGCTTTTCTTTGCCTGAAACTTGCACTGTCTTAGGCTGGCCTAGAACTCAGTGATCTGCTTGCTTCTGTCCCCTGGGATTAAAGGCATGTACCAGCAAGGCTGCTTTATACATGGCCACGTTAGTTAATAGTGTTAATAAAGTCTGTCTTACCTTTACTGATTGTCTATCTAGGTTTTCTATCAATGAGTGAATTGCACCTCTGTGGAATTCCACCTCTGTGGAAATATTTTCTCTTGCTATCCTATCAAGTATTATAAAACTCTGTTTAGAGATACATGAATTATGCTTTCTTGATTAACTGAACACTTTGCAATGAATTCTAGTAAAATATTCTTTTTTCTAAAATTCATTTAATTAAATAATATACTTATTCCACTTTTGTTCTTATTCATATGGCATATCTTCTTTTTGTCCTATTTTAAACCATTTTTTTAATTTTATATATAAATAATGTTCATTATAAGCAGCATATAGTTTATTCCCTTTCTCTTCTTTTTTTTTTTTACTCTATTGCCTTTTAATTGAAGTGTTTGGGTCATTTACACTTAATGTTAATACTGATACTGTTAGGTTTAGTTATGTCATATTGCTCTTTCTTTTCTATTTGTTACATTTGTATATTTATTTTCTATGACTCCATCACATTTTTCTTGGTTTTTAAATTATTTTATTGAAAAACATCTGCCTGTTTTTTTAACTTATTGCATACCACTTCATAGTTGATTGTCAAGAACTGCAAAGGAGGGCTGGAGAGATGGCTCAGAGATTAACAGCTCTGACTGCTCTTCCAGAGGTCCTGAGTTCAATTCCTAGCAACCACATTGTGGCTCACAACCATCTGTAATAGGATTTGATGCCCTCTTTTGGTGTGTCTGAAGACAGCAACTGTGTATTCATATACAAATAAATAAAGAAGAAGAAGAAGAAGAAGAAGAAGAAGAAGAAGAAGAAGAAGAAGAAGAAGAAGAAGAAGAAGAAGAAGAAGAAGAAAGGTTACTACTTGTTATGTAATCAATCATCCTTGAAAAGATAATGTAAAATGAAAGACCTTCCTTGCACCTTCCTTCCTTTTCAGACATAAAAATACAAGAGAATAGTGGAAAATTATTTCCCAAAATGTATATCCTTTATTTCTAACACTTCCCTGGGTTTTGGCAAATTTCCTATCTACTTTGCCAATCATTATGACTAATCTGACCCCCAAGGACTCAAATCCTGTTTGATTTGTTTCACACAACATTTAATTATAGCTGTTCTCTGTAGGATTCCAAGCAGGAGAGTGAGGCAAACCTGCAGTATTGATCTCACCCACACCCCCAGTGTCTCAGAACCAACCAGCGGAACAAATCCCATAAACCATAAGGGTCTTATAAACCAGGTGGCTTTATAATCACGTTTCTGTATTTTTCTTTCCCCTTGGCCCAAAGCATTAATCCATGAACAGCAGGATCCAGTAGTGATTGTACGAACCACTTTGGCCTTCAGAAAGGTAGCCCAGAGAATTCTGTCTTCTGTAACAAGCTTGGCCAATTAGTTCAAACTGATGTGTGTGCTTCTAAGAACCCAGGTGGTGCCAAAATCAGGAAAAACTTCACACACTTTCTAGTTATAATGGGTGTCATCTTTGAGCTGATTGTCTACTTGGTTATACACAAATAATAAGTAGTCTCTCTAGAGATCTCCCCAAGGAACTCCACAAGCTGAATGAGGTGCTTGTGGCTCCCTCCTCTTAAACATTTAAGGTTCTCTTTATAATCATCTTTAAAATGGAGGTCACTGTGTCCTTGAAAGAAAGTATGTTAACACCTGCCTTCTGCACAACACACAATCACAGCTATTGCTTATAATCAATGGGATGCCCCTCCACCCCTACCAAAAGCAAAACCTTTTAGCTGTCAGGGACACAACAGTGTTTTGAAACAGTGGCCTTGTGACTTTGGCTACTGGATTGTCAGCTTTGTTCAGTCTAGGTCTAATTTTTTGAGTGGAATGCCCAAAAGGTGTAGTACAGCCTCCACTATTTCTCCCCCATCCATCACTCCATGGACCAGCTATGTCCATCCATTGCTCCTCCATCAACCAGCTATGTCCATCCATTGCTCCTCCATCGACCAGCTATGTCCATCCATTGCTCCTCCATCGACAAGCTTTGCCCACTTACCACTCCATGGATGAGCTATACTTCATGAGTTGATGTTTATAGATGTTTTGTACAAAGGCTCAGGAACTGGCCTTTCATCCACTCCTGTTTCTTTCGAGTGCTTACAACCATATAGAGGAGTCACAGCAGAGGAAGAGGATCTAAGGATGATTCTAAAAGATGAGCATGGTTAGTGCCTACCTTTTTTACACACCCTGGGATGGAGGCCAGTCCTTCAGGGGATCAGTGTTCCTCTTCTTCTATCCCTTTAACTTGACATTTACTATTAATTTTCAGCCGTCATAAGCCACTTGCTATATACATCCAGATCTTTCTGGATGTCAGGACATCTAGAGTCAGGTAAAAGGGACAGCCGAGCATGTCCACAAAGCTCACAGATGCCATTATGTCTCCAATGTTGGGCTCTATAGAGAGATGGGGAAACAATCACATTATCTTGACACTCCATGATCATAACAAACTCAAAATACAAGCAAATTAACTCAAAATAAATCCAACCAGAAACCTCCCATGGGATAGTAGTACCAGACAGATGTGAAATGGGTCTTCTCTCTTCAGTTAAGCCTCTCTGGAAACACCTCCCAGACACGCCTGGAGGCTGTCTCCATGATGCTTCTAAATTCCATAAAGCTGACAATGAAGACTAACCATCTCAGGTTGCTAAAGTGTGCCAATCATAGCACTTGGACAATTGGGTTGGTCCATAAATCACAAGCTATGGCTATAGTTTATAGCCCCCAACAAAGTGTGTACTGTAAGCTGGATAGATACTCAGGCCATTGATAGCATCCCAAGAGTGAATAAAATGTGCCAAAACTCATCAGGTACCACACTGTTCAGAGCTCTAAGAATATTGTACAAGAGAACCAATCACTCCGGATCGTGTCTGGGACAACTAGATTACAGAAGTGTGTAGGTAACTCTTCCCTGTTCCCCTCTCAGATGTGCTGACCTATAATACATTTGTACATCTTAAAAGTTGGCGCCCTGAGGCAGGGTGAGGCAGCCTCAGCCAGCGTGGGGTAGAGTGGAGTTCGAAGGGGAGGAGAGGGAGGCAATGCATAAGGTACCTTCTCCTGGCTCTCCATTCTTTCCCGCCATTTCCCCCTGTCCCCTTTCTGTGTTTTCTTTGTGAGTTTACTACTCAAATGAGGAGGAAGAATTCCAGACCACGAGATTTTATATTCTTTTTTTTTTTTATGCCACCCTAGATATGTTCATATTATACCATGGTACGTATCATAAAGAAAATTCTTTTAAATTTTACCTAAGAGACTGGAGAGGTGATTAAGCACTTAAGAGCACTGGCTGCTCTTCCAGAAGACCCAAGCTCAATTCCCAGCAACCCACCTGGTAGCTCACAACTCTCTGGGATTCCAGTCCCAGAGGTTCTGCTGCCCCCTTTTGGCAGGCTTGGGAACTACAAGCATGTGGTACCCAGACATGCATTCCGGCAAACACGCATGCATAAAATAAAAATATTTTTAAAATCTCAAAATTCAATTTCAATTTACTCAAATTTCAATTTATGTTTTCTCTGCATGTATGTGAGTTTCTGCATGTATTATGTGTGTGCAACACGTATGCCTGGTGCCAGTGGAAGTCAGAAGAGGATATTGGATGCCCTGGAACAGAGTTGCAGGTGGTTGTACGCTGCTGTATAGGTACTAGCAAATGAACCTGGGTCCTGCCAAGAGCAGCAAGTGCTCTGAACTGCTGAGCCACTTCCCCTGCCCTTTAAAGCAGATCCTTATTGTCAGTTTTCATGATGAGCTGCTTCAGGGACGACGTGTAGAAATGTTTGTTTTTGTTTAAGAGCACTTTTTCCATTGCTGTATAGAAGGCACAATCGTTTTTCCTGTCCAGACAGCCTGGAGGCAGGCCAAGCAGGTAAGAGGCACAGTCTCCAGATCCTAGCCCATCTTGCAATACAAACCTGAAGCATAATGACAAACAGTACACTTCCTAACAGAGTGAAACAACGGTTAAGTTTCAAACAAGGAAAATAACAATCGACTGAAAAGCACATTGGCCTTTTGAAAAACTTTAAATCAAGCCTCTAGCTCATTAGCACACCATTTCCTACTAACCTTTGGAAATTGATGGTATATACATCAAGCAACATAATCCAGCAAAAAAATAATAATAATTTAAGAACCACGCATTTGAATGCATGCTGAAAATATGCATCGTGGTGTGTTGTGTGTGTGTGTGTGTGTGTGTGTGTGTATGTATGTATGTGTTTTAATGTGGAGGGCGTTTTCCCCTTTGGTGAGATATGATTTATGTCCCTTTCCAACACTGACTCTGAACTCAGCGCATTCTAGGGCATTTCAGAATTTATGTTCTACGTTGCCTTTTTTTTTTCTGGTCCTGCTATTTCTTTGCAAGGTGTCCCAGTGGGACACAACTGGAAAAAATGTTCCTTTTTTTTTTTTTTTTTGCTTTCCCAAGAATCTTAAAAGTCGCGTAAGAAAGATGAAATGACCAACAATGGCTCCCGAGGGGACGCCAGGAAGCAAGTGATTCATGAGAGCCTCTTAATGCTCAACTTCCTCTTTCTACAAACACAGGCCACGGGAAAGTCGGAGGCCACAGGTTGGAGGACACCCCTGAGCTTGCACTCTTGCTTTCACCGAAACAGGGGAAAGATTATCCTCTTCTTCCCTGGAGACATGGCCCACAGCTCAGCAAAACCTACAGCCTGATTGCCCCGGCGTCTACTTCTCATTGAAAGGACTGGAGCTTTATAGTGCCTTCAAGCTCTAAGAAAGGGTCTCCCACACCAGCCGCTCCACACGGTGCTGAAACACACCCAAGCAGACACAGAAGACAGTCTATCATGGCTACCAAAGATGGCATCCTAAGCCTGATTCTTGCTCCTGTAAGCAGCGAGTTCAGCTCAGGCACACCATTCTGTTGGGGCTACCCTTCCAATATCATGATCAAGAAGCATCACACTGGGCCTGGCAGTGGTGATGCATGCCTTTAATCCCAACACTCTGGAGGCAGAAGCAGGCAGATTTCTGAGTTCGAGGCCAGCCTGGTCTACAGAGTGAGTTCCAGAACAGCCAGGGCTATACAGAGAAACCCTGTCTTGGAAAAGAAGAGGATGGGGGAGAGGAGGGGAGAAGGAAGAAGGGAGGGAAGGGGAAGGAGGAGGGGGGAAGGGGAAGGAGGAGGGAGCAAGGGGAGAGGGAAGGGGAAGGAGGAGGGGGAAGGGCAGGGGAAGTGAGGGGAAGGGGAGGGGAAGGGAGGGGGAAGGGGAGAGAGAGTGAGGGGAGGGGGAGGGAGGGAGAGGAGGAGGAGGAGAAGGAGGAGGAGGAGGAGGAGGAGGACGACGAGGACGAGGACGAGGACGAGGAGAAATCGAGGACAAGGACGAGGAGAAATGAGTTCCACAGGGCTCCGTTCCAGCCGGAACACTTAGAGTGTTACAGCTCTTAGAAGAGAAGGCAAGGTTTGCGTGGCCTGCTGCACGGGGCAGGGAGCCAGGGTCCTAGGTCTCTTGTCAGGTACAGTGACAGAGGCAGAGACAGAGGTGGTATGAGAGGCTGCTGCTCTGATGGTTCTTTCTATTGGCTGAGTTTGAGATGTTAGTGATGCTTTATTTGCATAGGAAAAGATTCCAGGTGCTACATTATGTAACTGACAACCCACAATACTGACTGACTGACCAAGATCCTCTCAGTGGGGTGTCATGGCACGTGTTCCAGAACAGGTACAGAGACAAGTAGGAAGCAGCTCTCCTCCTGCTTTTCTTTTTATATCATCATCATCATCATCATCATCATCATCATCATCATCACCATCACCACCACCACTACTACTACTACTACTACTACTATTACTCTTTAATCTTCTTTTACAGTCCAGTCATTATCCCCCTCCCAGTCCACCTTCTAACTGTTCCTCAACCCATATCTTCTCCTCGCCCCCCCCCGCCACCCCCAGTCTCCAAGAGGATTTCCCCAACCCCCATGCCCACCCCACTAGACCTCCCCACCCCCTGGGGCCTCAAGTCTCTCCAGGGTTAGGTGCATCTTCTCTCATTGAGGCCAGACCAGGCAGTCCTCTACTGTATATGTATCGAGGCCCTCATATCAGCTACTGTATGCTGCCTGGTTGGTGGCTCAATACCTGATAGATCTCGGGGATCCAGGTTATCCTGACCTTCTTATCCTGGTTATCCTGGGCTCTCGGCTCACTCAACCTTACCAGTTCTTATGTCTGTCTGGTGGCATGGCCCGGTGTCCCTACAGGTCGGAGGGGAATGTAGAATCCAGGAGAGAAGGTAGAGAGACAACTGGATCATTGTAAAGGACTGAAAGTCTGAAGCAGCAAATCACAGAGAAAATCACACTCCTCAGACCCTAGTAACACTATGAATATCTTACTGAAGCCAAGGAGACAAAAAAAAAAAAAAAAAAAAAAAAAAAAAAAAAAAAAAAAAGAGGGGAAATGGCCAAGAAGGAAAAGAAAGGAATGCACAAGCAACTGGGTAGCAAAAGCTAGCTGTGCTGACCCAGGGACTCCTAATTGAGAAGCTAGCAGCCACAGAGCACTAAAACCCTGACTTAGAATAAAAAAAAACATTTCCTCATTATGAAAAGCTACTAATAGGACAGATTGGGGAACTGAGAGTAATGTCAATAAAGATAAGCATTAGTAAATATTGTTTGTATCAATTAATGGTAATAATTATATTCATCAGCCTCTATATTTAGGATTTGGAATTCGACCGTGTGGGCATTTGCCCAAGTCTTTTGAATTTAGTACAAGCTTCTTTTCTGTTTATCTTGTTGAGGCTTCATCTCAGAGGTCTTCAGGCCTTTCTTGGGAGGGACATATAAGTAACACAAGCCACTTGATAGAGGAACGGTGTGTTAATTACTGTGACAAAATACCAACGAGAAACAACTGACGAACAGAGGAATTGGTTTGGCTCGTAGACTCAGTTCACTGCAGAGGACAGGGTGTGGCTAAGTGAGTCCCTCCACAACAGTGGGGGTACACTGAAGAGGGCCTTGAAAAGGCGGAGATAACAGGACAGTAACTACGGCCCGCTACAACCTTCAGAGGCCCTTCAGCAGTGAGCCCCTTCTACCAGCTGGGCTCACCAGCTTCCCAAAGCTTCAGCAACCAACCCCAGGCAGTACTGCCAACTGATGGACACGTATTTGAATCATGCAGGGCCTGTGAAGGACATTTGGGCTTCAAGCCACAGCAGGTAGCGATCTTCAAAACTACCGTTGAGGCAATTCCTGGCTTTTAATAGAATTGTCAAGAAACTGGACTGTCTCTTTGAAATCTATATCAAGCTGTTAAGACAACAAGACCAAGATTAAACCTGGAAATGCTCGCCACCCCACCCCCTCCCTCCACCCTGCTCTGGTCTTCATGGGCTTGCCAAGTCCCTGCAGCCCTTACTCCAGCGCTGCAGACCGAGCTCTGGCAGCAACATCTGCACAAGGCAAGCATGGATTTGAGAGAGGGAAGGGTGCCATGGATAGACACCGAAGGCCAATGTATATGGCTGCAGATTTCTGTGTGGTTCTGGTAAACGCTCCTCAAACTTCCTCCTAAAGTGTCGGATTGAATCTGAGGTCCAGATGATTGACAGCAGTTTTAGAGGCTGATGCTTAAACATGGGAGTGTGGAAGGGACATTAAAAAGAGAATGATCCAGGAAGAAGGATAGTGAAAATAGGGATTTGGAAGGCAGAGCTGTTTGAGGTGCACAGCGTGTTCTAATGGGAAAGTCATCTAGCACACAGGGCGGAGGAGCTCTCTCTGTAGCTTTGAAAGAGCTTTGGGCAGAGATTGCAAAGCAAATCGTTCAAGGCAGTGATCTTTCTGAGCATAAGATAATGACAGGAAAGAGAGGTGGCCTGAGGATGTGACTTTGGCCTGGGAGCCTCCTTTGTAACCAGCATATTTACTTGTCTGGAAAAGGCATAGTCCCATGAGCTGATGAGACAGTGGCAGCCCCACCCACCATGTCACAAATGGCCTGTGCACTTAGCGAGTCCCCGCCCTTCCAATGGATTTTCATTCGCTCTTCCCTACTTGATGGTGGTGCTCAGAAATATCCTGGGGAAAGCCTTGCATAGCTCATCATGTGACCCACTTTCCACCCAGTTTTCCAGAAGTTCTTCTGCCTCTGAGTCAGCTCCTCAAGGCTCTTAGGAGGCGTAGCAAGCTGTGTGAACACTTGTGCACATGAACTGAATGCCCTGCCCTGGAGCTCCTGAAAACAAACTGTTATAAAGGGCTACATTTTATTTCTCTAAGTGGGACTTAGCTGGGTCAGGGAAGACTGCTGAGCCTGGGGGAGTTTCTGCAGCCTACCCCCGAGAGCTGGTACTAAGAGATAGGGTGGTAGGAATGGACCCAAGATCTTGACCAGTGGCCTGGACACTGGTCTCATAATGTGGGTGAACTATCTTGAAGAGCTTCTTAAGCATAGATGTCATATTGAATGAGGTCAATTCAATTAGAACTTTCAACAGTCTCCCCACCTTCTTCTTCCTCTCCCTTCCCCTCCCCTCCCTGTCCCCCTCTCCCTTCCCCCTTTCTCTCCCATTCCCTCTCCCTCTCTTTCTCCCTCTCCTTTTTCTCTCTTCCTCCCCCTATTTCTCTTCCCCCTCCCTTCCATTCTTCTTCCTACCATTCATTTTATTTTATTTTTATTTTTGGTGTCAGTGGTTGAATGTGCAAATATAAACTCTACAAGGACTTTACCAGGAAGCCGCCTTTGCAGCCCCTTTTCTTTGTCTTTTCTGTAGCAGGGTCTCGCTCAGCTATCTGGGTTATCCTTTCATTCATCCTGTTGCTCTGGCAGGCCTCGAATTCACACTCCACCTCCACCCCACCCCCAGTCTCATCCTCCAGGTTACCTAGGGTTACAAGGCCTGTCACCAGGCCAGGTTCACCAAATATTCCTGAGAGAGACTTTTAAACATCTCATTTCCCAAAATTCCAAATTCATCCCACCATCTTCTGTAAGAACTACCAAGTGATTTTTTTTTAACAGTTGTAAGAGAAATGAATTTTCTTGGCAAAGTCTGCAAGAGCTACGGAGTGGGGTGGGGTGGGGTGGGGTGGGGTGGGTGAAGACTTGCCAATTGGGAAACGGAAAAAATCATTTTCTAAAATTATCATTTGTTTTTATCATGATATTTATCAGTAAGATCAATTCACATATAAGTGTCATATAAGACTGATATCTTTTTTTTTTTTTTTACAGATTTTTTTTTTATTTGATATATTTTTTATTTACATTTCAAATGATTTCCCCTTTTCTGGTCCCCCACTCCCCGAAAGTCACATAAGCCCCCTTCCCTCCCCCTGGTCGCCCACCCATCCCGTCCCACTTCCCTGTTCTGGTTTTGCCCTATACTGCTATACTGAGTCCAGAACCAGGGGCCACTCCTCCGTTCTTCTTGTACCTCATTTGGTGTGTAGATTATGTTTTGCATATTCCAGTTTTCCAGGTTAATATCCACGTATTAGTGAGTGCATACCATGATTCACCTTTTGAGTCTGGGTTACCTCACTTAGTATGATGTTCTCCAGCTCCATCCATTTGCCTAAGAATTTCATGAATTCATTGTTTGTAATGGCTGAATAGTACTCCATTGTGTATATATACCACATTTTTTGCATCCATTCTTCTGTTGAGGGATACCTGAGTTCTTTCCAGCTTCTGGCTATTATAAATAGGGATGCTATGAACATAGTTGAGCACATATCCTTATTGCATGCTGGGGAATCCTCTGGGTATATGCCCAGGAGTGGTATAGCAACCCCGAGCATTCTTTTTTTTTTTTTTTTTTTTTTTTTTTTTTTTTTCTGATTTTCATGTTTTATTGAAAGTAGTCTTTTAAAAGTGCTTTCAACAGGTTTTTTTTTTGTCTTTTTTTTTATTTGATATAATTTATTTACATTTCAAATGATTTCCCCTTTTCTAGCCCCCCCCCCACTCCCCAAAAGTCCCGAAAGCCCCCTTCTCTTCCCCTGTCCTCCCTCCCACCCCTTCCCAGTTCCCCGTTCTGGTTTTGCCAAATACTGTTTCACTGAGTCTTTCCAGAACCAGGGACCACTCCTGCTTTCTTCTTGTATCTCATTTGATGTGTGGATTATGTTTTGGGTATTCCAGTTTTCTAGGTTAATAACCACTTATTAGTGAGTGCATACCATGATTCACCTTTTGAGTCTGGGTTACCTCACTTAGTATGATGTTCTCTAGCTCCATCCATTTGCCTAAGAATTTCATGAATTCATTGTTTCTAATGGCTGAATAGTACTCCATTGTGTAGATATACCACATTTTTTGTATCCACTCTTCTGTTGAGGGATACCTGGGTTCTTTCCAGCATCTGGCAATTATAAATAGGGCTGCTATGAACATAGTAGAGCATGTATCCTTATTACATGGTGGGGAATCCTCTGGGTATATGCCCAGGAGTGGTATAGCAGGATCTTCTGGAAGTGAGGTGCCCAGTTTTCGGAGGAACCGCCAGACTGCTTTCCAGAGTGGTTGTACCAATTTGCAACCCCACCAGCAGTGGAGGAGTGTTCCTCTTTCTCCGCACCCTCTCCAACACCTGCTGTCTCCTGAATTTTTAATCTTAGCCATTCTGACTGGTGTAAGATGAAATCTTAGGGTTGTTTTGATTTGCATTTCCCTAATGACTAATGAAGTGGAGCATTTTTTAAGATGCTTCTCCGCCATCCGAAGTTCTTCAGGTGAGAATTCTTTGTTTAACTCTGTACCCCATTTTTTAATAGGGTTGTTCGGTTTTCTGGAGTCTAACTTCTTGAGTTCTTTATATATATTGGATATTAGCCCTTTATCTGATGTAGGATTGGTGAAGATCTTTTCCCAATTTGTTGGTTGCCGATCTGTTGGTTGCCTCTTGATGGTGTCCTTTGCCTTACAGAAACTCTGTAACCTTATGAGGTCCCATTTGTCAATTCTTGCTCTTAGAGCATACGCTATTGGTGTTCTGTTCAGAAACTTTCTCCCTGTACCGATGTCCTCAAGGGTCTTCCCCAGTTTCTTTTCTATTAGCTTCAGAGTGTCTGGCTTTATGTGGAGGTCCTTGATCCATTTGGATTTGAGCTTAGTACAAGGAGACAAGGATGGATCAATTCGCATTCTTCTGCATGCTGACCTCCAGTTGAACCAGCACCATTTGTTGAAAAGGCTATCTTTTTTCCATTGGATGTTTTCAGCCTCTTTGTCGAGGATCAAGTGGCCATAGGTGTGTGGGTTCATTTCTGGATCTTCAATCCTGTTCCATTGATCCTCCTGCCTGTCACTGTACCAATACCATGCAGTTTTTAACACTATTGCTCTGTAGTATTGCTTGAGGTCAGGGATACTGATTCCCCCAGATTTTCTTTTGTTGCTGAGAATAGTTTTAGCTATCCTGGGTTTTTTGTTGTTCCAGATGAATTTGATAATTGCTCTTTCTAACTCTGTGAAGAATTGAGTTGGGATTTTGATGGGTATTGCATTGAATCTGTATAGTGCTTTAGGCAAAATGGCCATTTTAACTATATTGATTCTACCGATCCATGAGCATGGGAGGTTTTCCCATTTTTTGAGGTCTTCTTCCATTTCCTTCTTCAGAGTCTTGAAGTTCTTGCCATACAGATCTTTCGCATGTTTGGTAAGAGTCACCCCAAGATACTTTATACAGTTTGTGGCTATTGTGAAGGGGGTCATTTCCCTAATTTCTTTCTCAGCCTGCTTATCCTTTGAGTATAGGAAGGCCACTGATTTGCTTGAGTTGATTTTGTAACCTGCCACTTTGCTGAAGTTGTTTATCAGCTGTAGGAGCTCTCTAGTGGAGCTCTTTGGGTCACTTAGGTAGATGATCATGTCGTCTGCAAATAATGATAGTTTGACTTCCTCCTTTCCAATTTGTATCCCTTTGACCTCCTTATGTTGTCGAATTGCCCGAGCTAGTACCTCAAGTACAATATTGAAAAGATAAGGAGAAAGGGGGCAGCCTTGTCTGGTCCCTGATTTCAGTGGGATTGCTTCAAGTTTCTCTCCGTTTAGTTTGATGCTGGCTACCGGTTTGCTGTATATTGCTTTTACTATGTTTAGGTATGGGCCTTGAATTCCTGTTCTCTCCAAGACTTTAAGCATGAAAGGATGCTGAATTTTGTCAAATGCTTTTTCAGCATCCAATGAAATGACCATGTGGTTTTGTTCTTTGAGTTTGTTTATGTAGTGGATTGTATTGATGGATTTCCGTATATTGAACCAACCCTGCATTCCCGGGATAAAGCCTACTTGATCATGGTGGATGATCGTTTTGATGTGTTCTTGGATTCGGTTGGCAAGAATTTTGTTGAGTATTTTTGCATCGATGTTCATAAGGGAAATTGGTCTGAAGTTCTCTTTCTTTGTTGGATCTTTGTGTGGCTTTGGTATCAGCGTAATTGTGGCTTCGTAGAAGGAATTGGGTAGTGTTCCTTCTGTTTCTATTTTGTGGAATAGTTTGAAGAGTATTGGTGTTAACTCTTCTTTGAAGGTCTGGTAGAATTCTGCACTGAAACCATCTGGTCCTGTGCTTTTTTTGGTTGGAAGACTTTCTATGACTCCTTCTATTTCTTTAGGCTTTATGGGACTGTTTAGATGGTCTAGTTGGTCCTGATTTAATTTTGGTATTTGGTATCTGTCAAGGAAATTGTCCATTTCCTCCAGATTCTCCAGTTGTGTTGAGTACAGGCTCTTGTAGTAGGATCTGATGATTTTTTGGATTTCCTCAGTTTCCGTTGTTATGTCTCCCTTTTCATTTCTAAGTTTGTTAATTTGGATACTTTCTCTGTGCCCTTTGGTCAGTCTGGCTAAGGGTTTATCTATCTTGTTGATTTTCTCAAAGAACCAGCTCCTAGTTTTGTTGATTTTTTGTATGGTTCTCTTTGTTTCTACTTGATTGATTTCGGCCCTGAGTTTGATGATTTCCTGCCTTCTACTCCTCCTGGGTGAAATAGCTTCTTTTTGTTCTAGGGCTTTCAGGTGTGTCATTAAGTTGGTAATGTATGCTCTCTCCATTTTCTTTTTGGAGGCACTCAGGGCTATGAGTTTTCCTCTTAGCACTGCTTTCATTGTGTCCCATAGATTTGGGTATGTTGTGTTTTCATTTTCATTGTGTTCTAAAAAGTCTTTAATTTCTTTCTTTATTTCTTCCTTGACCAAGGTGTCATTGAATAGAGTATTGTTCAATCTCCACGTGTTTGTGGGTTTTCTGTTGTTTCTGTTGCTATTGAAGACCACTTTTATTCCATAGTGATCAGATAGGAGGCATGGGATTAGTTCTATCTTTTTATATTTGTTGAGGTCTGTCTTGTGACCAATTATATGGTCGATTTTGGAGAAGGTACCATGAGGTGCTGAAAAAAAGGTATATTCTTTTGTTTTAGGATAGAATGTTCTATATATATCAGTTAAATCTAATTGGTCCAAAGCTTCAATTAGTTTCATTGTGTCCTTGTTTAGTTTCTGTTTTCCTGATCGGTCCATTGAGGAAAGTGCAGTGTTGAAGTCACCCACAATTATTGTGTTAGGTGCAATGTGTGCTTTGAGTTTTAATAAAGTTTCTTTTATGAAAGAGGGTGCCCTTGCATTTGGAGCATAGATGTTCAGGATTGAGAGTTCTTCTTGTTGTATTTTTCCTTTGACCAGCAAGAAGTGTCCCTCAGAGTCTCTTTTGATGACTTTGGGTTGAAAGTCAATTTTATCTGATATTAAAATGGCTACTCCAGCTTGTTTCCTGAGACCATTTGCTTGTAAAATTGTCTTCCAGCCTTTTACTCTAAGGTAGTGTTTGTCTTTGACCCTGAGGTGTGTTTCCTGTAAGCAGCAAAATGTAGGGTCCTGTTTACGTATCCAGTCAGTTAGTCTGTGTCTTTTTATTGGGGCATTGAGTCCATTGATGTTAAGAGATATTAAGGAATAGTGATTGTTACTTCCTATCATTTTTGACGTTATTTTTTAAATTTGATTGCTTAACTTATTTGGGTTTGATGAAAGGTTACTATCTTGCTTTTTTCAGGGTGGAGTTTCCCTCCTTGTATTGGTGTTGTCCTTCTATTATCCTTTTTAGGGCTGGGTTTGTGGATAGATATTGGGTGAACTTGGTTTTGTCGTGAAATATCTTAGTTTCTCCATCTATGGTGATTGAGAGTTTTGCTGGATATAGTAGTTTTGGTTGGCATTTGTGTTCTCTTAGAGTCTGCATGAGATCTGCCCAGGACCTTCTAGCCTTCATAGTCTCAGGTGAAAAGTCTGCTGTGATTCTGATAGGTCTTCCTTTATATGTTACTTGGCCTTTTTCTCTTACTGCCTTTAGTATTCTTTCTTTGTTTAGAACATTTGGTGTTTTGATTATTATGTGACGGGAAGTATTTCTGTTCTGGTCCAGTCTGTTTGGAGTTCTGTAGGCTTCTTGTATATTCATGGGCATCTCTCTCTTTAGGTTAGGGAAGTTTTCTTCCATAATTTTATTGAAGATATTTGCTGGCCCTTTAAGTTGTAAATCTTCACTCTCATCTATGCCTATAATCCTTAGGTTTGGTCTTCTCATTGTGTCCTGGATTTCCTGGATATTTTGGGTTACAAGCTTTTTGCACTTTGCATTTTCTTTAACTGTTGAGTCCATGGTTTCTATGGAATCTTCAGCATCTGAGATTCTTTCTTCTATCTCTTGTATTCTGTTGTTGATATTTGCATCTCTGTCCCCTGATTTCTTCCCAAGGCTTTCTATCTCCAAAGTTGTCTCCCTTTGAGTTTTCTTAGTTGTTTCTACTTCTGATTTTAGATCCTGGATGGTTTTGCTTAGCTCCTTCCCTTGCATGTTTGTGTTTTCCTGTAATTCTTTAAGAGATTTTTGTGTTTCCTCTTTCATGAGCTCAGCCTGTTGACCAAAGTTCTCCTGTATTTCTTTAAGAGATTTTTGTGTTTCGTCTTTCATGACCTCAGCCTGTTGAGCAAAGTTCTCCTGTATTTCTTTAAGTGTTTTTTGCATTTCCTCCTTGTTGGCTTTTGTATTCTCCTGGATTTCTTTCAATGATTTTTGTGTTTCCCTTGCAAGGGCTTCTAACTTTTGATCCATTTTCTCCTCAATGTCCTTCATGTGTTCCTGTACCAGCATCATGACCAGTGATTTTAAATCCAAATCTTGTTTTACTGGTGTGATGGGGTATCCAGGACTTGCTGGTAGAGGAGAATTTGGTTCAGATGTTGCCATATTGCCTTGATTTTTGTTAGTGACGTTTCTGCGTTTGCCTTTTGCCATCTAGCTCTCACTGGTGTTACTTGGTCTTGTCAGTGCTGGACTCACCAGTGCAAGCTGCCCCTTCCCCGTTGGCCTCTGGTGCACAGCTTACACTCTGCACTGCCTATAGACAGGGTGCTGTTGTCCAGGCTGTTCAGATCCCGAAGCAGGCACCTGAAGGCTCCCGCTGGGGCCCGCAGGATTTATTGGAGCACACCGACTTCTCCCAGCTGGCCGCCCGGAAGCCCCCACTAGCCTCTTGAGGGACCTGGAGATGTGGCGGCCACCCAGGCTGATCTGAAGCGGAGAGAGTTGAGCTGGGGGCTTCTGCCTGAGGCCTTGCCCCAGATTGTGTCTGTGGACCAGGTGGAACCCGTGTGCACCCCCAGGGAGCTCCGAAGGTGAATGTTGCTGTGACCTCCCCTGTGCTCCGCTCACTCCGCTGGGCAGCCGATTTCCCCAACCGGGCTGGCGCACACTAGGTTAGCCTTGTCGCCTGGGCCCTGAGTCCAGGCAAACGCCTGGGAGGCCAAGGTCCGAGCAAAGTTCCCCTAGGGCTATGTCTGTTATTTGGGTCCGCCAGGTGACCCGGATGGCGGGCGTGCGCGTCCGCGCTCCGCGAAAGCACCGGGAGAGTCTGTTGTGCTAATAACCTCCTGGGCTGGTTGACACACAGATGGCCCACCAAGCCGCCCAGTTCTTGGGGTCAGTCCTGTGCCTTTTGGGGCCTAGACCCCCGTTTTGTTAGCCTCAGGCTACGCTTGTTAGCAGTCTCTGCCCTCCTGAGCACTCTGGCTCCTGTAGGCAAAATGGCGGCGCGTGCACCGGCCGGGGCAAAAAAAAAATTCCTGGCTGGGTTGGCGCCCCGATGGCCACTCGAACAGCCCAGGGCCTGGGTGCAGGCCAACGCCCGTCTGGCTCAGACCCCTGCGGTGTTGGGCCTAGGATTATGTTTGTGTACCTCAGTCTGACCGATCTCTGGAGCCCGGGATCAAGATGGCGGTGAGTCTCTCCTGACTGGCGGGCAGCTGAGTTCTGAAGTGGCTTCCGTGCAGCGAAAGGCTCCGCAGAACCGCAGTTGCTTGCCGCCCGGCTGGTCAGCGAAGGTCAGTGGTCGTGGGCGCAGGGCCTAACTGGACCCTGTGTCGCCTTGGTTCCACTGCTGATGGCCCTTCAGCTGGAGCAGCCACAAGACTGATATCTTTAGCAAAAGAGATTTTGGATCAAAAACAGCTGAGAAACTTCACAGCTTAGAATGACGCCACATTTGAGTTATGCAAGATTTCAGCTCAGCCACTTTTCCAAGGTGTCCATTCAGCCTAAACCTCATGCCCTCTTTCATGAGCTCTGAGTAGAAAATGAGCTCTTCTAAGGTAAGCTAGGCGTGTCTGTGATGTTTAAGAGAATATTCAACACTCAGGTCTGACAATCAGCAATCCTCCACAGAACCAAGCAGGAGGTGCCTTCTTCCTTACACCTTCCGAGCCTGGGAGACCAGCACAGTGCATTCTCAGGGAAGAGAACTCCCTCCAGGCACAGGCACCACCTCAGAAGCAATTCCCTCACTTCTAACCATGACACTAAACCCATGAAGTTAGAGCTAAGAGGTAGTAGACCTGAACCAGTGAACAGCTAACTTTTCTAGCTCACAGCCCTTCTTCTCTAAGACACCTGAGGACACATAGAGTCGTGTCAACAGTGAGTGAGACCCAGTATTGGCTCTCATCTCCTCTGAGGCTGTCCACTCATCTGTCAGCTGAAGCTGCTGATCTTATACATTTTCCAGACAGGGTTTGGGTAACCAGAATCAGCAAGCCATGGTAAGAGCTTAAAGAACGACTGTGAGAACATCTTTGGACGCCATCCAGGGACAGGTCAAGGATGTAAGTCCCATTTCCCACCCCCTCTATATTTTCATACCTGGCTGAGTGAAAACAGGTTGTTTTCTACATTTCCCTCCCAATCCCAGAAAACTCTTGTGAGGTTTGTTTTTTTTTTTTAAGAGCAGAGCTCACTCAAGTTTCCACAGGGGTAGAGGAATACAGAATACAGATTTGGGGATATAGGGATACAGGGATACAGGGATATAGGGATACAGAATACAGATACAGGGATACACGGATACAGGGATACAGAATACAGATATATAGAAGAGCTCTAATCTTCTCCAATAAAATACAAAATGCTTAGATTCCAGGCAAGAGCATCTTCCCAGAGAGACTGTGACAGGTATCACCCATGCCCCAGGCCAACATTATGCATATTCTGAGTCCAGACATTCCTGGCCCTACCTGCTGGCCTGTTCTAAAAACAAAACAGAGCAATCTGGCTGGACATTCACAAGAGTGAGCCCACGACCTAGGAAGAGGCTAGCGATACGAAGGGCTATGCTTCTGTGTTGTAGGGCACAGAGAATAAGATTTGTGGTTGGCGGAAGGGTCCAGTCACTTTCTTAAAAGTGTGCCTTTGGTAGCTCCTCTGGCCTCTGCTCTTGGAGATCCCGCATTCACCGCACATTTTGACACATCTTAGTCCCAATAGGTTTGAATGGCGACCTCCTGGGGACACAGACCTGCGCTGTGTCTGTGTATTGTGTCTGCATTCTGAGCTTGAGTCACATGACCCAACACCTAACACTATCAGTGTTTCCTTGTGGACTGTCGTCATATCAGAAAGCCTTTCTTTAATGGCCTCTCTTTTGTTCAGCTTTCTCCATAGGCCCTCCTCAACCATGCACTGTTGCTCAGGCGCTCCCTTTTGTGGGGAAGGATTGGCTGATGTGAGGTCACTCTTCAGGGGGAAGGCACTTTTATTCCAACAGCACAAGCATTTACTGAGCAGAGAGAGCTTCTGACTCAAGGAATGAGGAGGGCACTGGTCACCAAGCCTGGCAGCCTGAGCTGCATCGCTGGGACTCACATGGTGAAGAAGGAAGAGACCCGGGCACATATCCCCATGCACACACACTCGTGTGCATACACATACACACAATACATAGATTTTAAAAATCTGGTTACCCTACAAACTATTGTGGAGTTCAATTTTCCCTCCATACATGGAGAAAAATCCATACATGGTGGAATATTATTTAGCCTATAAAAGAATAGTATGGCACAACATATATATATATATATATATATATATATATATATATATACATACATACATATGTATATATATAACACATATAACATGGAACTTTGAGGAAAATAAGGTAAGTAAAATAGGCAGTAATGAAAAGACATGTGCCGTATGATTACATATATCAGAGCCTCCTGCAATAGCCAAATTCAGAGACAGAAGGCAGAATGTCGGGAGCCAGAGGGAGAGAAGTGGGTAGTCACTAATCAGCAGGTCCAGGGTGTCTGTTCTATAAGATGGGAATGGTCTGGAGACGAGATGCACAGGAGCAGGAGCAAGAGCAAGTGAGCACTACTAGACAGTTCACAAAGGTTGCCATGATGTGTTCCATGCCTGCCGTGGTTTTTCAAAATGTGTAGAGGAAGACTCATCCCTTACCTCACAGGGTTTGGTAGCAAGAAAGGAATATAATCACACAAAATGCTTTGCAAGGTGCAGCTTTTTTTCTCCCAGTTCATAAGCATACATACATACAACATATATGATTGTATGGACATACTACACACATGATCACATGTATATACATCAGACATATGATCACATGAAATGCCTACTACAGTTCCTCCTTCTCCTATTGTACACACACACACACACACACACACACACAAACACACACTCCACATGCTCACGTATGTACTCAGATAGGCACACATGTAGAGACTCACACCTCTTGCTCCCAGCTGTCTCCCAGCTCCCTGGCCCAGTGTTCTCACTACACAGACACATTGCATTAGATAACCTCTGTCCTCAGATGTCTTCTCCATCTGTAGTCTGGAAGAGTCTTACATCTCTTATACTTCCTGACATAAATTCTCATTTCAGAAGATTTTAAGACACTCTTTGAATATTGATCCAAATGTGGAACATCTTTAAACCTAGTCTCGGTGGGAACTGTGGAGTCAGATGTGAATCATGTCTCTGTATGAAGCATTTCACACATTATAAAACATCTCCAGTATGCTGATACATGTAATTTTTAAACCAGAGAAAAGGCGTATCATGGTCCCACACTTAGGGAGAAAAGGCATTCAGGTGAGATAAATTCAAAATCTCATGCTTAGAGGACAAAGTTGAGTGTGAAGCCACCACGCCTTAGCTTCCAACTGTTTCTGTCCTCTTCTTCTTCTCAGTTGGTAGCAGAGGGTAGGTTAGAAGTGAGTTTACCCGAGGCCTAAGGACCCGCTGTCCTTAGATCAAGCATGGAGTTGGTTGCTCTAGAATAGAGGACCAGGATGTGAAAATTTCCACCAGGTTGGGTGTACATGCAGGAGCCTCCACAAGGTCCAGCCCTGGGAGCCAAGGCCAACAAGCAGCCACTGAGGACTTACTGCTGAGAGGTTTTAAGGCTCCTAGGAAGGCCTCTCTTCGAGTTCAAAATCAGAGGACACAACCACAGGGAAGCCAGAAAATGAGTTTCAGTGGAGTGGGTCTCTGCTGGCCTCTGTATAAGGACAGATAGTAAAAGAGCAAGACATTAAACATAGTCACAGACTGCACAAAGTTACCAAAATGGGAAACTCCTTCCCAGTCTAACACCAAGGTAAGTGAGTAAACAAACTAGTTAATAAATAAATAATGAATTATCAGGGACTTGAGAGCACAGCACAGAAGCAGCTCACAACCAGGGGATCCGATGTTGTCTTCTGGCCTCCACAGACATTGCCCACAGGTGGTGCACAGACAAACACACAGGCAAAACACTCATACACAGAGAATAAAAAATTTAATAAAATTAATTACCATCCTTTAGAATGGACTGAGATGTTCTTAGATAAGCATGTTCTTTGGCAGTAGTTGCCGCAGCTGCCATATTGGTTTGCTTGTGAGACTTGGAGGATTTGATGTCACTAGATCAGCTTGCGGGACTCTAGTATGTGGTGGTCTCTGGGTAGAAGAGAGAGACTTTTGTGCCTGAGCTCTGTCTCCACAGTTGTTTATCTCCATGGTTCTTAACCACATGGGCACGAACATGCACTTTCTCTTAAGACCCACCTGCCTGCCCTGCAGTTTCCACGTCCCCAAACGGTCAAGAACAGAATCCATTTCTCTTGATCCCTAGCCCTAATCACCCCTTGCTTCATGTTAGACAACAATTCTCAGAGGGAAATGCCACAGGATGACAGGCTTCCCCTCCTTTTGAGCACTGGTAGGCACTTTACATCTGCAGAAGCCACAAGGACATGTGGAATAATGGAGTTTTGATCTGGAGACAGAAGAATAACAGGTTGACTAGATCAGACACAAAAGATTATCTGAGAATAAGCACATCTGGCTTTCCTCACAGAACCACTCTAATGACCATGGTAGGGCACGGGGGCACATCTTGGGAGGAGCAAATAGAAGGTTACACATACCCCACAGGTATCATGGGCAAGTTGTATGTCAGAGGAAAATGCCCATTTTGAATATATACATAATCATATAATCATAATCATATACATATAATCATAATCATATACATATACATATGACTCATACATGCTACAAGTAAATTTGTATGTATAACTTAAATCTCATCATACCCCACAAAAAATTTTCTCCCTTAAAAACCACATAAAAAAGTGCCCTCATAGTTTGGGCTGTCTCGGGCAAATTCTGAGGTGAGGATAACATGGATATAGGGAGAGTCAGTGAGTAAGCAGGAAGGAAGGGAAGAGTCCAAATAAAGGACAAACCTAGGCCAAGTCCTGCAGAGGGAATTCAGGAGCACATGCTCTGCAAGAAAGGATGGCCAAGGCAAAGGTGTTCAGACTCCCTGGTCATCCCCTGTTCCACATAGAAACACACATCAGAGGATGTACCTTCTCCCAGCATTTCCTGCTGTCAGATGGTATAGAACAAGGAGTCTCCTGTGTCTCAAGATTGGGGGTAGTAGAAGCACCCAAAAGTCATCTGGCACACATAAAAATGCCCTGTAAAAAAGTCGGAGGGTGATCTGCGCACACCATAAACGTTACAAGCCACAAGCAACAAAGACTGAAAAATGGGACAGTCTCTCCATTTGCAAACTGAAGCTACTTGACTGCCCTCCACTTCAGTGTTCTCTGTGAAATCTGTAATGTAGTACTAGCCACATGCCATATAGCATTTGAGCCAACAATGAGCACCCATAGACAGGATCCCATAAATTATAATCGCAAGGAAAAGTTCCTTTGGCCTGGTGACATTAGATATTTCCTTACCTGGCTTCAGCAATGTTGGTGTGAGCATACATACTGATCTGGTGGTCATTCATAGCAATAAAATGACTTCTTTTGTTGTTGTTCTTTTTTTCTATATTCTTTGTTTACATTCCAAATAATTTCCCCTTTCCTGGTTTCCTCACCCCCATAAGTCCTATAAGCCCTCTTCCCTCCACCCATTCCCCAATCAACGCCCTCCCACTTCTCTGTCCTGGTAATCCCCTGCATTGCTGCATAAAGCCTTTCCAGGACCAGGGCCTTCTCCTTCCTTCTTGGGAATGATCTGATATGTGAATTGTGTCTTGGGTATTCAGAGCTTCTGGGCTAATATCCACTTGTCAGTTACTGCATTCCATGTGTATTCTTTTGTGATTGGGTTACCTCACTCAGTATGATATTTTCCAGTTCCAACCATTTGCCTAAGAATTTCATGAATTCATTGTTTTTAATTGCTGAGTAGTATTCCATTGTGTAAATATACCACATTTTCTGTATCCATTCCTCCACTGAGGTTCTTTCCAGCTTCTGGTTATTATAAATAAGGCTGCTATGAACATAGTGGAGCATGTGTCCTTATTGCATGCCAGGAAATCCTCTATGTATATGCCTAGGGATTGCAAGCTGGTACAACCACTCTGGAAATAGGTCTGGCAGTTCCTCAGAAAACTGGGCATGACACTTCCGGAGGACCCTGTAATAAAATGACTTCTAATGACACCTTGCTGTACCCACAGGTCTTGCAGCAGGTAGGAATTAACACAAAGACCAACAACTGGACAATGTGAAGTGAGTGAGGGACTTTGGAGCACTCATCTCTAAATGGGATGTTTTTATCAAAGTCCTCCCTCAAGGCTCAGGAAACTATTCAGATGAGGAAACAGGAGTGTAAAAGCCAGAGGTGGTTGATGAGTGAGTCCAGGGAACTGTAGCATCCTCCTGACACAACAGGACTGATAAACATATGAACTCACAGAGACTGAGGCAGCACCCACAAGACCTGCCAAGCTCCAAACCAGACCACATGCCAGCACTGAGAAGAAGTGAAGACAAAATCCCACCCCTAACAAGAAGCTGTATTTAATTGATACCTACTGGGAGAGAGAAAATCATTTCTCTCCAATGAGCCATACTCCAGGTCATGTTCCAGGCCCAGAGAAAGGTGGCCAACACAAAACAGACTCCGTGGGCTTTTAAGGTGATGTCTGTTTTGTTTCAGTATTTGTTTGTTTTATTGGTAGTTTGTTTTGACCTTTGGGTTTTTTTTCTGTTTTGTTTTGAGAGAGAGAGAGAGAGAGAGAGAGAGAGAGAGAGAGAGAGAGAACATGAAGAGAGGTAGGGAAATCCAGGAGAAATGGGAGAGGGCAAAAATATGATAAAAAGTATTGTATGTAAAAAATTTTTAATAAAAAATGCATAGTTACACATGAAATAATGGAGAGTATATAATATTTGATCATGATAGCAAACAATTAATTATGTGGCTGGATTGTTGTTTATGCATTTTTATATTTATTCTGTTATTTATGCAATTGATAATAGTGTGTTTTTCTTGTTAATGTGGAGAATGCCCCTACTTATTTAAAAAAAGTTGATTGTAAAAGTGTGCCCCGTGATGCTGTCAACAGCTCCACCAGTCTGGTCTTTGCTGTGTCTCTCTGTTGCTTTAAGAGGCCACATTCCCCAACTGACCTCCAGCGTCTAGGTTTGTATAAGTGATCCGTAGGATTTCCACACAGGAAGTCACATGAATCTGATGGTGCGTCTCTCAGGACCTGTCTCCATCATTAGGCAAAATGACAACTCAGAAAGGGTACTTTTAAAGACCAGAAATATCCACTCCTTATTACACCTACAAGTAAGACAGCAAGTAACTTCGACTGGGCCTGTGGCTCTGGCTGAACAAACCGGTTGACCAGATGGAGATTTCTGTAAGGCGAGAAGGACTTGGGCTATCTGTGAGGACTTTAAAAGCACCTTCAACAGCACTAAAGCATTTCTTTGGATAAATTTCATAAGGACCCACATGGTGGCTCGCACCCATTATAACACCAATCCCCTGGTACCAAGCCCACAAGTACTGTGCAGACTTACATACAGGCAAAACACCCATACCCCTAAAATAAAATGGGTAAAAAAAGATTTTTAAAGGAATCCAAGAACTTAATTTTGTAATTTCCCTAAACTTCAGCATCTGACACATGCCTTATTAAAGCATCATCAAACTCCACCGAAACCAGTTATTTTTACAATCTTAAATATTTGGTGGAAGTCTTCTAAGATGCAATCATAACAGAATCTGTTAAGCTTTTTTTTTTTTCAACCTTGAGTGTGAACAGTGGGTTCTTCTGCCCTATTCAACTCTCAGGCACAATTATGGGGCGGGCTTTTAACGCAGCCCACAGTTGCTTATGGGTACCAACGTGCCACTCTACCAGCTGCCTGCTGAGCTGAGCTAGAAGCCAGGAGGGAGCCATTTTATGGCATTTGAGTGGCACAAAATGTGAGTTTTCTCTTGAGAGGGCTTTTGAGAATTAGAGGGAATTAGTCATAGTTTCCAGTGTGAGTATTTTAACAGTTGTGAAATTATGAAGGGCTGACTCAACAATTCCAGTGTTGCAATATGTCACTTCACTGTCTTGTTACTTAAAATTACATGCTTTGGGAGATGATGACTTTTAAAAGAACCCAACCAAGTCTGAAAAGAAAAGTGAGATATGCAGACAAAGCAAGGGGGAAATTATAAAATTGCCAAACACTTATGAAGCTACTTAACAACTCCGAGCCCATTTAATGTGTTTCTTTTTCTTAAATAGCGTGTTTCTCTTCTCGGTGAATTATATGGTAGAAGCACACTTATTAAACAGTGATTCCTTTTCAGTATACAAAACCAATCCAAACTGGATAGAATAAGTTACTAAATTTCTAAATGAGTCACCCCTTCAGTATCCTTTTGGGTACGTTAAAAAAAAGATGAATAGATTATTATCAGATGAAGATGATTAAGCCTGTTCAAGAGGACTCCTGTGCTGCTGCTCAGCCCCTTCATTAGGTAACTCCTCATTAACTACCCTAAATGAGCTACAAATAGCTATCAGGTCCTGTCCTTTATATATGAAAATTAGGCCATTAGTAAGCAGATGACTCTTGAGGTATTTTCTAAGGATCTGAAGTTTTTCAAGCATGCCTCTAGGTTTCCCCATTCAAAAGCATGTACTTGTAACATGACTACCCAGGGTTAAGAGGAAGCGGAAAAGAATCCAAAAGAGCTGGGTTCTAATGAGCTTGGTGTCTTTAACACGGTGTGATAATTAGGTAGCCCAGCCAGAGCAAAGGCCACACTGGGAAAACTTGAGATTATAAATAGCTCCACGAAATGTTTAATGCAAATCTAGAGGAGGCATTATTCTTTCAGGAAGCCTTATCCTTTCAAGACCTGAACAAACTGTGCAGTAGGACAAGTCCTTGCATGAACAGTCAGAAACTATAAAGAAGGGGACTGGGGCTGAAGAGATGACTCGGCCTTAAGAGCTCACATTGTTCTTGAACGGTTCAAGAGCAATGGGTTGAGTCTCTAGCACCCATGTCAGACTTCGACTCACAACCACCTGGATATCTAGCCCTAGAAGATCTAACTCTTTATTCTGGTGACCACTGGCCCTCAAATGCACATGTGCACACATAGACATACCATGATCTATAGAATCCTACTATTGTGTGAACTTCAAAAACATGTCCACAAACACATACACACACACACACACACACACATATATATATATGTATATATATGTAAGAAGTTAAGTGGAATTACCCTATACCTAGGGACAAAAAAATCTCCCAAATGCCATAAGTTAACAAAAAACAAAAACAAACAAACAAAAAACCCCAAACAGTGCCGGGAGTGGATTACTTCTCTTCATGTTGGTAATCAGTAGGGTCTCATAGCCCCCCCTCACCAAAATCAATATAACTTATGCCATTGATCCTTGTTACCTTCTTTAACTTGATGGTAAGACCCAGTTGCTAAAGATATTTGAGCCATAGAACACAGAGAAATCAAATGATACTGCCCTGAATACATCATCCCTACTGGCTAACTTTCATAGAATCAGAGGCATTGTCCATACTACTGTGGGAGAGAAGTAGAAGATAGTTTACTCAGCGGTGAATCCTGTAAGCTACAACAGTGACCAGCCTGGCAGCTCTTAGAGCATAATACTGTGATAGTGGCATGAATGCTTCTGGAGTAGCAAACCATTTTCTGATTTTATTTGAGGTCTACCCCACAAGATTGAACTCACGCCTGGTACTGTTAACTGAGCCCAAAACCCAGAGCTTGATATATCATAGGCTCTAGGAAAGAATCTACTACAAACATTCTACTAAATGGACATAGTTTAAATTGTCCCTTACTACTTGTCTTTATACCCATTGATTAGTGTGGCTCTCAAGCATCATCACGAAGCTTCTTTTGCAGCAGATGGTGTTGAATACAGAGACTCGCAACTGGTCAAAGTGTAAAGAATAAGAGATTGTCGAGTTATCAGCCCTAAATAGGAAACCTATAGCATGCTCTGTTTCCCAGAGGATTATCATGGAAGAGGTGCAGAAAAACTGTGAGATCCAGAGGTAGTACTAGATCGCTATAGTCAAATAGTAGCCAAATTCCAGCATGGATGCCAGAGGGACTTATATCTAACTCCTCATTGCGGAGCTACTGGCAACTGTGCAGTGTGGATGAGAAATCAATTTTCTTCATCTGTGGCACCTAATATTGACCTGCATTCCACTGGGTGACTCCTCACCTAGGCGCATACAAGCATCAATAAGAAGACTCAATAGGCTTAGAAAAAAAGAGTAGACGAAGTTGGGAATTTTTTTCTGGATACAACTTAGATGGGACTTGTTCATATAGTAACGGTTGATAGTAGTATGTGTGCAGCAGTCCAGTTATATCTGGGAAGCATGGCTTTGCTACAGTTATCTATTACCTCTCTTTCTTAAGACCCTTCTGCTCCCTCTTCCATAATGATCGCTCAGCCTTGAGAGGAGGAGATATGATATAGATTTTCCATTTAGGACTAAGCCCTCCACAGTTAATTCTCTGCACATTGACCAACCTGATTCTCTGTACTAATCACCCTTTCCTGCAAGAAAGAAGCGCCTCTAATGAGAACTGCCTGCTGTACTATTCTGTGAGTAGAAAGATAAGTATTTAGGAGGCAGATTAGTACTCTGCCCATTTAGCAGAATAATATAGTTGGTTCTTCCCTAGGGATTATGAGCTATCACTTCTTGAATTCTTGGCTCAGTTAAAAGTACCAGGCATGAGCTCCATTTTGTGGAATGGAACCTAAACTGAATTTTTAAAACTTGTTGGTAACTCTAATAATATCCATGTCACTATTGCACAAAGGAGCAGTTCCCAAATCACTCAGTCTTGAAGCTCACAGTGTTCATAGTGAGGTAAGGGTATTGATTCCTTTCCTCCCTGGTAGTGAGCACAGTACCCCCTAGCATGATTAATGCTAACTAGTAAGGAGGAAGCTTCTAGACTGGTACTGACTCTCTCCATGTTCTGTGACTCAAATATGTGGGTCTTACCATCAAGTTCTGGGGAGTAACCAAGACCAATGGCAATAGCCTATTGTATTTAGGGGGGTTATATCAGATCCCACTGACCAACAGCTCAAGAAGAGATAACCCACACCTGTCAATGGACTTTTGTTTGATAGCCTATGTCATCTGGGAGAGGTATTATCTTTCCAATATATGGTAATTAATTTTAAACTATATAGAGTTTAGAAAGCTTGTACAAGTAGCAGGTTTCCATATGGCTTCTTCAGAGTTCTTTAATGTTAGATCGATGGAAGCCCAGAAACAAGCCAAGTAATGTTCGAGAACATGTTAGATGACAGAGATGGCAGTTCAAATGAAAGAGAAAAGGGTAGAAATTTTTCAGTGACTATATCTTTGGAAACCTTCACCAGATGAAAGAAAATGTCTACTTGGTGGCATAAATCTAAGCTGATTTAAAATCCAGATGAGAAAAATTAAAATTATAAAAATCAATGTAATTCTTAAATGTAACATTTAAGATATATGGAAAGAACCTTTACATAACACTCCAGAGACTTGAAGTAAAAGAAAGCTGATTGCAACAAAATTGAGGAGTCTTGTACAATGCGGAATACCAGGACAAAGTTGTTACATTAAGTAACAGAACAGGCTAAGGGCTGTGCAACTTTCAAAATGAATCAAGAGTTAATTGTAATGTTATATAAGGGATAATCCCCATAAATTAACAAAAGAAAATATAAGAAACTCAAGTTTTAAGTTTCCAATGAATAGGAACACCAAATTCAGAGGAGACACCAACATGTAGGTAAAAAAAATAATCAGCTACTTCCTTTGATATTCATAGAGTTATAGGTTTAAACAAGTTTGTTATCATTTGGTTGGCAAAACAATTGAACGTTAGTAATGCCAAGTGTTGATGGCAATGTTAACAAATAGAACTTCTTACATTGCTTATAGCAGAAAATATTGATTTATGGCTTATGAACTTGTAGCTCAAATGTCTTTGATCCCATATCCTATGCCATTAAAAAAAACTATACATCCTGTCTCCCCTGGGCTTGACTATATAACTCAGTTGAGTCTTATGATAGACTTCATATTTAGTGCCCTTGTTCCTGGACTTTAACCCCCGAGCATGTGGCTGGCTTCAACCAATAGTGTGTTAACAGTAGAGATTGAGCAAAACTTAATATGGTTGGGCTTGAGCTTTCATGCCTCTGCATTTGCCATGATAAGAATATTCCCCATTTATATAACCTGAGTTCAAGGACGATGAGAGCTGTGGGGATCAGACCTGACCCAACCTGAACCTGATTGCCTGTCACACCAAGCTGAATTTCCAGTTACCCTATACATAAATATGACTGATAATAAACTATTGCTTGGAATAATTTTGCTCATGACAATTGGTTTCATAGAATCATTTTGGTAAGAGCTTACAGATAAAGCATTCAAATGCTTACATTATGAATATTTAAAAGCACAGACATCATTTGTGAGAAAGTACACACAGCCTCTACTTGCCCCCTATTGGCAGAATGTCTCTCACTTTGAGGGCAAAATTCCAGGCAGCTTCTATCTAATCTCTAGTCTAGTCTGTTACAACAAATAGAATTCTTGTCAATGAGACCTATAGGACCTACTAAAAGACTTCTGATAAAATGTTTGTCCACTAAAATATGAGAGGTACATGGGGAACTATAACCACTCCTTCACTGGCTTTGACATGTCCCTGTGGAATGCCCAGACTAGGATAACAGCCTTTTTTTAAAGGTTTTTTTATTACATATTTGCTTTATTTACATTTCTAATAGTATCCCCTTTCATAGTTACCCCTCTGAAAACTCCCTATCTCATTCCCTCTCCCCATGCTTACCCCACACACACACTTTCCTGACCTGACATTCCCCTACTCTGGGGCATTGAACCTTCACAGAACCAATGGCCTCTCCTCTTATTGATGTCTGAAATGGCCATCCTCTGCTACATATGTAGCTGGAGCCATGGATCCCTCCATGTGTCCTCTTTGGTTGGTGGTTTAGTTTCTGGGAGTTCTCGGGGTACTGCTTGGTACATATTGTTGTTCCTCCTATGGGGCTGCAAACCTCTTCAGCTTCTTGGGTCCTTTCTCTAGCTGCCACATTGGGAACCCTATGCTCAGTCTATTATGCCCATGAGCCATGGATATTTTGATCCACCTTCCAAGAAGGATCAAAATATCCACACTTGAGTCTTCCTTCTTCTTGAGCTTCATGTGGCCTGTGAGTTATATCTTGGGTATTCTGAGTTCTTGGGCTAATATCCACTTATCAGTGAGTGCATACCATGTGTGTTCTTTTGTGATTGGGTTACCTCACTCAGGATGCTATTTTCTAGCTTCATCCATTTGCCTAAGAATTTCATTAATTCATTGTTTTTAACAACTGAGTAGTGTTCCATTGTGTTAGGATAACAGTCTTCTGACCAATGAAAACAACACTGACTTTCCAAAGACGATAGAACAGAAAGATGGATTCTTCTAGATCCTTTACCAGACCATAGAGAGTCTGACATGTATACTAGTAGTTCTCAACCTGTGGGTCATGACCCCTTGGAGGTCACATATGTGGTATCCTGTATATCAGACATTTATATTACAATTCATAACAGTAACAAAATTACAGTTAGGAAATAGCAACAGAATAATTGTATGGTTGGGGGTCACCACAACACGAGAAACTGTATTAAAGGGTCACTGCATTAGGAAGGTTGAGAGCCACTGATATATACTCTATAAGCCCTGTACCATGAGACTAGTTGGGTTCTTAGGACTCAGGTCATTTTTAACCTGAATGTTATAAACATCCTTAATCACTCAACAATGGCCTATTAGTCTCAACTTCTAGCTGTGTGCATAAAGTCATCTAAGAGACTAGTGTTGGGTCTATCCCATGACTGCTTTGTGGTAATGCTATTTGGAGGTCACCTACACAGAACACAGAAGAGCAAAAGGCCTCCAATGAACCAGGTCATAATCAGAAACAGAACTATATTTGCATCAGTCATTTCAATACATTTCAGAAGTATGGCATGAAGAAGCAAATATAACATGGTGCTGGTTATGTAAGTAAATAATACAGTCATAAAGAAGCATGCCAATTTCTCAACAATTCACAGGCAGTCATGGAACAAACACATACATAATTTAAAAAATCTGAATCCTATCTGGGGCTAGAGAGATAGTCCCATGGGTGAGAGCCCTGGTTTTCCAGAGCAGCCTGCTTCCATTCCAGGCACCAACTGGCTGTTCCCAGCCATAACTGTAACTGTATCCATAACTCCAATTCCAAGGAAGCTAATGTACTTTTTTTTTTTTTGGTCTATGCACACACCAGGCACACACCAGGCATATAGGCAGGCAAAACAACGTACACATAAAATTTAAATAGTGGGTACTTGTATTAGTTACTGTTACATAACAAATTCCTCCAAATCTTGTTGCTTCAATACAATCAATACTGGTTATCACAAAGTTCACTGGGTTAGGAATTATGTATGGTCTAGCTTCTTACTCCAGTTTTCCAGATTGCCAGAATCTGGCTTAGGGTTCTATCTGAAGGCACAGCAATGGGCTATTAGCTAGAAGCCTCCTTCTAAACACTTGCCAGCATGTCTTTTTCAATTTCCACAGAATGAGTGACAGGGTGGGAAACAGGATGTGCGAACTGGAAGATAGTCTTATGCTTGTCACCGTCAATTTACCAGAAGCAAGTCTGGGCCACACATGAGGGGATACACAGGTGCACATGGACCAGGGACCACCCATAATGCTCTCTGCTCACCAGTCGTCAGCAACAGGGATGCCTTGGCATAAACAAGGGGGGCATGGCTGCATCAACTCTGTTTACCCCAAGGTAAAAATAAAAGAAACAAAAAATCAGGCTGAAAAAAAAAAATCAGTGCTGCTTAGATGCTTATAGACATGCAGCTAGTTGACATTGAATAATACCTGACAAGACTCAGCCTTTGTTTTTGGAGCAAAATGCTGACTCTGTATCTGAAACTATCAAGAAACACAAACCAAAACTTAAAATCTTATTATTTAAGATCAGAGACCAAAAGACAGAAACTGGTTATTAATCTAGTTTTTATGGAAAACATAGCATCTCAAAGGTAAATTTATTGTGGAAAAAAAATATGATTTGAAATGTCTCAGTGCAGACTTGAGTAACTTCATAATAGGGGGAGACTTTAAAATTCATATTAATGGGTAGGAGATCAGAGGTCCAGGTGGCCAGTGATATCTCTTGGACATGGCAGACTCCTCTCCTGACTAGGCAACTCTATCTGCAACCCCCTTGCCAGAGTGGAAACATAATCTTTACAGTCTCCAGATGGCTTCTAAATTGGCAGTCTCCCTCCCTTTTCAAAGTAATACACAGCAAAAGAGTTAATTTCATCAAACGGTTCTGTACGTAACGTCAGTCTTCTAACAAGCAAAAATTCAAGTCTCCATCTTTCCGCCTGGAACCAGGCGAATGCTCCTTTTATTTTGTCTCATTCTTTTCCTGATGCTTTCTCTCCTCCTTTTCATGCTCCTCATCACAGCATAGGTTCATGAAAAATTAACAACCTTGTTCAGCAGGGAAGCTCTCGCCTTTTTAAAGTGTTCTGGCAAGCCCAACACCAGGACACACATCTCCAAGCAGACCTGACTTAGGAAGGTACAGTGCGTTACAGAGCTGCTTCTCGGACAGCGTGAGTCTCAAGGGCAGTGGTGCTCATGATGGTACTATTCTTCCTTAGTCCTCTCACAGAACAAAGTATTGGGGGTGTATGAATTTGCAAAATCAAAATAATCCATTATGATGGAAAAGCTATTTTATTTTCTCAGCCTCCAGGGAAGAAGAGGAACAGACCAGATGTCCTCAAGTCTGCAGACAAAATGGCATCTGTAATTGATGACTACAGCTGCAGCGTTTGAATGGTAAGGCCTTAAACTGACCACAACAGATTTGGAGATGTGTGTCAATTATAAAACTGCAAGGCGAAGCAAGGTGGGAAATATAATTCTACCTAAAAAGCTGATGGACAGAGCATTTCATGAAAATTAAAATTACTGGGGTGGGGGACTCCCCAAAAATTATTTTCAAATATTTTTATTCACAGTTATATGTGAATAGTTGGACTGAATTTCACTGAAAATTGATTAGAGATCTCAAATTATGTCATAGTATTGATGAGTTACTCTGAGTAATTGTCTAAGAGCCCCAGTAGACTTGATCCTGGGCTAAATTAGATCCTAATTCTAGATCTTTGTTCATTCCTTGTCCTTCTCTTCTCCCAGAGCTACTTTGACCTAGATTGATCCAGATTCCTAGCTACTGGGCAGTATCTTACAACTTCCCAAAGCCACAGGATGACTCAACATCTTTAAAACAAGCAGAGCATGTGCTGGCTGGGTGGCTGCCACTGCAGAGTCCAATGCAAGTGAATTTCCTCCCCAAAAGCCCTCACTTCATTACTTCCATCAATACCAGATCTCACTGGGAACCGCAAACATCATCTCCTCCATTGGTCTTCCATCACTGCTTCCAAGGCTGAAAGCTCTTCAAATCATAGGTCCCCAAATCAAATTAGAAGTCCAGCTAGTAAATGGCCTTTCACTGGCTTTATGATCCCTCCCTCCCCAGCAGTTCTCTTTAGGTCTCATATTCTATATCTCCTGTCACCCAGCTCCAATAATAAGACTCAAATTCAACAGCCAGAGTTCTCAGGTCTGACAGACCCACTGGGTCCCTAATGCCTCTTCAAAAGTCATGGTAGCCCAATACCTTAGAATGAATTGTATAAAATACGTGGACTGAGTGAGTCACCTTCACACTTAAATTTCCAACATCTATCTCTTCTCTAGACATTTTGCAAGACCAATCAGCATCTCTTTAGTATCTTTAGGTAATAAAATGAATGAACTCAAGAAGCTAATGTTCAAGGAGGACACACCTCATGAAAGAAGGATGCTAAAGGGTCACCATCAGGAACCAGACAAGCCATCAGGAAACCATTAAAAAGATGCCTCTCTCCCCCTCTGGGGTTACTCATCAGCTGCACAGATCCTTCTTATTCTTTTTCCCCACCTTATTCTGCATAGAAAGAATCCACGTTGCTTCAGCTGTGTGTAGGATGCAAAGTAGAAGATGCTAAAATCACCACTGCAACCCAGGCCTGCACTGACACAGCTATGCAGTCTGGGTTCGCCATGCGTGTGGTCCTCACAGCTGCATTAAAGAGGTAGAGAAGAGAAAGCCATTTGAAACACTTTTTTTAGACAAAAGCTCCTCTGGCCTAAATTCACCCCACATCACTCCAAGATTCAATAGAAACTCAAAGCAAACTGCATGCTAATGGCTTCTCAAAAGTAAACACATTATAATTGAACCATCTTATTCCTTGGCACAGACGGCAGCTGGTCTGACCACACACGGACTATTATGCCGGACTCCAGTGCCATATTTTCAGAGGGGAAAAAAATGACAAAGTGGACTACATTCAGGAAAGTGTTCCACATGACAAATGGTGGGAGAAATGAGTGCTCTATAATCTTCCTGTGAGGGAGGCAGGAGGGCTACCTGCATGAGGGGAAGTGGCTGGCAGGAGGGACAAAGATTATAGGAGATTGGAGAGGGGACATTAATCAAGCAAAGAAGCCCAGTCAAGTGAATGTGACCGAAAGCACTGTTGAAAGTCCACTGTCTCATTCTCTAAGCTCAGCAATTTGGGATACACACACATCATTTTCAATGCAGGTACTTACAGCCTCTCTGGTAGGGGAAACGGGAAAAGCTTGTGAGTTTGTAAATAGAAACCAAAAGCTTCAAGACTATATATAGCTTCTCGACATGATTCTTCCTATGAGCTTATTGTAAGAAAATCACCAGAAATGTTTTCGAAGAATGTTACAAATGAACATTCACCAGAATAATAATTATACTTACAATTAAAAGGATAAACTGGGATCTATAAGATGGCTCATCAGGTAAAGGCATTGACTGTGCAAACCTGGTGATATGAGTTGGAACATAGAGTTAGAGAGAGAGAGGGATTTGACTTTATAATGCTGCCCCCTGACCTTGCATATATGCACACACATGTGCACATACATCATGCACACAGACAATCATAGTAGTAACTTAGAAGTGGAGAAACTAAATGCCCAGCAGCAATCTATGGGAGTTTTCTGGTATGGTGTTTGTAATGTTTCAGTCACTGCAAAAATATCTTGCTCATAGCTCCTGTAAGCTCTTCCACAGTCCTGGCAGTATTTGTTCAATCTTGCAGGTAAGGAAGTTAAAGAACAAAGATCAGGCAATGTGTAGCCAAGCTGGAATGCCAGTATTAACACCCATGATTCCTCCCAGCTCTCAGGCAATGTTTGGCCACACCAGAACACCAGCATGAGAACCCAGGGCCCCAGGCTCCACATCTATAATCTCATTAAGTGGATTAAAAAGTTATAGATGGGGCTGGAGAGATGGCTCAGCAGTTAAGAGCACTGACTGCTCTTCTGGAGGTCCTGAGTTCAAATCCCAGCAACCACATGGCGGCTCACAACCATCCATAAGGAAATCTGATGCCCTCTTCTGGTGTGTCTGAAAACAACTACAATGTACTTACATATAATAATAAATAAATGAATCTTTAAAAAAAGTTATAGAATAATGACTATAGTATAGTGAAGTATAATGGGGAATTCGAGGACAGCCTTAGCTAATTAGAGGACAACATTCACAACCTGACGGCCTATCTCAAAAAGAGAAAAGAGAAAATATTGGTTAGTAAATGCACTGAACTCAGTTATTAGAAACTAGGAATACGCTGTCTCCTTGCCAGTCTTTAGGCATCTTCTATTCTCCAGCTTCCCATGTTGTTTCTGCAATTCACCTCCAGTCCATAGAGATTCACTCTTCCAACACAGTCAGCTGTGGAGTAACCAGGAGCTGTCTCTGGCCTGTTTTCACTCTTCTTTAACGGCTATCACACGGAAGAGCCATGGATATAAGATACTACCAAGCAGAACTGTATCTTTACATTCCTTAAAGGAGAAGTATTTTCAAGCAAATTTTTCAGAACTTGGTGCTGAGGAGATGTCTCCATGAGTGAGAATACTTGTTCTACAAACATGAGAACCAAGTTCAAATCCCCAGAACCTACATAAAATAGGCAGGCAGACTGAACACCCCTGTGACCCCTGCTTTGGGATGTGAAGACAGGACATCCTTGAATCTTGCTAGCCAACCAACCCAAATGAAAAATTGAAAGTTAACCATGGGTTTTACTTTTTCTGTTTTGTTTTGATTGTTTGAGACAGGGTTTCAGTTGTATCAGTTTTAACTGTCCTAGAACTCCCTCTGTAGACCAAATGGATTTTAAACTCAAAGAGATCCACCTGCCTCTGCTTCCCAAGTGCTTTGATTAAAGGTTTGTGTCGCCAGACCTTGCAGGTATTACTTTTTCTATTCATTTTAGAATAATTGGATGGTAAGTGTAATTTCCAAGAAGATATTTCAAAACATCATGTATCAATCACTGGTTCCTTTTTAAAATTAAGCCAAAGATTTTCTCTCTCTTTTATTCTGACTAGTTCGCATGTAGACAGGAATAATAAATCCCTTGTATTTAAAAAATGTTGCTTTTTCCATTTTTTGAAAACTTTTTCTTGTAACTTTGAGCTCATTTGTGAATACAAACCAAGGTTTGAAACTCTCACTGTTTTTCCCAAGTTTCCATTAAAAGCAAGCTCAAAAAACATAAATAACCAGATCAGGAGTTATTAGACTCTCTTTATGTAAGTGCCAAGTAGATGGAATACATAGATAGAATTTCCCTCCAACAAAACAATTTAAAGAAGTTACCCACAACCGCAGATATGTTACTCTGAGTCCTTTTTCACCTCTGATTGAGATCAAGAGTACCATGCAAACTCCTTGGTTAACACCAGGAGCCATCGGCACACTCAGATGAACAACAGGACATAGGGGCTTCCAATGCTCCAATGGGGAGCACGTGTGCTTTACTCTGATTCATCGAGAACATTGGCTATGCAGATCCTGGCCACAGCTGAGTTTAATTAAAATGGTGATGCAACAGAAAGGGATTCTTGTACATTAGCTGGCAATCCTTAACCCTCAAATGGTGAGCCCTAACCCTAACCCTAACCCTAACCCTAACCCTAACCCTAACCCTAACCCTAACCTTAACCCTAAAACCCTATCCCTAACCCTAACCCTAACCCTAACCCTAACCTTAACCCTAAAACCCTATCCCTAACCCTAACCCTAACCCTAACCCTAACCCTAACCCTAACCCTTGGCAGAAAACAAACATGTGGACCTGGTGGCCCTTCTGACAGTCTTTATGTAATTGTCCTTACCAAAGGCACAGGGCCCTCCTTCATAGCCTCATGGGTTTTGTGTTTGGTTTTGGCTTCTGTTTGCCCCAAAGGTATCCATTTTTGACTGTGACAGTTTCACATGTATTACTGGAGTTGCTGACAGAATACTCACAATTGCTCTCAAACAGGCAAGTTTGATTTATAAACAGCTGGTAAGAGCTGAGGGTTACCTCATCTCTTCGTGCCTTTGACTCAAGAACCGCCTACCAGGATTTGTGAGTAATCTGATACCATCCCGAGGTGTGGGCAGCTTCCCAGCGGAATCTCCTGTCCTCATTGGAACCAGTCAAGTTGCAGTTCTGAGTTAGTCAAGTCACCTTAGATCACATCAGCTCCCCTTCGTGTTGCCTCAGCTCTACACCAAACTAATTCAGATGTGGAAACTCATCCCCTCATCTTCAGAAAATCACGAAACCCGGAAGGCAAACACTGAAACCCGAGCTCACACTAGCGGTCTACCCGTCTGATGTCATCAAGGCTCTGGAGGTTGGGGAACCCAAAGACATTTATGTCATCATCAGTGCAAACTACAGAAACTACACAAGGGCAGGTTGCTTCCAAAACTCCTTTGATCACATCTCTGCCATCACTGTTGACTGATTACAGCTTTCTTCCATCCTTCTGCCTTTTCTCTATTCAGTCTTTAAATGATGTGTAATTTGGGGACATAGTATTTAACAATTATATTGTCTTTTTTTTCTCCTGTTAGCCTCGTGTGATCTGTTATGTTACTTTAAAAAAAATGGAACCAGTTCCTGATAAGAATGCAGCTATTAAAAAGATTTCTTTTCATGTCACTTCCATTTGAATCATGACCCTCTCAGAAGACATTTATTCCAGTCTTTTATATTTAAGTGTGTGTGTGTGTGTGTGTGTGTGTGTGTGTGTGTGATCTATGTGTGTGAGCAAGTGTACCACAGCACCCATTTGTAGGCAAGAGGACAATTTTGCAGAGCAAGTTCTCTCCTTCCACCTTTAGTAGGTTCGGGGATGGAGCCAGGTCAACAAGCTCGTGTGGTAAACCCCACTGTCACAGAGCCACCATGGTTCAGTCTTAACAAGAGAGAAGCCAGAAGAGGCAGAAGCAGCACTGAGGAATGAGGAGAGGGAAATGACCAGCTCTAAGGTCTCATGTCAACAGTGGCGAAATTAACTAAAAATCTGTTTGCTGTGCTATGATGCTATTTGATTCGATCTTCATGGAGAGAGATCTTCAGGGGAGAGAGGTTATATGGTTTCTACTAATATTACAAATAGTAAAACAAATAACCAGTACAAACTATTACTTTGTTGATAGCACTATGAGAGAGTAATGCATCCACTGAACACTCTCACACTTTCAATCATCACATGTTTTTGAGCACACGAATATTCCAGGTTGGGTAAATACCTTGTCTGACAGATCCTTTGCATCATGGGCCTAGAATGCCTTCCCTAACATATGGCTATCAACAGCGTCTATTCACTCAAGACTCTTCAAAGTTCTGTTCCTCCACCTCACCTCCATCTACCCTTGTATATCCAAATGGCTTTAGTCACCAAGTCAATGTTTATTTTTTTGTTTATTCACTTATTTCTTTATCTGTGTGTATATGTGTTGTAATATTTTCCAGAAGCTTTTGGTAGTATGCATAAGGCAGCCAACGGTTGTTGGTTGCCTAACAATATTAACTATGAATACATATTGATGCTCTCAAACATACTGTCTGTACCTATTGAGGCAATCTTAACGGTTTTCTCTTTTAGTTGGAGATGAAATCACAAAAGCAATGTTTATCCTTAACCCAGTTTTTGCATTCTAGTATGACCCAATGTGACCACGTTTGTTCACACAGCTAGGTTTGATTTGCCAGTATTTACCTTTGTTTGTGTCTTCTAACCAATCCAATTTTAGGGAGATGGTTTATTGGAAGATTTATCTGTGTCTCCTTGACCTTTGATGGCATGTTGCTTTCTGTTTTATATCTATCTTATTAAAGGCACATAAAATTGATTGCGCCAGTGTTCATAAATGACCTCATACAATCTTCACACAATTCGAGAACCAAGATAGCACTAACAGCATGAAATAAATTCTCTCTTCCGCTTTAAGGAAGAATTTCTATAATGTATTTATTTCCTCCTTTGATCTATGCAATAATTCAAGCTTAGTTTTCTTAATGGAAAGATTCTAGGCTACGAATTTTTACTTTCTGAGAATAGCTAGAGGGCACTGCTTTTCCTTGATTTATTTTAGTTAGATGTTCTGAAGAGTTGTCTTTTTTCTGAGTTTTCTGATTATTAGCATATAATTTATCATAGAATTCTTTCTAGCTCTATCTCCTGTATCTATGACCATATGCCTTTTTATTACCAGTTGCCTACTTGGGCCATCTCTCATTTTAATTGAGTGTTTTCTGTATTCCTCAGCTTGTTAAAAAACCAAGTTTTGGCATTGTATGTTATCCCTGGTATTTTTTTTTTTTTGCTCACCCCTCTTCTTCTTTTCCTTCTATTTCCTCAAGATTACTCATATTGCTGATTTTCTCCCCAAACTTAAGGTACCTTTTAAACTCAGTCTAAACACTTCTCTTTTTTCTATATAGTCAATCATAGTTTTCTCAACTATTTTTTTTTTTAGTTTTATCCTCAGGTTAATCAGTATTTACATTATGATTTTGTATTGTCTCTCTGATTATAAATCTTTGAAGTTTTCCCAGTTGACTCTAAGTCTAGGGACATATGCAGAGCTATATAAACTTCTTGCGATTTCTCATTAATGTTTTTATATTTGGATCTCAATAATACCTATTAGTTGAATTGTTAACTGTTTTCAAAACTTCTCTGCCTTTGTTTATGTCTTTTTAGCCAAGCCAATATGGAGCAGATAATTGATGAAAGATTTGCTTCTCTTTGACCTTATGTAGTGTTTGGCTTTCCGTGTTTGTAACTATTTTATTAGATGCATATAAATTTATAATTGCTATGATGTGCTAAGGAATAGAATCTTTTTACATTTCCTACTTACCCTGTATATTAAGCTGTCTTATCTTTTTTTTTTCTATACTAGTGTTCTAGTTGCCTTGGGATTTGTGGAGCTTTGGATTTGTTCGTTTGGCTTGTTTTGTTTGTCTGGTTTATCTTTTATTTTTAATCAATGTTTCGATTATTGTTTATTATTTATTGTTGTCTAAAGAGTAAACTGGTTGATGGGTTCTCAAGAGCAAATAGCCTGGTGTTTGATATCCAATCTCATGATCTCTGCCTTTAGATTGATAAGTTTAGTGCCCCTTTGCTTGTTGTGAATGCTGAAATAGTTAAATAAATTTAGTTTGTTTGGACCCTAGTACCTCTGCTTCCTGATTCTGTATAACAGCTGCATGTTTTTCTTCATAGGTTTCTGCATTTAGCTTCTCTCTCTCTTCCTCTGCCCTCTCCTTCCCTCTATCCCTACCACCCCCTACTTCTTCCTCTTCAGGTCCACACCCTCCTAATTTCAAGATGATGATGATGACTATGGTGTGTATATATGTATGTCTGTGCCTGTGTGTGTGTGTGTGTGTGTGTGTGTGTGTGTGCAGGTGCCTTCTGTGGCCAGAAGTGGGAGTAAATGTTATCATATAAACGATGTAAACATCAACATCATGCCAAATTCAATCCAACTGTTCCCCTCTTCAGTCACACCTAACTTACAGACCACCATTGCAGTTACTTCTTTTCCAACTTCTCTTGGTTTCATCTAGGTTTTAAAACCTCACTGATCTGACAACACCAATGTTGCTGCTTTTAAAAGCTAATTATGGGTCTCTTCCAGAACTGTCTCCTCTCTAAAACAGAAATTCAGAGTTTTGTTTAGTGTACACCTCTTAGCAATAAACTTCCTCTGTGAATGTTTGCTTGAAAACAAAAGGGGTTTTATTCTGCCATTTCTGTGTGGTTTCGTGGCTAGACTCTTGGGCAGCTACTCACTTGTTGACTCTCAATGCTCATATTCTCTTTGCCCACAGGTTTCCATTGGTGCTGCTGACAATTTACTATTAATCGCCCCCATAGGTTTTGGAGATGATCTGTCTTTTATTTTTAAAGCCTTCGAGGTTATCTCTTTGTTTCTTATACTACAATGATCAGCAAAATAATACAGTGAAATGTATTTTGCCCACTCCATCTTCTCTGAATGAAATCTTCCATCCTTCCCCATCCTCTCTAGTGTCTCATTTAAACTCTGGTTAGACATATATTTCACTTTCTACGAATATATTCCTTTCTTCTGTGATTTTCTAACTTCTTGCTGTCTGTGGATAGCAACTCCTGAGGCTCCTCATAATTTGTGAAAGATGTAACATTCAAAAAGAACATTCATTCGGTGACACATACTTTTCCAGAAGTTTTACTTACATTATCTCTTTTCCAAATCATTAATAGTCATTGATAATAGTCTTTTGTTTTCTCACTCATTTGGTTGATTCTTTTTTGTTGTTGTTGTTGTTCCGAAATGCGGTAGGTTGTGTCTTTTGTTTGTTCTGTTCTGTTCTGTTCTGTTCTGTTCTGTTCTGTTCTGTTCTGTTCTGTTCTGTTCTGTTTTGTATGAGATACATCTTCGTCTGTAGTCTATGCTGACCTGGAGTTTTCAGCAATCTCTCTACCTTAGCTCTCTCACTCATGACTGGGACTGTAGGCTCTTATTACAGGGCTTCATGGATAACTCCTGTCTTCTATCCGGAGGATGGAGTTATGAAAAGCCACTTCTGGTCTAATCTCACCAGCTTTGGCTCTCCTTTTCTGAGCATTGACACATTAATTTGGGGTTTATATGTAATTGAAATTGTGTTGTGGGAATCTAGAGAGGCTTGCAGAGGGATCCCCTGACCTGAGTGATTTATGTCTGCTTTTTGTGAGGTGCCTGGGGCCCTTAGGCAAACACTTATCGTGATATCTCAGCTCACTGCTATTTGGTCACAAACACAATCACACTTCAGAGAGCTTTCTGTTCCTCTTCCTCCAGCATTTTCTTTTCACTGCAGCTTGCTAACAGCTGCCTTTGACCCCTCCCAGATCAGGGTGAGGAAGAGGACATTGGTGGAAAATGTCACTCAAACAACAAGACTATCTCTGTGCCAGAAAGACAGCTGGACCCTCATGGGCATTTCCTGCATGCTTCACAGAAACTTCTTGAAAGGCTTTGGTTGGATTTTTCTAACTGATGAGCCATGAGCAGGGTTTTTTATTTTTAGAAGAGCAGTTTTAGATTCACAGGAAATTTGAAAGGAAGGCATAGGCTAACTTTCCATTCAAGAAGCCAAGGAGGTGATTCCTACATGTGTTTCCCCTTGGACCTTCTCAACACACCACCAGAGTGGAAGAATATCGATGGCCTACAGACCCCAGCTCTTAGTGTTGTGTGTTCTAAGGACATCAGCGTGATTCGACCCCAGCACCACATCACAGAGCATTTGCAATGCTCAGACAAATTCTCTGTGCTTTGCTTTCTTACCCCCCCCCCCCCGTTTTAACCCCGAGTAATCTCTGTCCTTTTCTCTGTTCCCACACTTTTGCCTTGTCCAGAGTTTCATATATTTAGAATCATGTTGTCCATCTGGAGTCCTTTCAGACTAGCCTCTTTGACTTGTTTAAGTTTTCTTTATGTCTTCGCCTGACTTCTTAACTCAGTTCCTCTCACCCCTGAGCAATGACACCATCACCTTTATTTATCACATTTCACCCATTCACTTCCTGATGAGCAACTTAGCTGCTTCCGCATTTGAGCAGGTGAGAATGAACCTGCGGAGAGCACCATGGTCTCACGTTTGTTTTTTGTATGAACTTAAGCTTTTACCATCTTCCGGTCCAACCCCATGGAAGAGTTTGACTGTTGGTTTGTGAGAACATGCTCAGGTTTGTGAGAAATTGCTAAACTGTTTTGCAGAAGTTTGCAAGGCAGCAGTCTGCTTCTGACTGAAATGCCCTCAGCCTCTAGGATGGGCACATCTCTTTGCAGCATTACATGGAAGGGTGGAGTCTAGCATCTCCTCCACTTAGACCTTTCTGGCCAGGTCTTCACATGGCTTGGTCCAACCCTTCGTCACATTTGGGCCACATCGCTTTTGAGATGTAGATCTTATGATTCTCCATGGAAACACCACCCCTTTCCCGACAAGGCAGCAACTACCTGCTGTCCCATCTCACCAGCCAGCCCCGCTGCTGCTCTCGATGACTTGTCTAGTATTAAATACTGTGGATGGAATATAATACCTTCGTGGCATTAGAATATGTCATCTTCCTCTAGGAAAGCTGGAAGTGACTGCAGAGGATATATAACATGAGCAGATAGTTGTGAGCATGTGTGTGTATGTGTGTGTGTGTGTGTGTGTGTGTCCCAGCCAGAGGGGAGGCTCTGCAGCTCACATTGCATATGGTATGGAAGCTGCTGTCCTGTGTTTGCTTATTTCTGTGGACTGGTTTTCAGGGCTCACCTGACAATGAAGGCTTCATAAGGCTCCTCCTCCTTGGCAGCCAGAACTATACACTATGCCTACCCAGAACTATAAGCATGCCAGCATCTTGGCTTAGCTTTTAAGCCTCTTGACAGCTGCTTTTATTTGGTTTCTTGGCATCTCACTCTTCACGTGCACAGCTTTAAGACTGAGAAATGGTTTGGAGAGAAACTGCATACAGACTCCATTTTCTTCAGTTCCCGTCTCTCTGTGTTTATGGTCCATCAAGTCCTGGCAACCTTGCATCCTGAACTCCAATTTTTTTGACGGAGACAAGCAAGATGCTGTCACTCTGTTTTGATTCTACACCCCAGAGGCCGTTGCATGACTCAGCAAACGCTCCCAGGGCTCACGAGGAGCTCTAAGGGACTCACTTGGATGCCTTGCTCGCCTGTGCCGTTCTGGTCCCTCCGGAGTCCTGCATCTTTGATTGCTCTTTGATGCTCTCCGGCTGCTGGTTCATACTTTTATAATTCAGCCTTTGGTATTTTAGTACAAGGCTTTTTCTGCTCTCCTCCTTCAGAGCCAGAAATGGAAGCCTTCCCTCTCTATCCCCCCCACCCCCCGAAGAAATAAAGCAGGTGGCACATTCTCTTATTTGATAAAAATGTCTTTCTGGTGGCTTAAAATGGGAAAGCTAATTTAACAAACAGCAAACATTCATGGTTCACAAATAACATCTTTTCTCTAGAAGAAGAAGGAGGAGGAGGAGGAGACAAAGAAGAAGAAGAAGAAGAAGAAGAAGAAGAAGAAGAAGAAGAAGAAGAAGAAGAAGAAGAAGAAGAAGAAGAAGAAGAAGAAGAAGAAGAAGAAGAGGAAGAAGAAGAGGAAGAAGAAGAAAAAGAAATCTGTAGCTTTTGCTCTATCTTTAATTTGGTCACTTAATGTTTCAGAGGCAAACTCTAATGTAGGCTCAGTTTTTTGATCTTTGTAGCAGGTACAACAGGTGTTAAAATTAATTCAATTAAACCCACCAGCAAAGCAACGGGAAGGCATGAGATAAGCTACCAGGCTCTGCGCAGGTTTTCAGAGTAGAAGGGGGAGAGGAATTGCACAATCCTAGAACCCCAGCCACAGCCACTGAGGAAGAGGTTGGTAAGGGATGTGTGCAGGAACTCTGGGAGCGAGGTGGGCAGGGGAGCAGAGGGCGCTAGGAATCCTGGGTCCCACAACTTCCTTCCAGCCAGCTGTTTCACCTCAGCATTAGGAGGTGAGATGAGAAAGCTCTTCAGGCACCTGGAGGTGTTTCCACCTTTTCCCTTCTTCAAGCAGAGTCACAGCAAGCTCAACCAGGTTCAGAACTCTGCCTCTAACTCCATATGGCTCAGCCCTGCCTAGACCACTACCTCTAACACCTCCACCTTCCAGGAGCAGGCATTTCAGTCCGGAGCCATCATGCCCAGCTCCACTTTGAGATTAAGGGAATTTTCCTGCTATGTTCTCTAGTTATCAGCATTTATCGAATGACTATGCTTACCAAAAAAAAAAAAAAAAAAAAAAAAAAGAATACATGGTCTCAATGAAATGAGGTCTGCGCAGGAAAAATATAAAGAAAAAATATAAGGAAATACACCTGGATGAATTTTTTAATTGTTTATTTCACCCAAATTTAGAAATACCTGCATTACCTTTTCAAACAAACAAACAAACAAAAATGTATTTCTAGAGACCATCGCCATACACAACAGTCTGCATGGTATGTAACTGTGTATTTTTAACTTACAGTTATGCAAAAACAATCCATGCGACAAAACGATCTGGCGCAGCCCTCCCCCACGCAGCCCCACCCAACCCCCCACTCAGGAACAAAAAGGCCCTCAGTGTTCTTATCTGATAGTGATTTCCCCTGATATATCTGTATCATACTTTTTACAGAAGAAGGGCTTAAGGTAAGGCCAGTTTCCAACCTGTGATAAGGCAACCTATGTGCTGGATAGATGCTGTACACACCTTGCACCCGTGTGCCTCTGTTCCCCTCCAGAGGTCAAAGTTAGACCCGCCTCTTGGTGTGCCCAGGTGTTGGACTCCTTTCCTCTCTCAGCTGTCCCTTCCCCATGTCTCTCCTTGAGCCCCAGTTCCACTCACAGACAACCCCACTAACCTAGCCCTTGGCCACATTGGAGTGTTTCGTCTCCATTTTCTGAGTTTATCCCCGCAGAGCCCACCCCCCCACCCCCCTACTCCCCACCCCCCCCACCCCCACCCCCTGCCGCCGCCAGCTCCTGGAGGTCAGAGCAAAAGCACCTCTTGTGTTCCTTCTCCAGACAGGGCCCAGGTAGGTTGTCTACACATGTTATTAAACTAGACAAGAGCTTTTCCTCATCCTGCCTTCCCCACTTGCCCAATGCTCGGAAATCAAACAAAGCCAAAGGGACCAGGACACGCCCTGGAGAAGGAGGAGGAGGGGACCTGGGACCTGAGTCTTCTGTCCATCAGTAATTAGAGCGGTGGGGGAGGGGCTGCCCTTGGCACAGACAGGTCCTTAATGGCTGCTGCCCCAGAAACTGCCTTCAGATCGACAGCCAAGGGAATCGCGATGAAAAATTCATCAGCTCCTTCCTTTCCGCGGCCCAGCTGCGCCTAGCAAATGACCTCGACGGGGGCAAGCCCGCTGTGAGACACCGTCTGGCCGCTTCGAGGGGGCCCAGCCTGGGCCCGCGGGGAGCACTGCGCCGCTGGGCTGTGTGCTTGCTTGCTTCTTGAACACACACCTATGGGGCCTAGAAGGACCACTGAGGTTTGGCTGCTGGGGTCCAAGGACAGTCCTTCTTAGACTTTTTGGTGCAAGCTACTGGCGCCTGCGGTCCACGTTGCCCATCGTACACTGCTCTACCCAAGGCACGACCTCCCATTGGAAGTAATCCCGATTGGGTGGGCACCTGGGATCCTGGAAGCCCTGTAACCTGTAAAAAATTCTAACCCTGGCGACTGGTCCTTCTAACTAGGCCTTACTTTCTTGCCACCTCCCCCACCTTTCCTGGCCCCAAGCCTGCCTCCTGAAGTTCCCGATGGGAGCTGCAGCTACAGAACTGGGGTGGCCAGGGAGGACGACAGGGACCAGAGTTGGGGAAATGGTACTGAGTCGCAGGTTTCTGGAGGCCTCTCCAGCCCCTGCCATCTGGGCACTGCACAGACAGACGCTGCGTGGGTCCCTAGAGCTTGCCACCTCCGCGCCACACTGCCAGCCGTGCCGCCGCGGCTACAGGAAAGCTCTACGTCCGAGATTGCTGGACCGTGGGTGGGGGGTGGGGAGCGGGAAGCAGGATGGCTGGGCGGGGGAGGGGGCGGGGGGTGAGGGTGGCGCTCCTGGGCTCTGCATTTTAAAGTTGTTTTCTTGCAATCAAACTTTAATAAGCACCAATGTCTGGCCTGCGGACCACGCAATGTGGTGAGATGCCATGTTGGCCTCTTTTGGAATCTGCAGCGGTTTTTTGTTTTTTTGTTTTGTTTTGTTTTGTTTTGTTTTGTTTTTGGTGCTGTTTTGCTGGGGAAATCAAATGTACTGATTAGGGAAGTTTTATATTCAGGTCAGGCTTTCCCGGGACTTGAGAATGTACTAGATCTTAGGCCAACATCGCCATCTGGTGGTCTAATCGAGGAACTCGAGCAGGTGTGGGGAGACCAGAAGGAATGATGTCATGGTCTGCAATTTTTTCTTGAGGGGCGGGATGCTGGCTGGCTGCGGAACTGGTATGGCCTGACCTGATGCATTATTCCTCGGGAATTGAGTTTTGCTGTATTCACAGGTGAACCACCAAGTAAGCAAGGGTCCTTCCTGGAACTAATACCTTACGTTTCCTCCCATTGCAGAATCAATTGACTTTAAACCTAAAAGAGCCAATGGTTTTGACAGCCTTGAAGCAGGACACCTTATGTGATCCTTCCTGGGTCTATCTAAGTTGGTCACTTGACAGCCACTCCCCGAGGTGTTTCGCCCTCCAGAAGTCAACTGCACAATTGTTTGTGTTTTCACAGCGCGCTTCAGTTCCTTCGAGACTGAGGAACAGACTTCACACTACCTATAAGCATTGGGACCCGTCCTCAGTAGCATCTCCCTAGCTAACTTAGTAACTCCTCTCTCTCTCTCTTTTTTTTTTTTTTCTTTACCAGATCTAGATAGAAAAGCCAGCTTCCCGGCTCCTTTGCGCTTCTGTCCTCAGCGACCCTCCACCCTTTGCCCCTCCCACCTTACCTCTAACCAACATCTGGCAGCAAGCACCATTCTGCCTTGCCCCTCATCCCACCCAAGCCTAAGTAGAAAAGGTGGCCCAAGGTCGCTGAGTGTGCTGGCTGCACATTTAAGATTCAGGTGAGACCGACCGACCGCAATGCAGCTTGACCGTGAGCCGATGTTGACTCCTGCACTGCAGATCGGTTCAGTTTTCTTCTCCTCTTTAGCTTTTTGTCTGTGCAATGCTTGGCTATTTCAGAAGCAAATCCTCCCACTTTCCAGACACTCTTTTCTTCCTCAGTGTTGTAGTTGTGTCATTGCCTGGCCTTCTATTCTCTTTTATTTCTGAGGAGGAAAAAACAAAAAAACAAAACAAAACAAACAAAAGACCCTTTCATCCTTTGCAAACCGTGTGCATCCGCTTTTACCTGCAACATAAACTACAGACTGCAAGTAAACAGGGGTAGGGAGAAGAAGCCCCTAAGAAAACAAAAGAATGGCCATTAACATTCTCATAAGAATGGATAAAATTACTGAATGCATTACACACACACACACACACACACACACACACACAAGGGAATACCCAGAAGATGGAAAAGGCATAGCAAATTTTTAAATGCTACTAACAATGAAAGATTGAAAAACATAACATTTCACATAAGCTTCCCAAAAAGTGCAATAAAAAGGCAAAAAGATGGCCAATTTTCAACCAAGAAGAAAGAAAAACAGTATCAGCTCCACAACTTAAAGGGATCGAGGCAAACTGATATCAATCAAATGAGATCCTTTGTTGTCTCAGTCAGGGTTTCTATTCCTGCACAAACATCATGGCCAAGAAGCAAGTTGGGGGAGGAAAGGGTTTATTCAGCTTACACTTCCATATTGCTATTCATCACCAAAGGAAGTCAGGACTGAAACTCAAGCAGGTCAGGAAGCAGGAGCTGATGCAGAGGCCATGGAGGGATGTTACTTACTGGGTTGCTTCCCCTGGCATGCTCAGCTTGCTTTCTTATAGAATCCAGGACCACCATCCCAGGGATGGCACCACCCACAATGGACCCTCCCCACTTGATCACTAATTGGGAAAATGCTTTAGAGCTGGATCTCATGGAGGCATTTCCTCACCTGAAGCTCCTTTTACTGTGATAAGTCTAGCCTGTTGACACACAAAACCAGCCAGTACATTTGTCTTAAGAAGTCTTTAGGAAGGCTTGATGTGTCTGTGCACACCTGTAATCTCTATGCCCAACAAACCCAAGTAGAGGCTTAGCTCATTTAAGGTCAGCCTGGGCTCCACAGCAAAACTGTCTCAACAACAAGTCTCTAATAATTCCAAAGGGACAATAGCAGAGCTTAAACCAAAGATCCCAGGGCTAGTGTATTGAGCATAGCTCCTTGGATAGTCTCATTTTACAGCAGCTGGGTTTCAGTATTCCATACAGGGGGAATTCTCCTCGTTCACATTGGGAAACATGTCTGTTGGATTAGCAACCAAGAAAACAGAAGTTATTTTGAAATGAAAAAGACTTAGCATGGGTCACTGGGTTGTTACGAGATGAGACAACAAATTGGGAAAGAGGTGTTTCTAGAAATCTTCATCAAACACACACACACACACCTCTGTTGCTACCTTCAGGAGCCAGTGCTTGTGGGAGACCATTCCCTGTGCCTCTTCACTGCTATCCAGGAGCTCCAAGGGTTCATAGTCTTAGGCTAGCTGCAGCACACAGACACATTGCTGCCTGTGGCACTGTGGACACTGTTTTCCAGGGTCCATTATATCACTGAGCAGCAAATACTGACATTTGCTTCAAAACACCCTGCCAGAAATCTAATGGTCTGTGTTTCCAAACTTTAAGATCCTGTTAAGGCCGGAGAGATGGCTTAGTGGTTAAGAGAACTTACTGTTCTCACAGAGGACCTGGGTACTATTCCCAGCACCCACATGATGGCTCACCAACATCTGAAACTCTACTTCTAGGGGGTCTGATGCCCTCTTGTAAGACCTCTGCTGACACCAGGCATGCACATGATGGCCACAGAGACATGCGGGCAAAACACTCATACAAATAAAATAAAATAAATCCCTTTTTTGCTTAAAGGGGGGGTGCAGATCTCTAAAAACAAAAACAAACAAACAAAAAAAACTGTGACCTTCTTCAATGGGAATACCTAAGGAGATTATGGTTGACAAAGTGCTCTGCAGAGTACAGGTGGCACGCTTTCAGGCCTGAGTGAAAGAAGAGTATGGCAGAATGAGACACGGGGTCTTCTGTAGACTCTCCCCTAGAAGATACAACACATAAATGTCCCAGGAGACTAGCTTCCAGTACAGAGGAATGAGTTACTGACAGAGGGAAAGAAAGCTAGAGGAGGAGCGATGCAAATTTAAGACTAACTCAATAATAGACTCCAGAGAAAGCAAAAAGTTACACAGTAAAGCAAACGTAATCATAATATACTGGCTTTGCTGCGAACCCTTCCTATGGTCATAATTATATAAATGTTGAATATTAACTTAAGAAAACTGAGAAATTGTATTACATTGGCAGAGCAGTTGGGGAGAATGCGCATAAGATTGGTGGACTTGAGATCTAACACTTCATGTTCCACAACAGAGGCTCAAACATTAAAGAGGGAGAAATTAAGAAATGGGAAGTAGCAACGTGAGTAGTTATTTATATATCTGAAGGTATATCATTAAATAATTGTTAAAATACAGAGAGGAATCTGGAAATAGAGCAGAAAACACTGTAATTTGGAATTATAAACCATGGGGAGCTGCACAACTTGTCTTAATGATGTATATACATCCTTGTCAGTTATACTATACATATAATTCAACATTGTCAATCACATATACAAATTTTAGGTTGTTGTACATAAAACTCAATAAGAAACTTTCCCATCACAAGTAGGGAAAGACCTCCCCCACATACCTGTTTCTCATAGAACATTCATTATCTACACAAACTTATGGTAAGGATGAAATGACAGTATTTTTTTGTCATTGTAAAGCATTGGATGACAGTGTTGAGGGGCATGAATTATTCATGGAGGAAGAAGTTGATTGAGCAACAATTAATTATGATTCTCTTTATTCAGCATTATTTTAAACAGGGTTTTACTATACAGCACAAGCCAACCTCAAACACCTGCTCCCCTCTCCTTGTTCCCCAGAATCCTGGGATTACAGTCATGTGTGACCACATCTAGAATTAGCTGCCATTTTCTACCACAAATTCATATGAGTGCCGTTATTTTGGGGCCAGACTATTGAGAGCACACTTTCTGGAAGGCTGTCTGGAACACGTAGCTTCAGACCATTGAGATGGATAACCTTGAAATCCCTGTCAACTGGAGAGAAGCTGTATCTAGACACAGATGCTCGTCACTAAATAGCCTTGCTCTTAGTGGTAAGCAAGGCTATGTGACTTGTCCAAAGCAACAGACTATGAATGGGAGTGATGAATGTCCCTTCTGAACCAAAGCAAATATGAGCGTCTCCCTTCTCTCCCAGCGATGAGGCTTGCAGAGAAGAGAGCTCTTCGTGGCAGCAGTATCTTGGGTTGCAGAGTTACCACTTGGCAGAGATTTACTCTGGGAATTTCCCATCATGCAGTGCTTGCATAACCTTTGAAATGCTAGGATGTGTGTGTTTCTAAAGCATAATGGATCCTATCTTAACACAACATTGTTTTGTCTTTTTGTGCTATAGATGGAAGCCATTTTAGTAATCAACCACCACACATTTATAACCAAGTGTCTCTAAACTGATTATGGGTTTTCCTGAGTTCCAACATTCTGCTGCACAGGCGGCTAAGACACCTTACGTCCAGAAGGTTGATCTGAGAGATCTCAGCCTCTTGGAGCTCAATAACAAAATACCACAAACTGAGTTCCTACCACATTTGAATGTCTAATGTCCCCCCACAGTCTCCTGTGTTTAAATACTTCATCCGCAAGAGGTAGTTCTGTTTGGGAGGCTGTTGAACCTTTGGGACATGGGAGCTAGCTGCAAAGGAGCACTGTTGGTGGACCTTGAAGGCTCTTCCTACCGCCAGCTCTGGTCTGTTACTCTCTGCCTCCCCTGGTTTGAACCATGTGAAGAAGCCCATGCATCACAGACTGAGACACTAACACTGCTGTGCCTTCTCACTGAAATGCTGTGCCCTCCAAAGTCACAAATCACACTAATCCCTTCCTCTCTATATTGCCTCTGTCAGGGATTTCATTACAGCAGTGCAAAAAGTATCAGATCTAGTGCCACAAACAAGAGAATTTTACTTCTCATGATGCTGGCATATACAAGCATGGCTAAGTTCAAATGAAGACCTTCTTCTGGGATGCAGACTACTCTACAGATTCTGTCTAGTACGCACACTAGCAATATTCACAGAGGACTCCATTCTCTCTATCTGTACTATCTTCTAAAGGACCTCCCTTTATGGAGAGTGAAGATTCTAGCACATAAATTTATGAAGGATGCAAACACTCAACCCGTAACAGCGGGGAAGAAGTAGGCGGCCATGTGAGAGATCTTTTCTCTGTGTAAAGCTGATTGAACCCACAAACAGACACCATGGATATAACTCACAAAGGAAGCAGAATGAAGTGTGGGAGGGAAGGGCTAGACCAGCAGTTCTCAACCTGAGGCTTGCAACCCCTTGGGGCTTAATCGATCCCTTTACAGGGGCTGCCTAAAACCATTAGAAAACACAAATGTTTATGTCATCTTTCATAGAAGTAGCAAAGTAACAGTTGTGAAGTAGCAACAAAAATAATTTTATGGTTGGGGTTCACCACAATGTGAGAAACTGTATTAAAGGGTCAGCTTTGAGAAGGTTGAGGACCACCAGGCTAGGCAAAGGAGTCAAACCTTGCAAGCATCCATCCACAGCATTCATTCAAAGACTGAACTAATGCCAGTTCTTGATCCTAGATCCAGTGTGTTGAGCCAAGTACCACATGAGACTGAAGGTAAAGGGAGAGTGTTTTTAATGCCCACAACCTGCAAAGATAATTTGCCTAATCGATCACACATCAACACGCACATAACTATTCTTCAAACACCACACTTGTTTTGAGGCCAAGAAATAAAAGATGTCTCTTGTTGGTAGAATTCTCTGACGTGGTCTTTCCAGATGAACTGGATTGGAAGAGAACACTGGGTGGAGAGGGCCAGGTGGAAAGCCTGACAAACAGGGAAACAAAGGTAAGAACAAGCAGCACACAGACAGGATGGAGCAAGAGGTTCTGCAGGGAGACAACGAGACACTGGCTGGGGGTGACGCTTGGCATGTGTGAGCCGTGCTTTCAATCTCTAGCACCAAAATAAACGAATAAAAGAAAAACAAATAAGCAAACTTTGGACCAAATGAAATAAAATAGAATAAATCTGGGCTTGGGAGAAACTAGTGAAGGGCTTTAAAGATCGGTGTTGAAAATCATTTAAAAATTTGTTATCACTTCATTAAAATCGTTTTAAAAAATCATTTAAAAACTGCTTCAGGCGTTGTATAGAAAATAAATCTTTTTAAGAGGGGGAGATCGTAGGGATAGAGAAAGAAGACTAACAAGGATTTAATGCAACTGCTGAGCTATGAAATTTAAATCGGAGCAATGGTTTGGGGTTTGAAACTTAAGAAAGTGCAAAAGAAAAATTCAGAAGTATTTGAAGATGGAGTAGATGTGAGGGCGAAAGACATCAGGGCAGCTCTACCTGGCACAACGCTTCCAAAGTTGGCAAAAATCAATGGATGTGTGCTTTAGGTGAATTAGGAGCCCCCAGAGCCAACAGTACTTTGCTCTAGAATTCCAGAACAGTTAATAAATTAGACAGAAGGGTGTAGCAGACTGGACAGAGAGGGTGGGGTCCTCATCTATTAGCCTTCTGAGCCCAGTAATAAGGTTTGCTTACTCTTGGGCCCTAATACAGGAGCTAGCACCTGTTTTCCATCAAAGTAGACTTGTGGGATGAGAGAACAGGTTAGCTCAACCCAAAGGTGTTTGTCTTTCCTGTATATCAGAAATGCCTACATGATGAAAAACCTTTCACTACCCAATGTAAGGATTGGAGTCCATATTCCAGGGACATTAAAGGATCTCAGGAAGAATAATGTCTATCATGAGAAAGGATACACGTTTACCAAAACAGAGATTATAGTAACTTCTTTGGCCATTAAAGGGACGTGATAATTTAGGATAGATAGTGCAAGTGTCGCTCATGCAGTTGAAGGGACACAGCGTCTGGTTGTAAGACAAGAGAAGCTAATTACCGCCATAATCAAGAGAAGTGGAGAATATGGCACACATGCTCCCCTGGTGGCTCAGGGATGGGGCTGGCCATTTTGCAGGCAGAAGTCACTGTCCCCAGCACAGCAGGGTTGGTAACAATGTGCTGGCCAGATGGAAGCCTGCGAAATCATGCCTTGTCCCAGCAACTCAGAGACCCAGGGAATACGTTTATTCACAAGGTAACTTCACAAGTCTCCAACCCTATCGAAGCTCAGGAAGAGATCTAAGCATTGGTAAACCTGGCTGCTGCATCAGGCTCCACGAGATACAAAAGTGCCCTTGCCCACAGTTCCTGCGGCTGCGAAGGACAGGGACCAGAGCTGGTGGAAACTATACATCTTCCGGGCAACGTTCCAGCCCCAAGTGGTGGTAGCCACTCACGGCTTCTGATCAATTGATTGTATCCCGCATTTTTTCTTGCCATTAAAAAAATAAATAAATCTGCAAAAGAATTGATGGATAATTCTGGCAATAATAAGTCAGTGATGGCAGGCAAGATGGTTCAGGAGGCCAAGGTGCCTGCTGCTAAGTGGATGAGTGAGTTCAACCTCTGGGACCCACATGACGGAAAAAAAGAACTAACTCTCACACTACTCTGACATCCACATGTACACACATACACACACACACACATAAATAAAATTCAATTAAATTTTAAAGAATTAACAGACAATTGACTGTCACATTCTGAAATCATAGACTTCAGCCCCATCCAAATTTCAGCCTCCCAGCATGCTTTGCACACTCCTGCTGTCCCACACCCCTCCGGCCTCCTTGTCTTTGAGAGTAAAGCCTCTGTTTCACCCTTGATGTCATTTCATGCGTGGCTAGTGCGAGTGGGGTCACCGGTCACATTTCTGAGAGAATGTAGATGTCTCAGGCAGGACCTCTACAAAGACTTCCTGTGAGGGGACAGGCTCCAAGGCCACTCCCATCCTAAGCTGTAGTGACAGGCCAAAGCCATGAACTCAGAAGGGATAGGCAGAAACACAGGCTATGGGGACTTTGATCTATCTTAAGATGTCAGGTTGCAAGAGAGAAGTAATAGCACATTCAGTTGAAGCCATCAAGCTGGCTTCTGTTGCTTGTAACCAATGCGATTCCCGAGTGGCCCCTTACCTTTGTGGCTAAGACTTAAGAGTCACCCATCTGAAAATATCAATTTGATGCCTTCTTCTCAATCTCATCATTCCATTCTTCCATATTGCAGATCATGTTCTTCTCCTTGGCCATGCTAGAAGAGGATAGAGGGCCTTTGTGTCTCCTGCAGTGTCCATTGGCTGGAAGGCATGAGGAGGTTTTCTCCCTCCCTGTTTCTTTAGTTGGCTCTGATTTTGTGTGTGGTGCATCTTCTCAGCTACATGTAAAATTACTGATGACAGGGACCATGACTGACACATTTTGAAAAAGACCTCCCTGGAATCCTTGCACTTAGAACATGATTTCAATTGACTGCTTTCCTTTCAGAATGTACTTTCAGAGACTTTTGCCCAAAAGTTTGTGAACTGCTTGATGGTAGCTTCCAGCATAGAGTATGCTAATTATGACTCCTACAGCATATTGACGCCAAACTCCTAACACACCTTCACAGCACCAGATGTAGCCAGCTACTCCAAGAACTGTTAAAAAAATACCAGCTCCAGGCCTCCCTACTCTGGATCACTCCTAACACTTCCTGGGGAAAGTCTGAAACCCTTTTAACACCACCACCCCTCAGCCCTTCACCAGGCCCATCAGGTTTCCTAGAGCCAAAATAGTATCCTGGGATGGCTGTCATTGGAATGCTGATGCTTTTCCAGAACAGAAAAAGATTTTTTTCTGTATTAGAATCCTTTAAGTTCCCTTGGTTTGGATTAAAGCAGGCTCCCCAACACCCCCCCCCCCAACTCCATCCTCTGTTAGGTCTTTCCCAGAGCAAGATTGCCAGCAAGTGTGGACTCTACCTGTATCCATTACTCAAGAACCTCATTGTGCTCAGTAACTGCTCATCTCCAACGTCGAGTGGGATTGTCGAGAGCAACCAGAGGAAGCATCCACCCGTCCCATCCGTGCTGCTGCAGACTCACGTGCCCTGAGCTCCATTTTGTCCCCTTCACAGAAGTTTTTTCAGGATCTCAAGGTCTCTATGTGGCCAGTCAATTGATATCACAGCTCTTATGAAACGTGGATGCTAAGGACAAACTCAGTCAAGGAGACCCTACCCTTTAATAACCTTGACTGCCCCAACCTGTGCCACCATTGAACTCTGGAGTGAAGCAGAGCCTCTGTCAAAAGGGTTTCTAAGTTATCTCTTACCCAATTCTCCAACTGTGTCTGTAAACTCCATTTCTTTCTCATTTTTTATTACTTCTTAGAGAATTTCATACAATGTAATTTGATCATATTCTCCTCATCCCCAACTCCTCCCAGCCCCCTTTCCCTACTCACCCAACTTTCATATTCGTGTGTGTGTGTGTGTGTGTGTGTGTGTGTGTGTGTGTGTAGCACAATTTGTGCTGCCCATATACTTTTGGGTCTGTGGCCTCCCAGTAGAGCCTGGTTGATCTACCCACACCCTCAAAGAATACTGCCGCTCCCTCATGGGGATCTACAGCGCAGCCTGGTTATCACAAGGAGGCTAACACCTGCAGAGCACCTGCAGAAGGACTGCCCTCCCTCGTGTTTTCTGGTATATTCCACAATTAACTAAAGTGCCTTCTTTGTCCTTCCACAAAAATCTAGAGATCAAATGTGTGTGCCCAATGACCTGTAGCCAAGTCAAGAGGAACTTCTCTCCCCATGACTTTTGGAAAGAGCAGAATTTAATATTGGCTAGTAGGGAACTGTGGTGTGACAATCCCTGAGTTCTCCTGGGAAAACCATCCCAAGAAAGCTTCCAGAATGGCTCTTGGATATGACAAATGGGAGAGGCAGGGCATTCTGTCCTACAGAAACTGTCATCTTGTTGAAGCCTCCAAACATAGGATTTGGGAATTGGTGGGTAGGAGCTTTATTTTCAAAATTAAAATTGTCTGAGATAATTGAGAATCAGATTCTCTGATAAGCAGTGATTGAGAGAGGTTATTGTTACTAACCAATAATTACTTTATCAATGATTAATTACTAGCCAAGAACTTTTAAGTATATTTTACCTAATTTCCCCCAAGGCCACATTTTTCATAGCTATAATATAATATGATAACCCATACACAATCTCTTTCTCTTATTTGGATTTCTCTAGTTTTAGTTACTGTTCCCTGGGTGTGAGTGTGATATGAAAGGAGTGGCACTTCCATGTACTTTACCAACCAAGGTACCCCTGTCTCCAGACCTTAACAGTTAAAATACTGGACATCCCCCATACACACACACACACACACACACACACGCACACACACACATTATAGGCTCTTTCTGCTCCCTTGATAAGTACACCCCCTTCTCTCACCCCCCCCCCCACAGCTCAAACCAAGAGTGGCACCCACCCTACTTCACTCCTGAAATTATGCCACACTATATAAATGAATGTGCCAATGTTATACAGACATCATACAAATACTCTGCTTCATCTTGTGACTGGCTCTGCTGTTGTTTGCCCTGAGAATGTTTCTTTATAGAGTTATTCATCTTCCTGCAAGCATCACTAGTGCATTCTTTTGCATTTCAGTCTCTGTGTACCACCCCAGAATGCCTAACCATCCCCCTGCTGAAGTACATCTGGGATAATTTTAGGACTGACTGTTCAAGAGCCCACCATAAGCGCTGGAGTCACTAATATGTTTAGAGCCAGTGGCTGGTGGTAATCAGCCTACGCTACCTCCTTAGCTCTGGGTTCCCCATGATGGACTTGTTCTTCAGGTCTTGCACGCAGTTTCTCGTAGGTTTTGGCTATTGAGTTTTGAGAGTTCTTTGCACAGTTTGGATACCAATCACTTAAGACATACAGTTTGCAAATATTCCTGATATTCCTATCTTCCCCATACAGACTTTCAGGAGCCAAAGTTTTTGTTTTGATGATGGGTAGTGTGCCAATATTTCTCCGATGAGTTGTGCTTGTGATAACAATTCTAGCAATTGTCCGTCTAGCCCTAGGCTCCAATGATTTCATCAAATGTTCTACAGAAGTTTAACATTTTGTAACAATTTTAGGTTATATTTTACTATTTTACTGATTGATGTCCATTTCCCCAACACCATTGTAAATTTTTCTTTCATTGAGTTGCATGTCAAAAGACTCTCAGACAGGTTAGCGTGGCTCTGTCTCCTCCCCGAGGTCCGTTCTTCTGTAGGTTTGCCCTTCCATCCATTCCACGGGGCATGATTACCATGCTAAGACCAACTGGCACACAGCTGTCCTTATTCTTAGTCATTGAGGTCATTTTACCCATCCTAGGGGCTGCTTCTCTAAGTTGTATAATAATTTATTTCTATGAAAATATTGCCCTTCTGATTTTTATCAAGATGCTATTAACACTGTAGGCCCTACTGGGCAGGATGAGCATGTCTGGTGGCTTTCTAGAGTTTTCTCTCTTTGTCTTTAGTGTTCAAAGTTTTAAGGGAGGATACTAGAGGGGTGGATCAATCAAAATACATTATGTACATGAATAAACATAACATAGTGAAGCCTATTAGAGTATATTATTAATATATGATAATAAATATTAGAATTCCAAACGTAGTGGCATAAAGTTCTTTTGGAGTTTACTGCTTGAGGCTTTCTCTTTATTTTGGACCCGTAATTCAGTATATTTGGGGAGTTTTTAACCATTATTTTCTCAAATCTTCCTTCTTTTGATTGCCACTATTTCTCTTCTTGTGCTCAATCACACACAGACACTCACAGACACACACACACAGACACACACACAGACACACACACACATACACACACACACACACACACACACATACACACACACACACACACACACACCCTTTCCCTCTCCATTCTTGTCTTCTAACCCCTGTTGACAAGGAGCTCCCCCTGGTGGTCAATCATTATTAGGACTCCTCCCTGCTCCCCTGTGTGATCTTTTATTATTATTATTATTATTATTATTATTATTATTATTATTATTCGATAAATTTTTTATTTACATTTCAAATGCTTTCCCCTTTTCTGGTCCCCCACTCCCCGAAAGTCACATAATCCCCCTTCCCTCCCCCTGTTCTCCCACCCACCCCTTCCTACTTCCCTGTTCTGGCTTTGCCTTATACTGCTACACTGAGTCTTTCCGGAACCATCCCCTGTGTGATCTAATAAAATCAGAACATCTCTAGTCCAAATCTGGAGCAGTGGGGCTCCTTCATCTGCGTCCCCTCACTGTGCTGGGGTTTGAGAAATGCCAGGACATCCATTCGGAGGCAATCTGAAATTCTTTTGCCTATGTTGTGCCCCCAGTCCTTCTAAATCCCTCTGCTCTCTTTCAGTGAATCGCTGTGTGTGTGCAGCTTGTGTCTCTGTTTCACAAGAGGAGAAAGAGAAAATTATTCCACATCATTTCATCTGCATAAAATGCCCTCCATGTGAGGAAAGAGATATCCCTAGATGCCGGCAGTCACCCATCTGTCACACACTTCCCACCAGCCTACAAAGGGAAGCCCACAAAGGGCCTAGAGCCACCACGAAAGCCTGTGGGTCTGAAGCCCACACAGTAGTGACACGAGCCGTTGTACCTATACTTGAACCAGAGATGGTTGAACAGAGAAAAGAATTAAAAATGATCCCATGGCCGAAAAGCCATTGATCCATGGGTTACAATAATAGTTTTAAAAAGAAAATGGTGGGTGATTTCTTTTTTAGTAGAACAGGACAGAAAGAATGCCATGTTTCTAGAATTATGAATTTGTATATCTGTACTATTTGACAAACAAGAAAACAGGGCCACTGAGACCAGTTATGGCCTCTGAGAGGCGTGATGTGACTTTGAAACTCGTTCTCTCTGCTCTGAAAATCCACATCTCCATTGACCTCTCCTCGGCTCTTGTGAACAGACCCGTAGGACCTTTGAGATCCACTGGAGGTGGACACCGAAAGCCACAGCTAAGTGGGTTCACAGTTCCAGGATCCTCTCTCTTCTCAGCTTCGGGCAGCAGTGAGGAGGAGGATCAAGGGTCAGAGGGGAGGACTGTTCATACTGACTGGCGGAGTGGGGACAGGAGCTGTCTCCTCCCCGCCTGCCCTGGGCACGCACAGCTCAGGGGTTGCTCCTGCAGAAGCATCTCCTCCCTGGCCTTGCTGACTCCCCACTCTCAGAGAGGATGCATCTGCCTTGGGTGTAAGCAGAGGAAAATGTGCAAGCCTGGGACTGGAGCATACGGGGTGGGAAAAGCAGCGCAGGGCCTGGGGGAAAGTGAGGAGAGACATGGGTGTGTCCCTTGTCGCCAAACACTAGGAAAAGCTTGATACACTGAGACAAATTCTCTTCCATTCTCATCTCCACTAAGCCCAAATTGAAACATTTATTAAAACTGAATTTAAGTTTTTAAGTTCTTTCATCTCGATGGAGGAAAAAACGAAACAAAACAAAACCACATACTGCTGCTGCACCTCATGCTGATGGCTCTAAGCTACATTGCAAGCTTGAATGCAGGAAAATGGCCTGGCCGCCCCTCATCTCCACAGCTTCGGCTTCACAATAAAGAATGCAGGGCTGAGCCATCAATGTAGGTCAAACCCAAAACCACTTTTGGTCAGCTCCTCTCTTACGTCTTTGCATGGAGTGCTCCGTGGGCGTCAACTTTTAGGAGCAATGTGACATTTTAAAACTCATTTCTTCCAAGCTTGGCTATAAATCTTTTATGGAAATTAAAGATGAAAAATACATTTCTTTTCCATTGGTCTCATTTGTCTAATAAATGCCTTAGGGACTCACAGCTCAATCAATGCTTCCAATCTCCTAAAATTAAATTACCCTCCTTCCATGAGCCAGATAAAAACGACTTAAGTAGGTGGAATAATTTGGCTCTCATCTTGGCGTTATTGAGCGAATGGCGTTATCAGCACCATTTTCCCTGCCTCTGATGTTTATCTCAAGCACACTATGGTGTTTGTGCACAAGGAGACAGGGAGACAGAGATTATTTCAGTAAATATATGTTTCCAAAGTTGTTTCAGTAAACAGGCTTCCTGGTTGAAGGATCCTCTTCCTTTTCAGCCTCGGGCAGCAGTAGCCATTACTTGCTCCATGGTTAACATACAAAAGTGGACAAGGAAAAGCTAGGGCCCCAGCTATATATGTTTCTTATTGAATCAAAATACTTATTGTAGGGATATATAGAAGCTAATTTGGGTCATGTTTGCTTAAACACTGCAAAGGTTAAGTCACAAGTCACTGCAACTGTGACAAAATAATATTTATTCCCATTTACCCATAGAAGAAGGCCATGGACCCACATGAAATGAAAATAGATTTACTGCCCCTCCCTCCCCACATCAGATATTCATAATACATTTACAGTATTTTTGCATGAGTTAAGCCAAACACACAAAATAGAATTACAAAAAGAGGAAAATTTCTATATCCCTTGGTAAGAATGGTTTATCTTAAATTGGGCGTGGTGGTTCACACATGTGATCCCAGCATTTGGGAAGGAAAGACTGGAGGGTCAGCAGCTCAAGGTAAGCCTCAGGTACGTAGAAAGTTCAAGGCTAGGCTGGCAGCATGAGATTCTATGTCAAAAACAAACAAACAAATAAAAAAATCCAGTAGAAGTGGTTTGCCTGTGTATATCTCACTGGTATGCTGTGGATTTCATCTGGCTATGTGGTTACACATACACATACATAGATGATAAAGGAGCCCAAAGTTCACACAGCTCATAAATGAAAAGGTGCACACATAACACCGTAAAGGTTGGCACGGCACAAGACAATCTGGTTGAAATGGATAACTGGCTGATAAATAAAAAGAATGGGGTCCACCAAGGTGACGTGGATGCTAAAGGAGCGCTCTCCAGTGATGGAAATGGCAAGTCCTGGCAGTACACGGAGCTAAGGCCTCATGGTCGCAGAGCGCTAGACCGTTTCCTTCCATTTGCTTCAGTGGGGGCACTGCCAAAGGCCTTTCCTCATTCACCAGGAGGAAGATGAAGCCTACACGCCTGGGTTCTGCATCCTAATCATATGGTCCAGAGATCTCACTCCAGGAAGCATTGTCCTGGTCAGGATGTGGTGGACATGTGCCTTTGGGCATGTGTACACTTTCTGTGAAGTCCTTCAGAGCCTGCTAGGACCTGTGTGTGATGTGACAAATGATGGGGAGTTGAACTGCGAATCTAATCTCTTGAAGTCTCTTTATAGGGACACTCTGTCGTTAGCTCTCACATAGGAACTGGTCCCAAAGACGCTCCCACCCGCTCACGGATGACCTTTGGACATTGACTAGAAAGTTTAGAGTGAAGACTGTCTCACAGATTCTCCACCTCACCAGACTTCGGTCCCATGTGTGCGCAGGAGCAAAATGGGGTTTGAAATGGGGAGCCGTGGGAGTATTTCCAGAGAGCAGATGCTTAATATTGTAAGTGGGGGGTAGCACTTACAGGCGTCTAGTCAAAATGGAAGTTTATTAGAAATATACTTGGTGACTGAACGGAAACAATTACAGGCAACCCCTCTTTTTTTTCCTTTTGTGTAAGGACAATGGAGTTTGGTTTTTGTTTTGTTTCATTGTAATAAACCTTGAAAAAATGTCACTCCTCCTGAAACTTGAAATTTTGGAATGTATCAATAAAATGAAAAATTACCAAGCCTCAATTTGAATGCTGACAAAGTACCTATAGCAACCACCATTAAGTTTATTTTTGAAAGAGCTAAGGGGAAAATGGAACATGGAATTAACACGATATAGACAGAAGCTATAAGTGACCAGTTCAATCGGTAGAAAATAGTTAGGTACCAAGAAGAAAGTTATAACAAAAACAAAAACAAAACCATCTTCTAAAAAGTTCTTTTAAACCAAAAGCAGCAAATCGAGCTAAGCAAAGTGAGACATTTGGAGAACGATAAAGAGCAAACTTTGGGGATTACAAGACGCGTCAGTCAATGAAGGATGCGCCCCAGAAACAAATGGAGGAGGGGGTGACGGTTGAGAATCTGGTACGGTGACAGCAGCAGTGATACCCTAGATAACACCCAGGAAGCCACTTAATGAGGGTCTTGTGGCAGAACAGCTGCTCAGTGTCACCTGCTCAAAGACATTTCAGACATTAACAAGCATATGAGAAAGTTTACAAATCCTAACTGTCCTTATGAAAAAACAAACAAAACAAAACAAAACAAAACAAAAAACAGATAGAGACTTGAGTTTCATAAGAACCCAAAAAACTGAATGATTACTTAGGAAACCATAAGATCCCTTTCATAAGTCGATGATGATGATGACGATGATGATGATGATGATGACGATGATGATGATGATGATGACGATGATGATGATGATGATGACGATGATGATGATGAATAATCAATTTGCTCAATAATGCCATCAGAAAGTCTGAATTGTCTTACATGGGTATATGCTACAAGACTGATGACTGAAGAGAAGAAAGCCAAAAGACTCACATGAGACAAATATAAGCAAAACCAGATAATACAAGCAAAACTAGATAGGCGACTGAATAAAATATGATGCTATGTATTTTGCAATATTATTGGGACTTGTATTCCTTTCAGTTTAAATATTTATGGTATCTGCGTTTTTGTATCTTATTTAACCCGAGAAAGCTCATAAGTTGTAATATTCTAGACTCCACAAAGCATGGGCCCGTCCTCAAGTGACCACGGAGCAAATTGAAATAAAGCTTCTACAAACAAAATGAACTTAGGAGATTCTTTATTCACTGTGGCACCTTGGTGTCTGACACACACCCATGGGTTCAATAAGAACTCATTACAAAATAAATAGCCAGCAAAGCCCATATTCAAATAGTATCAAGCAATTATCTGAGACAAGCTACAGGCGTCACGAGAGAGACTAAGAGTGGATCAGAGAGAGCGGTGTTCTTATGTTCCCCATTTTCTCTCTCCTAATTAACCCAAATGCAGTGATCCTGGGAGCACTCTGGTGATTGTGAAGTCTCAAGCTGAGAGTGACAGTCCTTCAATGAGGTTCCTATCCAGAGAAGGAGAAGGATCCCCCTATGACACAGAAAACAACTTTTATTAAGCACTGAGCAATGGAGCTGATAGCACAGAGAAGAGAAATCCCTGTGCATGGTTCATTTGGGGAGGGTCCGGGGAAACTATAGCAGAGAAGAGAAATAGAAGGACAGCAAGGATGAGGTGCAGTAGCTCATGTGTCCTGCTGTGAAAGGGGAAGAGAGTGCAACCCCCCACGCTGTGGACAGGGTGACCTGGATGGACCGCTACTTTGGAGCAATCAACTCAAAGCTGTGAGTACCAGACTAAAGAATATATAGCAGCATCATAAAGCATCGTAGAGCAAAAGCACTCAAAGGGAAGGCATGTGCATGAGGAGATGGTGAAGTCTCAGATAAAATGTGCAGGACATCTGGTCCTTGCAGCACAGAAGATGACTCTGAAAGAGACTCTAGGTAGAGAGACCATACTGGAAGCTAATTTACTAGTTCAGATACAAGATCACACAGGCCAGGACTGAGAACACAAAAGGGATGAGTCAAAGAACCAGGGTAAGGTGTATGTGTGTGTGTGTGTGTGAGTGTGTGCACCTGTGTATGCATCTGCGTGTTCTCACATTGCTGACTCCTGAGCCTAAAGTACACACTTTCTCAAGGACTATTTGAGTTCCTGTTCAGACAACCCTGAGAAAACAAAAGGAGTCATCTTCCCAACATGCATAGACACTAAGGCTTTAGGAAGGGAAGATGTTCACCTCTGGGTACAAAGCTTCCTCCAGGGTTCTCCACAAGCTTTGTTTTCCTGGGTCCATTGCCTTTCTACACAACACATTGACTACATGAACAGTCAGAGATAGAGTCAGGAAATGCTTTTAAGTGTAACATGGATTCTGAGGTTGGATGTCAACATAGAGAGGTCCACCGGAGCTACACTGGAAGACAACTAATCCAAACTGCTCTGCTTCTAATGTTCTCTTCCACCACTGCCACTCAACGCGGTTCCTCTCATGGCAGATGGCTGGGATTCCCTCCATGTACTGATAAAGTAAGGCTCCTGTGAACCCCAGACTGTCTCACCTGGAAGCTGTCTACAAGTTGAAGCTTTTAGCTCAAGGACTCCTCCCAGTGGCCCCCACAAAGTCCTCATTGTGGACTGTCTTTATCCACTGGCTCTAAATCAGAGATTCACAATCTCCTCCTTGAGTTCTACTAATGTGCTTGCTGCTCAAGGAACCCAGAGAGACGTAATTACCCATCTGTTCTGAAGATGTTGGAAAGTCTACAGATGAGCAATCAGACACTGGAGATGCATAGGCAATTGTGTAGATCAGGTGGTTCCTGTGTAGGCCACCATCCAGAAACTTCCACAAGATCAGCTAGCTATCCAGAAGATACCACCATCAAACTTGGCTTTGGCATTTAGTGATATCATTGGCCACTGGTGATCCACCTTCCTTTGGCTCCTTTTCTTTCCCTGGAGTGAAAAGTTGGGGTTTAAAGTATTCATAATATTCCTGTGTTGATCTTGCTGGTAAAATGAAGCTAAACCATTCAACAGCCATCTTAAAAATACACAGAGACTTCAAGCCTTCAGTTATCCACTCTCACAGAAAACATACTCATCGCCCTTGAGATTCTTAGAGTTGTGGGATCTGTGCAAAGAGACAGGGACAAGGACCAGCTATCTATTTTACAACATCATGGGCAGAAAGAGGAATGACCCCTTTTAAAGGGAACTTTTTAGGAGGCAACCGTTTCTCCTGCAGCAGCTGGAGTCCATGTTCTTTCTCCTTGTTCTCACAGGCTGGCAAGTAATTTGAGGCCTGAGACTTTGAAAGAATCACTCCCCAGCTGCCTGTGACATTTTGAAATCTGTTCCCTGTTTGAACAAAGCGGTGTCTTCAGTTCCTCCATGTGAAGGCTAGTCCTTAAAGGTTACAGAAACTGTTGGTTGCAGCTTCTCATTCCTTGTTGCAACTGATTTTCTAGGCAAAGATACTCAATACAAACAGACTTCCACTGTCTCTGGAGAGGGCAAGTCCAGGAGATATACTGCAGATCCAACAAAAAGGTGTCTAACCTTCCACAAAGGATTTGCTTCTGCCTTTCTTTCAAAAAGACTGTCATGGCTGCCTCTAATGTCATAGCCACTTCCAAACTACTCACATTCGAGTAACTCCTCATGGATGTGTCTTCACTTCCTCCAAGTGTCTAGAGCACCGTCCCTGGAGAAGGTTCAAACACTGGCTACGCACAAGGCAGAGGCTCGTTGATCCTAAGGACAAAATGTTCTAATTCTCACTTCTTACATTTTAGCTTACATCTTAGTTTATTTCAATATTTTCAGAGGCCATGGCTTTAGTTTCTTAAATCTGTTAGAGGCAACTCTTGGCAGCTGGGAAACATCAGCATCCCCTTTCACAAAATCAAAAAACAAACAAACAAACAAACAAACAAAAACTGGCCACTGCATTTCCCTCTTTTCATGGAAACTGTAAAAGATGGATCAAAAAGGATGATATTGACACGGGAAGTTGACTTTTGAAACCCCCAGGGATGCTATTTAAGGTTTGAGGAAGTAACATTTGAAATGAAAGCAGCAATCTCTACTTGGCACCAAGTGGAGTTCTATTTTCAGATTTTCTTTTCCAATCACACAAGTGCTAACTGGATTACTGTGAAAGATGTAGACACTGAGTACCCTGTGGTGGGTACTCTGTACTGTGGGTTGGACTAGATTTGATATCATCTAGATGTAGCCCGGGGCATGTCTGGGAGGCTATTTCTAGAAATGTTTAACTGAGTGGAGAAAGACCCGTCCTGAGGAGCCAGCACTGTCTAGTGGGCTGGGGTCCTGGACTGAACAAAAAGAAAATAGTGAATGAGCACTAGCTTTCCTCTCCCTCTGTCTCCTGCTAAAAGACAAAATATGAGCAAACACCCCAAGTACCTGCTGTCAAGCCTTCCCCACCATGATTCACTAGATCTCTTCAAACCATGAAGCAATAATAAACCTTTCCTGTTTTGTCAAGGAGTTAGTCATAGCAAAGAAAAAAAGGAACTAATACAGAAGTTCTTTTCACTGCATGTCACAGAACATCAGATTGTGGTGGACATAGAGATAGATGGACAGACAGATGATAGATAGATAGATAGATAGATAGATAGATACATACATACATACATACATACATACATACATACATAGAATATAGAATATAGAATTAGAATATAGAGTATAGAATGTAGAATGTAGAATATAGAATATAGAAATAGATCTCAGCAGAAATATACGCATTCTGTATGTATTCCTGGTGTCACTTTTGACTCTGTGCTCCCATGAACTGACCTTAGTGTTATAATTTCGGTGAAACCTTTTTGAGATGATTAGCAGTGGGTCTGAAAACCCTGCCTACAGACATAAAGATACACAGGAAACACAATCATCAGACCCAAGCCACTAAGAGAAATAAAACCAATGCCATGCCTGGGTGAGTTTGCCAGCTGTGCTGAGCTCCTGCAAACACACCCTGCTTTCCTTGGGATTCTTAAACTCTCTCTTCTGCCAGCATAATTGCAGTCACAGTACTTTGAACTTTCTTTTCCAACGTCATTTTTGAAAACCAAATTTGACCTCATTTTTTTTCAACCATTTTAGATGTGTAATTTAGTTACAGTGATGAAGACCCTTTGCAGATTTTTCTTTTTGTCCAAAATAGAAGCTCTGTGGCCATTAAACAATTCCCTATCCCTGTCTTTGAAGTCTCTAGTGGCCATGCTGTAGTTTCTGTCTCCATACATTTGCCTACTTATACCACCTAGTTTTAAGCCATTTTGACATTTTGAAAAAAGGAACCTTAGTAAAGAAAATGACCCCACTACACTGGCTCTCACCAGATTGGCTTGTGGCCAATTTTCTTGTTGATGACTGATGTAGGAGGGTCCAGTTCACTGGGGCAACGCCACCCCTTGGCTGGTGGTCCTCGGTACGATAATTAAGTAGGCTGAGCAAGCCATGGGCAGCAAGCCAGTAAACAGTGTTTTTGTATGGCTTCTGCTTCAGTTCCATCTTCAGGTTCCTGCCCTGACTGCCCTGGATAATGGACTGTAACTCTCAAAGAAGAACTAAACCCTTTTCCTCCTCATCTTGCTTTTGGTCATGGGGTTTTATCACAGCAATAAAAACCCTGAGACAGTACTTCAACTCAGTGGAACTGTCTGCCTTTTGTCCTTTTGTAATCAGATTATATTACTTACCATACTGGTTTTAAGATTTAGTAACATCACATACTTCCATGCTTTTGAAGCTAAATGATACCCTATTGTGTGGCTATTCATATATACATATATAATTACACACAGAGAGATAGGTATATAATTTTGCTTATCCATTCACCTATTGATGGACATTGGGCTGCTATGAATAAGATGGGGAACACTCCTGCACAGGGATACGGTTCAGCCCCTCTTTCAGCCCATGTGATTGCAGAATTTCCAGATTCCTTGGAATTTTCTGTTTGGCTTTTAAAGGCGCTATCAAATGCTTCTTGTGGGATCTGAATCATTGCATTCCCCCCACCCCCACATGCACAGAGGTGCAGCACCAGCACTGACATGTTGTTGTTGCTCTTTTTCATTACCCATCCTAAGGAAGGAGAATGCTGTAGAACTGGTTTTCTTTGGTACCTACATGCATCTAGTGAGTGATGGTGTTGGGCCTCTTATCACCTACCGTGAACCTTCAGAGAAAATGGACGTCAAGTCGTAGGCCCACTGTTGAGCTGTGCTGCTGTGCTGTGGCTCCTAATACTCATCCTTAGGTGTGTGATTTGTGAACAATTTCTCTATTCTGTGGCACACCTGCTTACTCCGCTGATCGTATAATTCAATAGCATTTTGATGTTGTTGTTATTTTTATAAAGTCCAATTTGTTTACTCTTTTCTTTTATTGCCTGCTGTGGTTTGAAATCAACTTGAGTGTCTCCAAAGGTCTATGTGTTGGAAGCACAGTATTCAGAGTGTCAGTATTGGGAGGAAGTAGAATTTTTTTCTTTTTGAGCGCTTCCTACATTCATACACTATAAGTAATTATATTCACTCCCATTGCCTTCCAGTATCCCCCTTTCTTTCTCTCTGAGCCCTCTGTTCTTTCTACCTAATTTTCTAGTGGCTCCAGCATTTAAGAAAATGATGCCCACTTCTCTAGCAAACATCAACCATTCAAAAAACAAAACAAAACAAAACCAAACCTTGGCTCTCATCCAGGCTTGAATCTTAGTGCTGCCATGAGGAGACCTTGGTTAAATGACTTCAGTCTCTAAACTGCCATCTTCTAGCTTACAGCAAAAGTATTACACAATTCCCACTTCAAATCCCTGTGAAAACAGGCACTCAGGGTTGATTACTGTTGTTCAATTAACTACCACTAAGGACCACGAACTAAAGTTCCGACACCATCAAAAGCGAGCCCTTTGCCTCTGTGAGAAGCCACACATGATGTCTGGCTGTCTGACTGAATGGCTATTTTGATGATGCTGCAAGAGCAAAAAACTATAGGGACATGGAGGGAATATAAAAAAGTTGCCGCATATGCTTTTACATCGCAGTGTGTAATCTTTCCTCCTTGGAAAAGCAAGAATCTTGAATAAAACCACAAACATGGATCTTACTTAGGCATCGTACCAAAAATGTGTAGACTTTATTCTGCCAGTAAGTGGGGGGGGGGGTGAATTATCTTTATCTAACTTAAGAAAAGGGTTCCTATTTGTTTATCAAGAAACCCAAGTCTTCTGAACCTTGTCCAGCCCTGACAATTGGGATAGCATTCCGTTGATATTTTTCTTCACTACTGTTCTTTTTAAATATGTTTGTTCACACTTATGCCTCAGCCCCTAATTTACCCTGTAAGCATTTTTCCCTAATGATGGTATTATTTTAATCTCAGCCACGGGGAATGAAACCAAGACAGTAATGCCAGTTCTCTCATTGCAACTTAAACTGGGAAAGGTTTGCTTGGCTTTCAGTTCAAGAAGGAACAGAGCCATCAGACCAGGCATGGCAGGGTGGCAAGAAGGAGTGAGGGGCAGGTAATCTTTGTGTCAGGAAAGAGAGCTGACTGGAAGTGGGGTGGGGCTAGAAAACCTCAGTCCCCTGCCCCCTCACCTCACCCCAACCCCCAGCCCCTTAACCAACTCCCTCCAGTGAAGTTCCAACTTCTAAAGTTCCCACAGTCTCCCAAAACAAAACCACCAGGTGAGAAACAATTTCTCAAACACATGAGCCTTAATGGTGCCTTTTCACATTCAATTCACAACAAGGGCTACCAAGGTTTTAACTCCAAATAGCCAGGTACAGTGGACTCAAACGGGGAAGCTATACAACTCCTGTTGCAGCAAGAGTCTGTGCCTTAGCTAGGTCATAAAACAGAGAGCGGTGGGACCAGTAACCACACTGGTCTCACTCCATCACCTTCGCAACCTCTTCCTTATAAGCATTCCTCCTCTTGAGGCTTTTTGAGGAAAGGCGATCATCGAGCAATAATTCTTGAACTCTTTAAGAATAGCAAGAGGGTCACATGCCTCCAATGGCTCTTACAAAACACACAGGGGTTGCAAGAGACCAAGCACCCCACGCTGCCAAGTGAGTGTTTCTAGTAATCAAAAGCCCGCGCTGCTAAGTAAGTAAGTGTTTCTAGGAATCAAAATCGTGTGCATTGACAGGAGCCATGGCTGGAGGAACGTTGCTGGAAAAATCAGGTCCCCCCCCCTGCCCCCGACCCCTGCACAACTTCCCAGTTAATCAAGCTCAGATAGAGTATGATCCAAGCAAATGCAGCCTCTTACCTCCAAAATCTTTTATTTTTTATGTATTATAAGCACTCTGTGTTTTGTTAACAGCTGGCACTGTCCTCTGAGTGAACTTGAGTCTCAAGGACACCTCAGAGCAGATTTTCCATGCTCACGTCAGTTCATAGCAGTTTATCCAGGGACAAGGATCACTGTGCAGGAATGAGGGGGCAATAATGCTTACTGACGAGATCTTCAAGATGGTCTAAATGCCTAGTTGTCATTTCTTTCATTTGAATTTAACATAAGAGAAAAATAGTCAGTGATCATATGCAAGAATTTTCAAAGGCAGAAATACAAACAACCAGCACAGCACTGTGAAAAGATGTCCTCTTGGATTATTATGCTGAAAGAAATGTAAACAGGCATAAGGAGACACTAATGTTTATCTACTAAAATGGCCAAAAAACAATCAATAACAATACGCAACTGCTGAGAGGATTGTTGAATTGCCCGGTGTCTCTGGGTAAAAAATATGATTGTATGTGTCTGAAGCTTTAAAATGCCTGGTAATTCTTTTCACCAAGAACTTCACTTTGAGAAACTTATCTGAAGAAATAATCATGGCTAAGTTCAAATATAACAAATCCCCCTCAGCATTAACTCTTATTATTTTGCTATTGACAAGTAGATGAGTGTCCAAAATATAAACAGATGCAGTCTATACAGCAGAACACACGGTCATTAAGATTATATAATGGAAGGAGACAGATACCCAGGGTAAATTGTGTAGGTTGGATGTGTGTCCATGAAATCTCATCAAGCCTCAATGGAGAGGGTCAGAGGTTGAGGTTACTGGTGTTTCCTTTCTGCCTTTCTTTAGCCTCCCTGCCTGAAAAGTTCTTCACTTAAAATGCATGAGAAACAAAAAGAGAAAAATAAAAAGGCTGACCTACTTTTAGTAAAAGATGCTTCTGCACTTTTTGTTAATGTTGTCTGTGCCATGAACTCATTGATAAGGACAAGTTCCTTGTCTTGCCTTTCTGATGGTGACAAATGGGATCTGGAAGACCAGCAGATTTGACCAAAAAGACCGAAAAGCCCATTGGTCCATATGACATTGGAATTTCATCCATTCAATATAAACTGTTTTATTGGCTACTTATTTCACACTAGACAGTGAGCATACAAAACTGAGAAGGAGAAACAGAAGATTGCAGAAAGGAGAAATTCTGGGATGGTTAGGTTTTGCCAGCTTGTCACGAACTAGGGTCATCTGGGAAGAGGGACCCTCAGTTGAGAAAACATCCTCATCAGTGTAGTGTGTCTTGATTAATAATTGATGTGGGAAGGCCTAGTCCACTGTGGGCAGTGTTATATTGAAGCTGATGACCATGGGAGATAAGAAAGGCAGCTGAACACGAGTGTGGAGAGCCACCCTGGAAGCCAGCACCCCTCCATGGCCTCTGCTTCAGTTCCTGCCTCTAAGTTCCGTATTTGGATTCCTGCCCTGTCTTCCCTCAACAATGGGATTCTCTCTTGTTCATCATGTCTTAAGTCCAATTAAAGAGTTGTTGGTTACAGCCAAGGTATTTGTGCCACTGCTACAGTTTAGAGTACTGGTGCCATGCTGGTTCCTTGCTCTGGTTCATAGATAGCACATCTGGGTAGGTCTTTTATTGCTTCTCTTTGTGGTGTCTTCTGGTACCATGAAAGATAGTCCCCAGAAAGGAGGCTTTTAGGCGAGTTCCAGCTCTGAACCCTCTATCTGAAATGTGTGGTGTACTCAGCAATAGGCACTTGTCTTCCACATTTGTTGGGCAACACCAATATCTTATAACGCTTGGGGAGATTCTTGGACAAAAGGTGAACCCTGACCAACATCTCAAAAAACAGAGGGCTTTTTCACGCCTGCTGTTGGGGTAAGAAGTTATTTAATTCCAGCAACCATCTGCCAGTCCAGCATCATATGCAATGCAGATAGTTGGCTTAAATGTGGCAAGCACACATCCTATAGCAACATCTGGGCATTCTGAAATCACACAGAGTTGGAGGCATATATAGAAGTCAAAGTCCCATGTTCTACCTGTGGCACCTGCCACAGAAGAGCCATCTCCCCAGTACCTGTTAAGTAACAGCCACCTCCCTATTCTTTACATGCTTTTAGTTTCCCCCCAGGTCCACTCCTTGAAGTTACTGAAATTCTTTCAATCTTGAAAGCATTCTCAATTTGTGGGGCAGAGTTTTAGCTACAAGTTGCTAATTTATCCCATGCTTCCGGAGTACAATGAGTATCAGTCTTTCCAAATGAGACCTCCACGCCCTGAATCTCTGAGTAATTTCTTCTGCTTTAATCAGATGCTGCAATGTACTGCCCTTTAAATCATTGGGAAATTGATCTAGCTGATCTATAGTGCCTTCCTCTTCCCTTGAATAGCAAATACATTCCTCAAACAAAATTCATTTCTGTTTAGAGTTTGCTATAGAATTTATAGATCCATTTAGGAACAGAATACTTTACATATTATATTCCTGGAATAATTAGGCATTAATAATGATAACAAATGCAGCAACAATACCAAAATGAGGAGAGACTGGCATTTCATAGAAGCCTGCTATGGTTAATACATTAGAGAAAATGGTTAATGGAAAAAACTTAATGAGCTACTGGGCTAGGGAAATTTTATAGTTTATTGCATATATGCAGCAACCAATGAAATATTTCAGAAAGTTCAATCAAAGAACCCTACTATTCAGTCTTCAAATCTCTTTTGCAGCTGGGAATGGCAGTTCATACCTAAAATCCCAGAACTTAAGAACCTGAGGCAATTGTCAGGCATCGTGGGAGGAGAGGCCCTTGGTCCTGTGAAGGCTCGATGCCAGTGTAGGGGAATGCCAGGGCGAGTGGCAGGAGTGGGTGGGTGGATGGGGGACACCCTGACAGAAGCAGGAGGACAGGGAATGGGATAGGGGGATTTAGGGGGAAACCAGGAAAGGTGATAACATTTGAAATGTAAATAAAGAAAATATCTAATAAAAAAAAAATAAAAGCTGAGGCGAGAGAATTGCTAAGAGTTCAAGGCCAGCCTGGGATCCATTGTGAATTCTGTGTCAGGATGGATAAAGAGTGAGAGCATACCTAAAATAAATAAACAAACAAACAGGGCCAGGGAAATGAGTTGAGAGGCTAAGGGTGATGAGAACTAAGCCCAACAAACCTGAGATCTAAGCCTGATAACCTGATCCCTAGAATCAGCATGGTAGAGAAGTGACTACAGTTGGTTGTCTTCTGATCTGCACAAGGTGGGGGGAGGGGGAGTGTGGGCAGCATGCATATACATGCTTGCATGCATTTACACACACACACACACTCAATCCATGCAAGTAAAATAACACATGTCTTTTTTTTTTCTCTATTAAGCAAGTTTGTGCTGAATATATCTATTGTTACTATCCGCTAAGGCCTATCTCCTTGACCTTCACATAAGAGCAATTTATACTTTTCATGAAATCTAGAAGTCTAAAATGCCTGTCTTCTCTCACCATGGTGTGACAGAAACCAAGAGTCAGGACACAGTGGAAAGGAGAAAGAAACAAGGGTCAAAGCGTGAGAAACACTTTGCTTTCTGTCCTGTCATGGATGTTTAACAATGGGACATGCTTGAGAAATATGTCACCAGAAATATTGGGCCATTGTGTGATTGTCACAGAGAGCATTACACAGATCTGGATGGCACTGAGGATTCAGCCCACTGAGAAAAATTTCTCCTACAGGTAAATGATCTACCATTTCCAAAACTCCTTCCAAAATGCCAAGACATAGGCCTTCCAGACTCTCCTCACTGTGCAAAAAGATCCTCCAATCTCAAACAGAAGTAAATTCAAATGCGCACATGAGTCAAAGTTTTTATTGCAATGTTGAAAACAAATTTCTTGTCTGACCATAACTGTCATAGTCTTAGGATAAATGCACTTCTGTGTTTGATCTTCCATAGCATCTCTGTTTGTTTCTCCATATTTAGTATAGGCCCACTTTAAATGTCTGTGAATTGCATTACTGTTGAGATTGCTATGAATCTCATCTCAAAAACTCAATGGCCTCCTTGAATTTTATTCCTGAAGCTCACACCCACGTGATGTGGTAAGCAGTGGCCTCTGATTTCTCTACCTTTGTAGTTCGTAATCACTTTGAACTTGCTGTCTAGGTCAGTTACTTCTTGTGGCCTCTTACTGACACCATTAGCAGTGGGCTCTGTCAGGAACATGTTAAACAAGGCAACCTGAGACTAAATTAGCACTGAGAAAATGATGCAAGCCAACAACGTGATAAACACAAGACATACAAGGCTGGCCTGCTGGCCACCTTTGTAGATATGGGCAATGATTGGCAGCAGTTGTGTGGTTCTGGACTGTAATAAGTATCCTATGGCAGTTAGAGGATGGTGGGAACCAGGGAAATCAAGGAAGAATGAAAGCATTGCTGCCATTGAAGCCAGCATTAATGTCAAGAGCAGCATGGAAGAGGGAGATAAAACTGATCTAAGCTAACTTCCTCGTCCTAAGGAAGTACAATATCCACATTGAACCTGAATCGCCTTCCCAAAGGGCTGGATTTCCATGACATTAACCTCCTATTTCCAAGTAAATTGATGCAAAGATGAACCTCTTTCCTTAAAACACACAGACACACAACACACACACACACACACAGTGTACACAGGCCATGGAGACAGGGAGGATATGAATTTCTAGGTATGCAAGGTGATCTGAAGGGGGCTCTCCCACTGCACACCAAATGAGTCAGAGCGTGTTTTCTTATTGTTTGGTATTGTTTGGACAATTACCATTTTGGGAAAGGCTCTCACTACGTAGCTCAGGCCGGCCTCGAAGTCCTAATCCTCCCATAGCGGCCTCTTAAGTGCTGCTTACACTCTGTTCTTAGATATCTTTGGCTCCTGCCGCCCATGGACAGGATGCTCCAGCCCACTCAGCAGCCGCCCTTTCCCTGCTCACCTTGCCTTCCCCCCCTCCTTCCACTCCTTGCTGTTCTCTCTCCATCTTTAGTCAGTCTTATTTTCACCCTGAGGGAAAAGGAGGGCACCACTCCCAATATGACCACTATGAGAGGAGCACAGTGAGAGACAGCGGAAGAGAACTGTCAAAAAAGCAGAGGAGAAACGCAGCCAAGAGTAGAGACATTGCTGTTTTAGCCGAGGTGGGGGCGGGGTAGGGGGAGATGATACCAGAGCCTGGCAGACTGTTCGGTTACCATTTACATATACATAAACCATATTTTAAATAGCTATCATAAGATGATTTGAATCTGATTCTATAGTAAGGAACAGGACATTCTCAAAGAATGTTTTGTTGTCTTTATAAAGTTTCTGGCTAAAAACTCGTCTTCGTCACTGTTCTATTGCTGTGACAAGACACCATGAGCAAGGCAGTTCTTATAAAAGAAAGCATTTATGTGGGGGCTGGTGTACAGTTTCAGGGGCTTAGTCCATTATCATCATGACAGAAAACACAGTGGCAAGCAGGCATGGTACTGGAGAAGTATCTGAGAGCTATATCCTGGTACACAGGCTGAAGGCAGAGAGAGAGAGAGAGAGAGAGAGAGAGAGAGAGATGACATGGGCTTTTGAAACCTTAAAGCCCACCCCCAGTAGCACACTTCCTCCAAGAAGGCCACACCTCCAATCTTTCTGATCTTCCCAAACAGTTCCACTTGATAGCAACTATTCTTTCTAACATATGAGCCTGTGGGGCCATGCTTATTCAAACCACTGCACTTGTGCTAGCTTTCTGTCACTGTGACAGAGTGCCTAAGATAAATAAACAAAGGGAGGAAAAGTTGGTGTTGCCCCACGGCTTCAGAGGTTTCATAGCACGGGACATGTGGCCCATTGTTTTGTGGGTTGGGGGGGAGATCATGTTATGGTGGGGCTACATGTGGAGGAAACCTGATTGCCTCGTGGCAGCTCAGAAGCAAATCAAAAAGAGGGATAGGAAGAGTTAGAATCCTGATATCCTCTTTAAGATGAGCTAAATCAAAGGTCCCACCACACCTCAATAGTGCCTCAGGCAGGTGACCAAGCACTTAGCAGCACATGGGACTCTGGGAGACGGTTAATATCCAAACCATAACAGAACACAAGATGACATCATTGTAGATTGATTTCTGAAACAAGTGAGCCAATAACCACTAGTCAGTGCCAAGTCCTGGCTCTTGGTTGACAAAACAATTCCCATCACTCCCTCCATGAAGGAGTGGCCTACTCCCTTTTCCTATGAGGTTGCATTACATGTTATAGAAAAATGCCATCTGTCATGCAAGGAGATAACATTTTTATTGAGAAGTCTTCTAGAAATATATTGTACATTCTCAATGGACTATAATTCATCTCTTCCTAGCATGGGAAATAGTGTTTCCTGTTGCTCTGAAGCATTTCTGGCCTTGGCTGTGAGTCTGATGAACTGAAGAGAGTGGGGCTAGGATCATGAAAGCTTACTATGCTGAGGAAGAACAGCAAGAGTCCGTGGTGAAGGAAAGCATCTTGGTGTGAGAAGCACCAGTGACCTTTGCAGTGACCTAGAGTTGAACTAGCCATAAGGGAGGCCATGGGCCAAAGAAATGTCTCAGGGGGTGTCTTCTTAGTCAGGGTCGCTATTCCCGTACAAAACATCATGACCAAGAAGCAAGTTGGGGAGGAAAGGGTTTATTCAGTTTACACTTCCACATTGCTGTTCCTCATCAAAGGAAGTCAGGAAGCAGGTCAGGAAGGAGGAGCTGATGCAGAGGCCATGGAGGGATGCTACTTACTGTCTTGCTCAGCTTGCTTTCTTATAGAACCAAGACTTGGCCACTAATTGAGGAAATGACTTACAGCTGGATCTCATGGAGGCATTTCCTCACCTGAAGCCCCTTTCTGTGATAACTCCAGCTTGTGTCAAGCTGACACACAAAACCAGCCAGTACAGTGGGCAAAAGCACTCACCTCACAAGCCTGGTGACCAGAGTGCCATTCCCAGAACCCACAGGCAAAGGAGAGAATTGACTCCCAGAAGTTACCTTTTGTCTTCCACATGATCATACAGACGCATACACACAGAGAGACGACACACGTATATACTACAAATAAATAAAATAAAAATGTTCAAAGGGAAATCCTTCCTCCTGTTGCTGTGGGCTCAGAAATGGAAGATGGCTTACTTCTCTAGGGAATGTTTCACCCAACTCCAGAGCTGTTCTGTGAGGCTCCAAGGGCAAGGTCCTATTCCCCTGGACAGTGTACTGCTGACTCTCCATCCCAACCCCAGGCCCAAATCCAGAAGAGAACAAAATCCAAAAACCCCATTCTAGATCTTAAGTGCTAATATACCACCCTCAAAATGCCAAATGTGCCTGCTGGCATTAACCAGTTCTGAGACTCACATCAGAGGTATGTATGCTGATAGAAAACACATGGTGGCCCAAAGGTCATTCTTCCTGAATTTAGCTCCACTAGGGGACAAAGACTCTAAAAAGGGCTTTTTCTAGAGAGTCATGCAGGACCTCTTCTTGTGAAAGCAAGAAGTCACCTTGCAACTAGCTATACCTGCACACTTGCACATGTGCGCATGTACAGGTATAGGTGTAGGCATGCACGTGCGTACCCACACATGCACACACATACACACACACACACATACACACACATATCTATACACACACACATACACACACATATCTATATATACACACACTCACGCACACACACACACACACACACACACTTTATCAAGTGTGTGAAGGCCTGCTGGAACAATATTCAAATGCCCCTCCCTGCTCTCTGTCTTGTCCCCTCACAGTGCATTCCCCAGAGACTAGTATTCGAGAAGTGAAACTGAACGAACCACCCCTGTTACGACGGGAGAGGAAGAACCTCAGAGGCCTTTTTTTGGGCTGCCTTATCACTGGTCACACACAACCCCTCACCATGAACGGTGTCGCAGCTGCCCTCCTTGTGTGGATCCTGAGTACTCCGAGCAGCAGTAGCCATGGCCAAGAAAAACGTTGGCCCACACACACGGCCTGCAGCAGTGGGGGCTTGGAAGTAGTCTACCAGAGCTGTGGTAAGATCTTATGAAATGGCCGCTTGTGCCTATGGGGAAATTAAAGCTACAGGTGGGTAATACGGGCAGAGGGTTGGTATGGGTGAAGGATGAGGTTATCACAACCCAGTGCTTTTTGCAGCTATGGTGAGTCTTTGAGAGCCAAGGAGAGCCCTTGTGGGAGCTATGAGGAGGGAAGGGTCAGGAAGAGTGGGACAGCCTTCTGGAAATAACAAAGAGAAAAATCAACAGTCTAGATATGGAGTCAGGCCTAAGACCTCAGCCCCTCCCCCCCTGAGAACATGTGATCAGTGATCTTGCAATAAGCCTTTCTTCCCAAATCCTGCGCCTGCTCTGGCTTTCCGCCTCAGCCAGTTTGCAAACTGGGTGAACATCAAGTCACTTTTGTCAGAGTCTCTGTCTGTCAGCCATCCCCTCTAGAGTTCTTGTCAGGCCATACTGCGACACCCATTAAAGCAGCAAGCACTTCAGAAGTAGCATCCAATGCCCTGGTTTCCACAGGGACAAGGGCAGCAAAGGCCAGTGCTGTGGTGTGCCTGTGTCCTGAAGCATGTATTAGAAACTTTAGCCCAGGGCAACTATTTGAGAGGTGGCATATACTGAGACGAGTTCAGCTGGGAGAGCTCTTCTGTTGGCACTGTGAACCAGGACGTCGGAGTGGGTTAGTTATAGAGTCTGAATTGGGCACCTCATCTCACGTTTTCCTTCTGTGATGCTATGGAGAGAAATGAGCCTTCGGATCGATTTCCAATGGCCAGCAGAACAAATGGCTTGTGCAAAGGCAGAAATGATGAAACCTGGAAATCCATAGGGAAGTGGGACAAATGAGCTAATGGCTGTGAAAAGGAGACACTGAGTCCCTGTGTTGGTCCCACCATACACCGAGAGTAAATGAAAGCAACTCTCGAGCAAATGGCTGAGCCCGGATTCTGCCACCCAGCTGTGGTTTCTGGGGTAATTCAATGGATTTTCTTAAATTCCTTTAAAAAGGAATGTTGAAGTGCACTTTAAAAATTAAAAATAAGGGCTGGAGAGATGGCTCAGCAGTTAAGAGCACCATCTGTTCTTCCAGAGGTCCTGAGTTCAAATCCCAGCAACCACATGGTGGCTCACAACCATCCTTAATGAGGTATGACACCCTCTTCTGGAGTGTCTAAAGACAGCTACAGTGTACTTACATATAATAATAAATAAATATTTTTAAAAAATTAAAAATAAGAAAAAGAGACGGACTGGTTGGGTGGAGAAGGTGCTAGCCTCATGATGCTTGCTGTTCTCAGGATAAATGGGAGCTTAGACGGCTGGGGATATGCTCACTTAACGAGTAGGATGGCAGATGGATTGGTTCACATGGACCACTTGGGATTTGATTTTCCAGGACATTAAGCCTCATGTGACTGGCTCTTCTGTGGCTCCCTCAGATTGTAGCCAAGTCTCATGTGTCCTTTCTCTCACCTGGGCAAGAGGCAAGAAGATTGGGCCTGTCAGGGAAAGAACGGGCACCTTACTATCTGGGATCATATGTCTAGGATGCTGCATCTATTTGGAGGTGCGACTTCTCTGCAGAGTAGTTAAATCTCAGAAATAAACCCTGGGCACTTGGAATAAAGGAACAGAGGAGATGAAGTTTTCATCCAGGAAGTGTGGGAGACTCAGCCCAGGAAGCCAAGGGATAACAGCTTTGTGGGAGGGACGTCTCAGAGGCAGATGTCAGTTACCAGGAGACACAGTGATTTGAAGAGAGCAAGGTTTGGATTATCAAATGTTAATTGAAACTTAAAACAATGATAAAAAGTAACTGGACCACATCTCCCATAGGAAGGGTGTGCCTGTGTGAGTTGAGGGCCATGCACAGTGCCTCATTAGCATGATCCTTGCTTTGTAAATGTGTAAATCTGGGGCTAGAGATGCCAGCTAACACTGTAAAGGCTATGGAGCTAATACTGTAGAAACTATACTCCAGTGGCCCAGAGAAGACAAAACACTGAGTAAATATTTGCGGAGTTAAAACACATTGATCACTGGCCTCTCTAAATCCAAAGGCCATGATCTTAACAACCCTGGTGTGTAGAGTTTTGTTGTTGGGCAGAGAGGTACAGAGGAGGATAGAGAAGGAATTTCAGCAGAGAGAAAAGCTTGTATAAAGGCAAAGAGGTATGGCATGACCAGGCCAAGTTCAGGGGGCCGAGAAATGAAGGGAGAGATACAGTCAGAGCTCTAGACAAGGGGCTGCCTGCCTTTGGGTTTGAGGAGCCTCCACTTTGGAACAATCCCTTGGGGAATTACTAGGGGTGTGGGTGTGGCTGGAAATGGCGCTTGTAGCTGGACACCATGATGTTCAAGAAGTTTAAGAAGAAAAGTATGGTCATCATGAAAACCATTCAACAGTCTTTAGACTAAGAGGATTGTGGATAGACTCTAGGGTGAGCAGATAGGCAAGCTGGAGCCTCGGTGCTCTGGCAAGGGTAGTACTCACTCTGTCTTTCTGAATGGCCCTGAGCTTTTGGAGGCTGAATCACTGGTTTGCAGGACAGCTGCCTCAGACACAGGCTACCTGGTGTGACACTCTGTCCAGTGTACTGCTAAGGCAGTATTAGCGCACATCAAGGGCTTCTAGGCTTTTACTATGCACCCGGAAACAGAGTTGCTGAGTTGTTGGGGAGTTATGCTTGGTTTGTCTCTTTTCATTTCATTTGTGATTTTAGTTCTAAGAGGAGGAGATCTTAAACCAGAAGTTGCTTTCTAAAAACAAAACAAAATAAAACAAACAAAAAAAAACCCTTTAAGAGAAAGGGAACATTGAAAGCAGCTTCTAAATGTTTGGTACGAACCAGGAAGCCAGGCATGGTGGCTCATGCCTTGAATTCTAACACTTGGGAGATGGAGACTAAAGGATCTTGAAGTTCAAGGTCAGCCTTGACTTCACAGTGACTTTGAGGCCAGTATGATTATATGAGGCCTGGTCTCAAAAATACAAAAAATAAATCTGACCAGGAAGTAAGCAAGATGTTCCAAAAAGCAGAAGTTCTAACTTATTCAAGTAAGAGAACTGAAAAGAAAAAGAAGAAAGCCAGTGTTGTCATAGTACAAGAACATACAGATGTGTGCATGCCTAGGGATATGACCCCAAAGCCCACTAGTGAATTTATTCATATGAAGCCTCTAGTACACCAAGATATAATGTGGATTATAAAAATACTTACCTCAAGAGAGCTATCAATAGCAGTAGGAGAAATGGGGTGAGTGAAAAAAAAAAAAAACAGTGTTATAAAGAGAACTTGCATCCCACCAAAAAATTTACACATTAAAACCAATGTTCTGACTGTAAGCATGATAACCCTCAGCTGACTCCTGGAACATGTGTGTGTTATAGTTCAAGGGCAAACTGATTCTACACAGTTGCCGTCTAACCTTCACATACACACTATATTGTGGGTAGGCCCACACTCGTGTACACACTCACATACACACTCACACAACAATAACAAAATTTAATGTGTATGTTAAATCCTACTTATAAAATGATTGTATTAGGAGGTAAGGCTTTTGTAAGGCAATTAGAGCATGAAAGTCTAATGTAGAGAAATGGAATTTTTCTTTTACAAAAGAGACCTCCAGGACTAGAAGATAGCTCCAACAACCCAACCCTGCAGGGCACTCTGATCTCGAACTTTCAACCTTGAGAACTCTGAAAAATCAGGATTGTTGTTCAAGCCACTCTGTCTATGGCAGTGTGTCACAGCAACCCAAGTCAAGAGAGACAAGCAAGTAAGGTCAAAACACACATGACAGATGAGTCAGATGAGAGACAAGGACTATGGATCTAGAGTGGGCAGATCTCATTCAAACTGTTGGGGAAAACTCTAGATCCCAGGTCCTTGTTGCTGAGATAGTTGTCCCCAGTCACACTCCAAGTTTCACTCTTTGAATTAAAATAGAACACATGGGGACTGAGGACTCAGCTGAACTGGTAACTTGCTTGCTATACGAGCATGAAGACCTGAGTTCAATGCCCAGAACTCACATAAGCATTCTAGATGTGGAAGTGTAGGCTTGTAAGCCCAGCACCAGGGAGGAAGAGATTTATATTCCCAAGGCTCACTGGCAAGCCAGCCCAGCCTAGTTATTGAGTTTCAGGACAGATGAAAGACTCTGTCTCAAAAATTGACAACAGCTGAGGTTGACCTCTGACCTTTACATACATGCACACACATGGACATAGACACAAACACAACACACATTTATAATAAAATAAAAAAATATATACATATATGCATATATATATACACATATGTATTTATTGTTTCAGGGTTCTGAGGGTTTCACTGGGTTTCTGGGTCACTGTGCTACCTGGGCCTCACTTCCTTGAAAGCTCTAAGGAAACTCCTGTGTTTTTTAGCATGCAATTTTGCTTTGTAGTTCAAGTCTCTTCCTTCATCTCCAGAGGCAGCCCTGTAGCATCCTGTTTCAGTCATCTCATTGCTTTCCTGTGCTGTGGCAAAGCCCTCTACCTCCTTCCTATGAGGACATTTGTATAAGGACCACCTCACAAACACAAGATTCGTAACTGCAATGGCAAAGCCTCTGACCACACACATTAGCATTCATGGGTTACAAATCTAAGAACATGGGTGGTTTGAGTGACCATTTTCAGCTTACTATAAGAGAGACAATATTTTATCTTATAGGGATTCAGTGAAAAGGACTATGGGAAATTTTCTCTTCATATACTACGTGCTTAATAAATCTTTGCTGTTGGTTACTTTATATGATATTATAATCAATACAACAGTGATTCTCAACCTTCTTAGTGTTGTGACCCTTTAATATAATCCCTCATGTGGTGGTGACCCCAACCATAAAGTTATTTCATTTTACTTCATAACTGTCATTTTACTGCTGTCCTGGACTGTGATGTAAATACGTCATATGCCCAGGATATCTGATATGTGACACCCAAAGAGGTTGCAAACTACAGGTTGAGAACCACTGCAATAGAGGCATATCTGCCTATAGGCTTCATAGAAGGCAATTCAAACAAAGAAATGACATTTCCAAAACAAAACAGTTTTCAAGAGGATTGTCAACTGATTCTGAGGTATAAACAATGAGAGAAAATTTCCCCTAAATAACTGGCTTCCTGGATGACATCTCCAAGCAACACCACTGTCCCCTTGGTGCAGTTGAAGGCCTAGAATCAGCACATACTGTAATGAGCCATTGGAGACCCTTCCCTGCTGTAGCACTCAGAGGACCCGCTCATTTTGAAAGTTCAGTTGTCATAGAAACAAATGAGCCATTCACTCCCTAAGAAGTCCTGCGTAACTATTGCTGTTGCGGCTGCTGTGGGGTTTGTTAGTAGTTTCTTCACACGGGTTAGATTGCAGGGATCTGGGTGATAGCTCCTGGCAAAGCTTGAGAACAGGCTCCAAGCTTGCCATTTCACATACTTTTCACACGCTTCGTCATCAAGGAGGCAAAGAAGATACGATCTGTGTCATGTGACTAAATAGCCTCATGTTCCCTTTTGTTTTCTCCAATACTCACAGGCAACCTGGCCATGGAAAGGGTTTTGGGGAATAGTCTGCAGCAGGAGACTGCCCGTAGGCTAAATCACATGTGTGGCTTGTGAGCTAAGAGCTGCTCCATCATTTTTAAAGGATTAAAAAATTCAAAATAAGAATAACACCTCTGTTACTACAAAACATACCTGATACGATTAACTTTAAAAGGAAAGATTATTTTGCTTCATAGAGTTGAGGTTCCAGTCTGTGATTCTTTGTACCCATTACTTTAGGGCTGTGTGAGATGCTTTTACTATCAGGAGTGAAGAAAATAGTATACCACATGAGCAGGAAGTGAAATGGTGCAAGAAGAGACTAGGTCTCTCAGCTCCCTTGGAGGGCATCTCTACACTGGCCTATGGACTTCTATGGACACTATTCCTGGAAAGACTTTTGAACCAAGTCACCAAAGATGACTGACTAAACTAACTGATAACAGACTAAAGTAACAATGCCACCAAAGTCCAACTTAGTGAAGCAATGGGTATTTGAGGGTTATTTACAGGTGTATGGATTACTTACAAGAACAAGGATGACTCAAAGGGAGTTGCATCATCAAAAGCTCACTCCAATACAAGTGAGACTAAAAAAAGCTGGACCCCAAGACCTGGAGGCAATACCACTTGTAGGCAACTTGACAGGTCAGAGCCTTGTCTCCTCAGGAATCCTTACTGCTTATATTATCTTGGAGGATGGAAGGGATCTTGTACATCTGGTAAGTTTCAGGAACTTTCTGAGATTTTTGAGTTGTCTTCTTCCTGCGTCTTAAGGATTTTTCTGAGTCTTAATGAGTTTCCTTCCACAATTAAGCCAATTGTAGGAAATTACTATGCAAATTCCTACTAGGCCCCACCTCTTAAATGTTCTATCACCTATTGTACTGGTTTTGTGTCTCAACTTGACACAGGCTGGAGTTATCACAAAGAAAGGAGCTTCAGGTGGGGAAGTGCCTCCATGAGATCCAGCTGTGGGGCATTTTTTTCAATTAGTGACCAAGTGGGGAGGGCCCCTTGTGGGTGGTACCATCTCTGGGCTGATAGTCTTGGGTTCTATAAGAGAGCAGGCTGAGCAAGCCAGGGGGAGCAAGTCAGTAAGAAACATTCCTCCATGGCCTCTGCATCAGCTCCTGCTGCATGACCTGCTTGAGTTCCAGTCCTGACTTCCTTTGGTGATGAATGGCAATGTGGAAGGTATAAGCTGAATAAACCCTTTCCTCCCCAACTTGCTTCTTGGTCATGATGTTTGTGCAGAAATAGAAACCCTGACTAAGATACCCATTGATAACTCCACATTAGTGAACAAACCTTTGACACATAGGCCATTGAGAGACATTTAAGATTCAAACTAAAGCACTGTGGTACATGAAGACTGCATGAAATTCAAATGTATAAGTCCCTAAATAAAATTTTATTGGCACACAGCTATGTCCATTCTTTTATGCATTGTTGAGGGTTACTCGTGTGTCATAACAGCATTGTTGAGAAGTGTGACCTTGATCACATGCTACACACAGCCTTAAATACTAACCATCTATAGACATAGTTGGCCAAAGGTAGGAAAGAATTTCTTAAGATTGGCACTAGAACAGATCCACAAGTGCTGGATCTTCTGAGTGATTCTAGCAATAGAGTGGCTGGAAATGAACCCCAAAACTACCATGTTAATAAGAAACTTATAGGATTTCTCTCAGAGAATTTTCTTTGTTCTTATAATCTTCCTCTTAAGTATCTAGAGTTCCAGCTTTTGTAAGTCTTACTCAGGTTGGTGTAGGCTTTTCCCATTGCAGCTATTTTAAAATTAATAAGTCACTTAGAATGCCTCACATAACCCTTACAAAAATCCTGGAGATCTCCATTTGTAGATGTGGAAACTGGGGGGCATATATAGTAAGTAAATAAGATAATATGTTAAGCTTAATATAAACCTAAGTATTCCAGCTTCCCTTCTTCTGGAGTTCTAATAGTCAAACATCTAGGAAGAGAAAGAGAAGGAAGGAAATAACTCCAGATTAAAAAACAGATTTTTCTGTCCCCCTACCCCAATCTCCACTCTCTCCATCTCTTTACATAATCAGAATTGGCCCAATTTTGCTATTGTTACACAGCCATCATGGACCTTCAGTAGCTATAGAGGAGGACACTCCCTCCATAACTAACATTTGTAATGATGTATCTCAAGTTACAAGGTTGAACATAGAAATGGCATTCCCCAAATTTAAAAAATGGAGGATTCTTTTACCAGTAAGAGTTATACATTGCCAGTCAGAGCCCTCCTGTGCAATTGGCATATTTATTTCATAAGGAAGCCTATTTCCCATGTACAACAACAGGTTCCCCTGTGGAGCAGTTAGTGAAGAAAAGAAGGATGCTCTGTCTTGGGCAGTGTGTTGTGGGTAATCCCACAGGACCAGCCAGTTCCTGAGAGTTCCCAGAGTCAGATTAGTGCTGCATTTTGGCCTCAGGCTTTACACTTAGAGTTAATTTAATGTCTCCCCTCCTGTCCTCTAAGGCAACCAGCCTCATTCACTTGTCTCAATAGGATTTATAAGTTGTTGACATTTGTTTCAAGTGGGGCAATCTAACTGACCTCCAAAATGTCCCTTAATTATGAAAGTCTAAATCTGGTCACGCACATGTACCTGCATAATCCATCAAGGTTGTCAAACAGGACAATTAATCAGGCTTTAAAAATGCAAAGCAATGCTGGCAAAATCTCCCATAGAATAGAGAGAGGGAAAACTATGAAGGACTTACCCCATAGCTCAGTGTAACAAGACATACAGATAAACTGTTCATCAAAAAGTTTTAAGGTGCCCTGGGAGGTGAGAACTGAGGAAAAGGGGACTTCTTTCTCAGGAATCTGACAATTCTGAAGTAAATGGAGCATAAAACCAATACCAAAGAAACGATATAATAAAATCAAACAGAATCGCAGGCCATATATAGTCATTTAGCCATGATTTCTAATCCTGCAGAGAAAGTAATTTCTCTTAGATTATGCTGTTGTACAATTAAGGAAAATATTGAGAAATGGAGAAAAAGAGAGAAGGGGAGGGAGAGATGGAGGGAAGGAGGGAGGGAGGCAGGCGGGCAGGCGGGCAGGCAGGCAGAGGCAGAGAATATGGATTTCAGGGTGCTAAATTTAGACATACAGGATGCAGGTTGAACAGCAGACTGACCTGGAGCAGAACTAGCTTTGTGGTCAAATTTTAAAACAGATACTGACTTAGAAAATACAACCGATGCAAGTGTTTGTTTTGAAACTAGTAAAAAGACTTGCTGAAGGAGGCTGTCCTTATAGATAGGTTTCTGGGAGGCACCACAGGGACTCTCCAGTGGGCAAGTTTAATGGAAACCACTTAGAAGCCAACCCTGCAGAACAGTGTAAATTCTCCTGAGCACATTCCAAAGAAGATACTAAGTAACCTGGTAAACAGAGGAAAGTAAGCCAGGGCTGCAGTTCTAAAGGGGCCTCTTTAGTAGGCAGGAAATAGGTGTGTTGTGAAAGGCTATGCACTGCCCTTTGCAGCCAAATGAAATCTCCCTGGGCTCCTGGCTCCATTTGTGTTTTGCGAGGAGAATCTTGGGAGAGGCTGAGCTAGGGAAGGCTGTCCTCCAGGTCAGCAGCTGGTTTTCAGAGTCAGCATATCATCAACACCATAGGCAGCATGGGATCCTGGGCATGGCCTCCATCAGGCCTGGGCGGAGAGATGGGTGCAGGGCATGGGACACCAGAGTCGGAGAAAGTGGCCTTCAGTGAAAAGCCCATTGTGAGCTCCATCTGGACAGCTGTGAAGGCACATGCAGCTGTCAGAAGGTGTTAGGATATTGATGGCAGCGTCTCCAGGACACAGAGCAACAGGTGCTCCCTTCAAGACCCAAGCAGGGCAGGGCTCTATACAGGAAGAGAAGGGTGGCTTTCTCAGTGACTTCAAGAACTCTAGGCTTGTGTTCTGCCTTTCCTAGATACCTCTTAAAGTCAGATCTGACCCAGTCACTTTGTGATAGAGAACTGGAAATAGCAAGCAGGTGCTAGAAGTATACAGCAGTCAACCAGGAAGTTGGTGCCTGCACACTCGTATTAGGCTGATGACTGAGTAATGCACAGAAGACAATGTGCAGATTAGGGTGTAGCAGGAGTCCCTTTGTCTCTTAACCTTGAGGATAGAGTGCAAGAACAACCTTTGTATGGTGAGCACAAATGCTGCCCCCTTTCCTGGTAGCTGAGGCCTTTCTCATCCAAGAGGCTTTCATCACGTAGGTGATGATTCAGTCCTTCTATTACTGAGTTTTGAAATGCCCATTTAATCATGTGAGCTCTACCCACACAACTGCCATTCCAATGTGTTGTTCATTTAACAAGTTTTTGCAGATGTACACATTATCCACGAATTTGTCAATGGAATTTCCTTAAGCATTTGGTCGACTACAACAGACTTTTCCTGATTATTTTAAAACATCGAATAGCAGAGGGAGTGTGCACTGACTATTAAAAAATGATTTCACTATGACGTTTCTTAAATTTGTTTCTAAACATTGGCTCCATGGGCCTAATTTTTTTTCATCTTTGTATTGGCACCTACTCATTTTCTCCTCTTCCTTTTCTTTTTTAAATTTGATTGATGTCTCACCAGTGCTGCCTCAATCTCTCAATCCTCCTGTCTCAGCTTCACAAGTAACTGGTATCGCAGGTATAGACCATGGCACCAGTATGATCACTCTCATCTATGAGACTTACGCTTTCTTGCAGTTGTTGGCTATGTATTGGGGTATTTCTTTGTGTATCTAGCATGTTCCAGCTCAGTGAATACATGTTCTTTTGACTTATCTGCCAGTCAATTCTGGGCTCAGTCTCCAGTCATCAGCTCAAGTTCTCTAGACTATAATGCTTCCTGCAACTTGAAGATCTCTGAAGACTCTTCCCACAAACCTTCTTCTACTCTGCCGTTTTCTCTTTTAAAAGTACACTGAGGTCAGCTGGGTCATTGTTTTGCGATTCAGCACTCAGCCATTATCCTGTGCTTGGAAGCTTATGTCTACTGTGGACATCTCAATTAAAAAAGATCAAGGGGTCGTTTAGAGGAGAAGATAGAGCTTGCCTGCCTGATTAAAACTCATCTTTATAAAGCTGAGCTGACTCATGATTAGCATTAAGCTGTCTTTCCTCTTGTACATCCTGTAATTGCTGGTGCCAGTCCAACTTTCTATTGACTTTGGGGAAATGTGTGCTGGGGAAGGACCTCTGAGCCCTGCGTGTGCCAGGCTAGCACCCGGCAGCAAGTGATACCCTTAACACATCTCCTAGAGTTTCAGATGCGACCATTTGAACTGATCCACCCTTCTATTTTTTGCCAAGTCTGTCTGGCTCATTCACAACTCTTTGTCCTCACTCCTACTCATGTTCAAAGATAGAGAAAACTTTGGAGTTCTCTCTGGTCCGTCCATATGGATAAAAGCATTCTGAATTCCAAATAACTGAGACTGAGGCTCTGTGCATACAAAGTGTTCAGGATGTGACCCAGTTTCCTTCCCGTCTTTGTTGTCACTCACGCATGCCTGCTACGTAACCCCTAGAGACGGAATCATGAGACAGGAGATCTCAGAGACGTCAGAATAGCCTTACCAGATTTCATCCAGCACCAGCGGCTTCCTAGTACCATTCCCGCCACTGGCCATCATCAGCTAAGACACTGCGGTGTTCTTCCTGACTGGTACTCTCTCTAACAGACATTGCAGGCCACGCTAGACTGCCTGAAGTAAAGACATGGAGGACACTAGTCTAGATCACCATCACTGCAGTGGATAGGATCTGAGGGAAACGTGTCCGTAGGTGGAATGAGGGGCTGGGCAGCTCTTGGTGATGAGTTCTGTGTCTCCCAAGGTAGAACTGTTGATTTTGGCAGTCTATCTGTAGCTCCTGGTGAAACACTGGGGTGTAGGAAAGTTGTTACTTGGTGACTAATCCTCCCCACACTGCCACCCCAAAGTCTGGCATTTTTCAGGATGGGTTAACCTCCTGCCAGTCCTTCTGATAAGCAAGCCAGGAGCTCTCTTATGGACTGGAATAAGGCCAGGCCCTGAAGAGCCTTGAGGTTTCGATCTAACTCCCCCTTGTTGAAAAGGGTAACCTCTGAGTCTGAAAGGCAGCATTTCTAACTATAGTTGGTCACAGAGCCAATCAATGGACAAACACAATAGGACCCTCCTGGGCAAGCTCAGCCTCCTCTTCAAGCATGAAACAGCCCAGAGAACTCACCCAGTTTCACATCAGAGTTACCAAATAAACCAAGACCAGACCTAAGTCTCAGAAGAACAAAATTTCTTCTTTCAGGGAAGCCCATCTTGTAAAATAATTTGTCCGGGTCCTTTCCTGCCCCAAACCCTTTAAATCATGACGCTTTACAGTTGCAAACAGTCCATGGGACTCACCTCTAATTGAGAAGAACAACAATTTTATAAAAGTACTATAATTGTGGACTTCACATGGAAATGACATGTGTTATTTCCCCCTTTAGTGACACGGTCTAAGACCCCCAAGTTGCAGTCATAGAGTGCTGGCCTCATATGTACTTGGCTTTTTCTACACATGAATTCCTATGACAAAGATTAATTTATAAATAGGCCCAGTAAAAGCAACAACTAGAGACCAGTAATAAAATCATTTTAACAACAACACATTCTAATTAAATTGCTACCATCACTACTCTTGCACGTTAGGGGCATTACAAAATAGAATAACAGTCATTTGACTACAAAACACCCAGATTCTGTGACAACCTATCTGATAACTGAGATGGCCACACAGTGACTGATCTGTGAGTCCCTCATACAGGGTGGATGTGCTGCACACGGGTGAGACAGAGTGGGATAGCGTGGGAGTTCACTGTGCGTGTACGATTTACAGTTTAGAAATGGCTCGCTTCTAGAACTGTCCATTTTAATATTGTTGGTTCATGATGGCAACAAATTGCAAGCCATTAAGCTGCAGATGGTGAGCAGCTACCGTATTTTTCAGAGTGTCAGAGGGGGAAATGCTTGTTTAGAGAAAGGGCTGCATCTTCTGTGACAGGAACCTCCCTTGGGAACCTAACGGCTTAAAGTAAACACACACTGTGTCAGGGGAGAGCTGTGAAAGTTATTACAGTGACTTGGGCCCTTAAGCCTGAAAGTGTGACTTCAGAACCTGCGTCTCTGTTCCTTTCTCCATTTGTGGAAATGCTAGCCATAGACAGCCAACCCCAGGCATCAGACAAATAACCAAAGGCTGCCCCAACCATGCCCTCCACTAGGGTCATCTACTTTGGGTCTGAATCCCTGGGAGGAGGGTGTTCTAAGAGGGAGAGCAAGTCCCAGGCAGACCCACACTGAGTTGTTTGGGACCCAAGAAGAGGAGTGGACAAAAAGGTCATTTCCAATGGCAGAAGTGGCTTGTCCACCTCACATGTGGATTAAATTTTGACTAGATAATTTTGACAAATAAGTGTTGGTGTTTTCGGAACATACTTGAGGAGAAAACTGTCACTTTTAAGTCATTTGGTCCAGGGTCCCACCAAAACTGTGTCTGAGATTTCAGAAGCATCGAGCAGAAGGAGACGGCAGCCCCTCTGTGGGTTGTCTGAGGGAGAGCTTTCTCTTCCTGGGACAGTAAGCCTCAAGAAAGATGGCAGGAGCTTGAGGGAAAGCTAGGCTGTTGTAACTGCTGCTCTCCTGCTAAGCCAGGAGTCCATATTTCACCTCTGTCAGAGTTGGTGGAGCTAAAGTCAGAAGCACAAGGGCCATGGATTCTCATCGCTTCCTCAACTAGAGATAATTTGACGTGGTGCCTTTTTCAGATGAACAAAGGCCAGTCAGCCCAGTTATAGGAGGAAGGATGCTAAGCCAGGATGTTCCTAGGTTGGAGGTATTACATGCCTTTTCAACTTCTGCTGAGCTTATAAGGCTATGTCACCATCATTAAAAAGTTTATGTCTGTATCTAATGGGAAGGGGCTAATTGTGATTTACAATGTGAATTCTTGAGCACCCGCCTCATTCCCAATGGGACTCTAATAGTGATCTCCATCTAACAGCTATATAGAACAGTGAGGTCTGTGGTGTCTTATTTCCTAAATTTTCAAGAGAAACCAAGACCTAACCCACAGACACAATATCCTAATGCACATATATGGGAAACAGTCTGGTTCTGAGCATGATGTAAATCAACAAAACATACCTGGAAGCCACAAACAACACTGAGTGCCACCCTCTGCTAGAGAGGGAAGGGTTCAGAGGGGTCATGCCCTTCTACACCACTCCCTCCTTGCTACCCACAACTCTGAGGTCTGCACAGCATTTCAAAGAGTACCTCAAGACCAGTTTGACCATCACATCACCCTTTGTGTTAAGCAAGCTTCCACATGAATCCTCTAAGGGGTTGAAACATAAAATAGCTCTGCATCCCCTCATTTAGTTAGCAGTAACCTCACCAGCCCAACCTCCAAGTGATCAAGTCTATCTAGTTCATGTTGGTTCCGTTTAGTATCAATTTTGACCCAGGTCTATTAAAAATGCTTCTTGATACGTACAAATGTCATTAAATTATATTTTTTTGTTTTAATTTTAAAATTAATTAATTCTTTGACAGTTTTGTGCATGTATACAATACATTCTGGTCACACTCAGTCTGCCCCTCTTACTCCTGCCAATCCCCACCAACTCTCTCTCCTCCCACTAAGACCCCATCCAATTTTCATACCTTTTTGGGTTGGCTTCATAACCCACCAGGTTGAACCAGAGCCACTCCAGTAGGCAGGTAGGCACAGCGGTGAAGCTCTCCACTGGAGCATGACTAATTCACCCAGAGCTACCATTACTGAAGACAATGATTTCCTCTTCTAGAAGTCTGACCACTGCTAATTGTTCCCCTGGGTAGGGTTGTGCTCCCTGAGCTCATCACACAACTATGACTGAATGTTCGCAGGCTCGCTACTGGGAAAAACTTATGTAGGCAACTCCAGCTGTGAGTTCATGAATGTCAGAACCCTGACATCCCTGTGAGACAGCATGGACCTTAGCAAAACAAGAGTAGGAGATATACCACTGTTGCCTATGACCACTCCAGCCAGAGGCCTTTGTGTAGGTCCCCAGTACCAGGCAGGGCTTCTCTCCTGTGGAGAGGGGCTCTGAATCAAGCAGAAGTCAGTTGTTTTCTCCATAATCATGCCACTATTGCACCCTGAATAGGCACACCTTGCCTGGAAAGTTGAAATATATATTTCTTAAAAGGAATGAAAAGTAAGAAAGCAACCATAAATTATGCTAGAGATTGAAACCACATCTGACTTATTTTAGAACTAAATGCACAGCCTGTACTCAATATAAACTGGAAGATTTGGCTTGAATATTGCTGATGTTAAAGGTTTATCTGGAAATGGCTGCACAAAACAAGGCAGAGCACAAATTTATTTAAGAACTGTTCCCTAGGAAACCCCGGGATGAGAATGAGAAAATTAAACATGAAAGAAAGTAAGGCCAATCCAAGTGGCCACTGTGAGCAAAGATTCTCAGTTGTACTGGGGGCAACCTGTCAGGAGGGCCCTGTGCATGATACCTCCAAAACCCGAAGAGCTAGGGTATTGATCTGTCAACTCCCAGGAGCTGGTCCCAGAGGCACTGGTTTTCAACACTTCTGCCTTAACTGTGTTGATAAGCAGGCTTACTCCTACAGCAATGGGTGTGTAAGTAGAAAGAGTCAAGAGTTTTCAGGAGGAAATGTTTGGTGGCATTAAATGCTATGGGTTTTAGCTCATTCAAGCTACTCAAACAAAATATCTTAGCTCGGGGTAATTTGTGTGCAATAGAATTCTAATGTTCAGTTACAATTTATTTGTTCAACTGGTCATGAACCCCTTTCTATGGAGTGGGCATCAAGTCTGATCAGAAACCAATTGACTACCCCTACCACAGGCATGCCACCATTGTATCAACAGGCATGCATTCTTTTATTGAATTATATTGGTTAAGTAGATAATGGCTAAGAATCCACAGTAATATTACATTTAACATCTCACGAGAGCTTGATCTCAGTTTTGTAGGTGCTGCCTTCTGATTTTTCCCTCATGGTGGAAGGGGCATACAAGTTTCCTTGGGCATTTTTTGTAAAGTACCTAACTACCATGCAGTACACTGCCTTGAAGGTTGGCATTTAGACTAGTGCTCTGCAGTAATCCTGTAGTCCTCTTGAACATTTGAATTGCACATTGAATTATTGAATTCACATGAATATGTTGATGAACAGGACACTGGTAAAAGAGATATTTACATCACTCACTAAAAAGGTAATACACAGGGAAGCTGTATGGAATGACCAATTTCCTGAGCGCTATTGTAAAAATCTGTCTTCCTTGATAATATCTAAATGTAAGGGCCACCATGGGCACAAACTGTTTTCAGTGCATATCTGGGTTTATATTGAAAGGGCCACAGGATCAAGGACAATTACAAAGCCAAAAAAAAGAATTATGAGAGGATCCTGAAGCTTTGGGTACCCTCAGAGAACCATTCACCTTCTATCAACTAGAAGTAAGATCTTAATGACTGTGCAGTAGTTTGCAACGTGACCTGCACCACATAAGACAGAAACTTGACCCTTCATGAAGATGCAATCTTCTAAGTGCAGTAGCCATAAATCTATTTTTAATTGAGCAAAACTAAAGTACTACTAGACAAGGAGATATGGCTAACTCTGCCAGGTCACTAGGGAAAATATCTGTGAGAGTGAGCAGTTCCAGACACGATAACACACAGGCTTGGACCCAAATATATATGTACTATCTTTTGGATTCAGGAAATCCCAAACCCAGAAATTAAAGTGGTTTTTGATTGGGAACATCTGGAGTGTATTGGCAGAGAAACAAACACCCTCAGTTTATGTTTCACTGGCATGCTAAAGATTCCATGAGCTCAGAGACCAAAATCTAAAAACAGAAGGAAATAAATTAGAGTTGGCAGAGAAGACAAATGCAGGAGACATACCCTGAGAGATATTAGAATTTGGAAATACAGACACATAATATGAATAATAAGATAACTGTTTAAAGAATTACAAGTGGGGATTTCAAAATATGGGAAAAGAAAAATATAATATCAATAAATATCAGGGAGATTTGACAAAAGAAAGCCACTTATCATGGAATATTTAATGGCTGAAATAAAGAACAGTTGCTAAGTTAAGAATAGCTGGAAAGGGCTGGAGAGATGGCTCAGTGGTTAAGAGCACTGACTGCTCTTCTAGACGTTCTGAGTTCAGTAACCACCTGGTGGCTCACATCCCATCTGTAATGGGATCCAATGCCCTCTTCTGGTATGTCTGAAGACAGCTACAATGTACTCATGTACATTAAATAAATAATAAATAATTTCAAAAAAGAATAGCTGGAGAGATTTTGAGAGCTGTATTATTATTCAATATAAACCATGGAAGGATAAGTAAGAGATGGAAAATATAAGCTGCTATAGAAGAAACTAAGGAAAGGGCAAGTTCTAAGCAAGAACACTGACAGTTCCTTTCTAGAACTCTGACCATTCCCCATGTGGACTCAAAAGAGAGATTCCATGACTTACCAAAGGGAAACAGATTACCTAACAATAGGTCACAATTAGGCTGAGGCCAGACGTACAAAGAGTATTTTCAACACCCCCAGAAAAGAAAGAAAAGAACTACCAACCTAGAATTTTACATTTAGTTCAATGTCCATCAGTAATGAAAGAGAATTAAAGATCTTTTGGGCAAACGAAATCTAGAGCATTTCCAGCAATCATACTAGAAGTCAATTCTGGGGGGAAGGTGGGTCACAATAAATAAAAAATTGACCTAATTAATTAATTAATTTTTAAAAAATATCCAAGAAAGCCAGACTGCCTTTTTAAAATGAGCTATCTATCTTCTAAAGAAATCTATCTAGATTAGGACTCTGCAGTGGGTGCTGTGTTTAATGGCAGAATATAAAACGCTTTTTGTTTAAAGTTAAAAAGACAGCAAAAATGTCCACCATCTCTTCAATCCAACATTCCACTGAAGGCCCCTACCACAGTTGTGAGATAAAATATATTTAGGGACTTGAGAGGTAAACAAAACATACAAAAATTGTACAATGTGTATCCAATATGACTGTCCACATAGAAAAACCTAGTCAACCAGTTAATGCAGTGAGCATTGAATTCACAACTTCTCTTGGAGACAAATTTAATACACTCTTTAAGGGGGCAGATAGTATGTTTCATCCAAGGAAATTATTTCTCAGCTGTAGAGTGTGTTATTACATGTATAGACTACAACTGATCATTCCTCTTTTGATGTATAAGTAGACTGCCCAAGATATTGTCCTTATAAACTACTGTGAACATCATTTTTTGTTTTGTTTTGGTTTTGCTGTTTTATTTTGAAACAGAGTCATATACAGCCCAGGTCTGGCTGCAATTTTCTATGTAGCCCAGACTTTCTTCAAACTTGTAGTCTGCTATCCTGTCTCTGCTCCCATGCTCTGTGTGAGTGTGCATATTTATGTCTGTTACGTCAGAAAATGCTTCCTGGCCCAGGTATTTGCTCTGTCCACTCTTCTGAAGCAGAAGCTGGGACAAAGGTATTTAGCTATATTGACATCAAGACTTCTCTAGTGATGTTTCTATGCACACTAACAGTTGCTAAGTTACGCCCTGAAAACACGTTAGCAGACGGCAAGAGCAGGCTGAACAGTATCCAAATGGTTACAGAAAAGATATGAGGGAAACAACAGAATGTTGTCCAGCTTCTTGCAACTTAGCAGTGAAGCTAAGGTCATCCCCAACCTTACTGTGTGCTTAACTCTGCAGGGTGTCCAAAAATATGGGGCTGGAGACTGCAGTTATTCAACTGTTCAGTCTCCTGGGTTCATCTGAGGCTCAGGTTGCCAGCTTCTTTTCTATGTCAGCTTTCCATATTTCCATATAATCCTTTATATGTTTATTAGGAGAACCAATTTTTTGTCATCCTCCAAATAGGAAGAGAGGGAATAGCGATAGGAGTTGTTGACTGGGGAGACAGAGAAATAAACCTTCTACTCTGTTAAGAATTGTTTTGCTGGCACAAAACAATCTCCAGCATCTTTTCTTTTCCTCCCCCAGCCTGGACTTGCAGTAGCTTGTAATCCTGCATCACTCCTGCCCCTGGGACCCTGTTCTCCATGCACTTTGCTCTGCCAATTATAAGATGCAATCAGTGAGGAGAGTTTCCCAGGGAAGCATCTCTGTCCTCCCTGGAAGGAAGACAGCTTGCTGGCTGAGCCAGGCAGCTGATGGATTCAGCCTGACTTGTTTTCATTGAGGTAAGAGATGCAGGAAGAATCCATTTCCCCTGATTTTAGTTCATGAAATCCTGAGATGTGTTCCCAGTGGGCATCCTCAACTCCTTTGGAAAGCTGCACTGTAGCTGTAAGAAGCCTAGGAGTTTACACCTGAGAGAGAGATAATGGGTTTTTATCGCTTTGGATATCTGCTGCTGTGATATTCCTTGAATCCAGGGCTACTTGGCAGAGGCACTCTTGTCTTAAATCAGAGGCAGCCATGTTCACCAGTACCATCCTCAGTGGTCCTCTGAGACACACTAACAGAAAAGGAGTCTCTCACTAGGAGTCAGCTCCATCACCAGGATTACTTCCTGGAAAAAGTATAAATGAATCTTTTTCCTCCTATGAGTAGGCTGAGAGATTGGAGACAGCAGTGGACAATTCATTACCAGATATACAGGAATAACAGAAAACACGTCAGGCTGGTCCCATGATCAAAAGCATTTGGGAAATATATCTTAACAGTTAATACCCAGGCTTTAGGCATCAGAGTGGGGCCAAAATTGTGTCAGGAACCTGAACAGAGCCTCAGGAAGAAAGGAAGTGGCTAAACATGGATGCCAGAGATCCTTGGTGTCCTTGTTCTGTGTGTTGCCATGTTAACAGCTCCACCCCTGTGGTACCAAGGGCAGTCCTGGGTCTTGTTCTTCAAGATCTGAGTAGGCGTAGTTCTCAGGAAGTTCTCAAATATACCTTGGATTACCAGGCTCCGGTAATTTCTCCCTCAGGAGCCTACTTCTCTAGCAAGAGTTTCTTTCAAGTGGACCCTGCCTGCTGGATATCTCCTAGAAGGAGAGCTTCAAATGCCCTGCCATTGTAGAAAATAGCTGGCAGTTTTTAAGGGAACTAAACACATACTTGTCAGATCACCCACAAATTCTACTCATGGGTATATTTATTCTAGAGAAATGAAAAGCAACAATACAAAAACCAATCTGTGAGTTGACGGTAGATTTATCAGTACTAGACAAGACGTGGCCAAATGCCATGGCCTGTAGAACTCTTCTGGAGTCAACTCTGGGAACTTTGTGGTCCCTGTGTGTTATAGACTGTTCTCCTCTGAGCATGGCAGCCATAACTCTCTTCGTCAGAACAGCTGTGACTAGTTGCAAGAGACCTTTGAGATCAAGGTTATTGGTATTCGTTCATAATAGGAGAAGGTGAGGAGGGTCAGTAGACGCTCATTTGCGATTCAAGCCATGACCTTCCTACACTTCCCTCCTAGCTGTATGTAATTCTGCCTGAGCTGTGTATGATTTCATAGTCTTGGGCAGTAATGGAGTACATAGTATGGAAGGCTAACTAGAGGTGGGACTCTATCCTCGCAGCACGCTGAAGTGAGACTTTTTGGTAATGCAGTTACCTTAGGGTCACCCACGCTCCTGTAAGTAACTCAGTAAGGGATGCATGCTCTGTAAGTAAGCTCAGTGAACTAATTAGTTCTTCAAGTGGAACTTAGGCAAGGTAGGGAAACCAATGACAGACTACAGTGTTGTTGCACCAAAGTTCATACAACAGTGAGCATCTGCGATGACCGTTATTCTTTATCAACTTAACTACATCTAGAATGAACTACAATTCAGAAATGGAGATCACACCTGTGAGGGATTGTTTTTTGCTTAGTTTGAAGTGGATAAATGAACTTCTAGTCCAGACCTTTGAGGCAAGAACATACACATCTTTGGTCAGGATCTTGAGGCAGGAAGACACACCTTTAGTATGTGCCATACCTTCTGCTAGAAGTCTATATAAGGACATAGAAGATGGAAGTGTTTGCTCTTTGCCTACTTGTACTCACCTTGCTAGCATATCCTTGCTAGGCTTCACTGGCATTGGAGCCTAGTTCTTTAGGATTCCAGCATAGACAGAAGACCAGCTGAGCTACCCAGCCTTATGGACTGAGCAATTACTACATTCTCGGACTTTCCATTCACAGCCAGTCATGGTAGATTAGCAAGACTACAGCCTGTAAATTGTTACAATGAATCTCCTATATGCATGCATGCCTCATACATACATATATATATATATATATATATATATATATATATATATATATATGGCATTGAAGCTACCCCAGTCCTCTCTAGTTTGGCTCTGCCAGCTTCCAAGCCTTCCACTACCATCTGCATAAGACTCCACTACTCCCCACTGGGAAGTTCTTACAGATGCATCCTATGCTTGGTTCCCTATCACCCTCTATTGAGTATCATCATTTCCCTTTTAGCTCTGTCTTCTCCCTCCTGGACCTCTCATGTTAGGCCTTTCCTTGGATAGTATGGTACCAGTAGAGAAAGGGTGCTCAAGCAATAAAAAAAGAAAAGTTCTTAAGACCATTTTACAAGAATTTCACTAAGCAGATTTGTGCCTTTCCTTGAAGACTTCTAGTGTAGCCACCTGGGTAATTGCTGGGGTCCCAGTGGCTTACAGTCCTAGACATGACAAATAGAGGAAACACTGTTTCTCTAGAGACAGAAATCAGTAAGATGAATAGAGAGGGAGAGAGGGAGCCAGGCACAGATAATAATCCTTGGTCTGGATAGAAAGAATTCCCATGTGGAGCTCCTCAAATTCTCATAAATTCCACAAATCATGGGATGTGGTTTGCAAAGAAATGGATTAGAAATCTACTACAGAGTTAAGCTTTGAAAGTGTGGTGAAACACATTATATCTTGAGACCTGTCTACAAAATTGTACATCAAGATTAGCAAAAAGACTCCTATGGCTTAAAACAGTGGTTTACAAATAAAATAGATAAGTGAATCAATCACCTGGGGACTGTTAAACATCTCCATGCTGAGGCAGCATCCAGACACATTAAGTCAGAATGGCTGAATCGACTCAGACGCTGGCATATTCACAGTCATGACCACTTGGCCATCTCTGGTGGGAGAGCACACTCTGACCAGAGTCACACCCAGTGCAATCCTATTTAGTTTCCTCCTCTAAGGGAATGAAGTCTAGATCCCTCCAATGGATGTTAAGCAATGAAGAAGACTTAACTCTATGTACACATATTTCATTCTTACATAGATCTTGGTCACCTCCTTGTGTGATTTGTTTTCTGGACTAAAAACCACTCATCTTCTAACATAGAGATGCTTTTAAGCTTCTCTATGGAACGTCTGAATTTTTATCATTATTGTCCTTTTGCCTCAAGGTCATTGGTAAATCAAATAAGGATTACATGAACCTACTACATTCCTGAGACAGTAGTTTTTATAACCAAGATACTGCTGAGTGGTGGTTTATGTATACAATGTTGATATGCCAGATAAAAGGCCTGTTCACCTCCCAAAGGGAATGTGTTGAGATTCTGTCTTAGCACTCAGTGGCACCAATTTGAAAATTACCTATGGTATACTTTGGGGGCATTTTCTATTTAATAATTTTGAACAATAACTAATCATAAGTAATGACAAACATGAAAAACAAAACTGCAGGACAGGAAACACAGACCATTCCCTCCCCTGCTGGGGGAAGGCACACCAGTTATTCTGAGGCCAAAAGTGCAATATGTGTCCCTCCTCTTTCCTGTCACTAAAAGGCTATTATTAATGACTTTCATTTATTTTACAATTGAAAGGAAACTAGTAAAGGTTCCAGAATTTTCCATCAGTAGCCCAAACACTACTTTATACTCAAAGGCACACTGACCGCTATTACCAAATGGCCTACACAGTCCTGAAATGTTTAAGCCCTCAACTCACTAACAATACACTGTGATGGTGTCAATGCTGTTTTCATTGCATCTAAAGCAAAGATTCATATCTAGGAATCTGCATACCTTGGCTCAAAACAGAAGCAATTGGAGGTTCAATTTTGAATAAGTAAATTCCCTACAACACACTGGGAGAAGAAACTTGAATGGGAACAGAGCTAGTATCATTTGAAAGTGAGCCACTGGGGCCTTGCTAGGCTCATCTCTAATAATGAGATTTGACAAGTGAGAAAAAGAAGAAATCAGGAAAACACCGATAGATAGAATACATCCACCCACGATAGACTTACTTTTTCCTATAGCACAAAGAAGCGGGGAATGGGGAGGGTGTGCAGACAAGACAATAAATTTACAAACAAAGAAGATGAAAGTTGGCTTTGAGCTGCTGTAGATGGATTCTAGCAACAGTGTCTCACCCAAGCCTTATGCCGACATCATCAGCGACACTACTGACCCTCAAGTGATATCATATGAATATCAACAAGAGGATTAAGCCCTCGGTCAACACCACCAAATGAGAAGGGAAACTTTCAACACACACCAGAGTTTAATCATAAACAGAACAGAAGCTTGCAGAACTGGAAACCAGGGAGCCTATGTGGATGATGTCTAAATAAGGTCTGTTTGTTATTATCTGGTGAAAGATACAGGGGAGTGACTGTCGCATCTGACCTTGGACTACTGGCTGTTCAAGCACACCCAGGAACTATGTCTCAAACACCAAAGTAAATATTTCCATTGTTGACAAGAAAAGTTAATGCACTTGAAGCTTCCTGGAAAGCCAAATTGACAAAAAAAAAAAAAAAAAAAAAAAAAAAAAAAAAAAAAATCTAAGAACACAAGGCTGGAGTCATTGCCTAACACCTTCTGCTCTTCTCAAATCATCCGACTTTGTCCTTTCAACCAACTTGGGCATGTCCACTAACACAGACACCAGTTATCTCAACATGAATAAATAAAACACAATTCCTAACATGACAGCTTACAGCTAGAAGTGGGTGTATCCAGCTTCAGACATTGCAACAAAATTCATGTCAGAGGATGGCACAATTGAGCTACAAAAAAAAAAAAGTTCACCAAAAGAAAACCCATACTGCCATACATACATAAATGTATAAATATTTATTGAGCCACTTCTACAGCTCTTCTGGGCCACAAGGATGAGCAACAGAGCCTTAACTTCTACAGATTAAGGATGATAGAGGCAAACTGGGTGGTGGTGGCACATGCCTGTAGTTCCAGTACTTGGGAAGCAGAGGCAGGTGGATTTCTGAGTTTGAGGCCAGCCTGGTCTACAGAGTGAGTTCCAGGACAGCCAGGGCTACACAGAGAAACCCTGTCTTGAAAAAAAACCAAAATAGACTGTGGGAAGCCAGAAGAAGGGCAAACTAGGGACTCTGAGGGCATCCTAGAGAGGTGTGGTTGAGCCAGGTATGAAGGGAGAAACTACAGGAGAGAGATAATTAGAGCTTTGCTATGTGAGGTAAACCTTTCACTAATTTATTTATTGGAAAGTAGCCAAGCACATTAGCATCCTTAGCCCTCACATTAGCATTCTCCCGGGTCAGCCTGTTTTCTGCTAACATTGCATGCAGGAAGCAAAACCAGGTCTCAAGAAGAGGTAAGAAAGAACACAGAGGTTTAATCCATGAGGGGTACATTGGTGTTTGGGGCTCTAGAGTGTGGTCAGGTAAAAACCCTGGAGAGCCTGTGTCAGGGGAAAAGAGAGAGGGGTAGAGAGAGGGAGATCAAGGAGGGCAGGGAGCAGAGTAGGAAAAGGAAGGGAAGGAAGAAGAGAAAGAAGGGAGAGAGAGGGCCTTCCCAGAGCAGGAAGTCCAGAAGCTTGAAGCTGGCTTTAGATACAAAGCTCAAGGAAAGTTGGTGTAAGTGAGGTAGGTGGGTACTGCCCCTTCTCTGGGTGAGTGTTTAAAGAGGATTCCTCCCCTGTGGGAGAAAGTCAATTAATTTCCAACAGGTTTTTAAATCCAAGCAGTAGAACTAGAGATAAGGGTAGTTGTCTCTCTCTCTCTCTCTCTCTCTCTCTCTCTCTCTCTCTCTCTCTCTCTCACACACACACACACACACACACACACACACACACACGTGATTGTAAAACTTGGTGTGATGGTTAGTCTTAATGACAACTTGCCACTACTTAGAATCACCCAAGGGAAAAGTCTCTATTGAGGAATAATCTAGATCAAGCTAACCTGTGGCCTTGTCTTGGAGAGAAGTTGTTGTGCTAGCTAATTTTATGTCAACTTGACATAAGCTAGAGTCACTGAAAAGGAAGGAGCCCTAACTGAGAAAATGCCACCATAAGATCATTCTTATGCTGGCACATTTTTAATTAGCAATTGAGGTGGAAGGGCCCAGCCATTGTGCATAGGACCACCCCTGCTGGTCTTGGGTTCTGAACAAACCAATAAGCAGCACCCGCTCCATGGCCTTTTCATTGGCTCCTACCTCTTGTTCCTGCCCTGTTTGACTTCCTCTCCTGAGTTCCTTTGATGATCAACAGTGAAGTATAAAACAAAAATTTTCCTCAACAAGTTGCCTTGATCATGGTAATTCGTAAACAGTAGCAACCCTAACTAAGACAGTTGCCAATTGGCTCATCCTGCTATGGGCAGCAGTTTTATGGGCTAACCCATAAATTATATAAGAGTTGAGAAAGCTAGTTTTTCAGAAAGTAAGCAAGTAACGCTCCATTTTGCTCTTTCTGTACTTGGCTGTAGGTGAGATATGACAAGTTACTGTGTTTCTGCCTTGATTTCCCCTCAGTGACAGACAGAAAGTAAGCCAAATAAACCAGTGACAGAATGAAACTAGAACAATGGAGAACTTTGAATGAGTTCTGTGGACTTGAGTTATCCAATGGGAAACACAAAGACTTCAGAGGGCCCAGAGATTCTACGACTTGGTGACGGTTGATACACATCCATCGGACTACCTGAGAGAAAGCCAATGAAAAGACCAGAGGGGTGCCCCCATACCTCACCATCCTCAACTAAAGAACTGCATTTCCAAAATCATTTTGTTTTTTTTCCCCACCAATTCCAGTTGAAAACTCCATCTCCCCCAAACACACACTATTCAAAGTAACAAACCCAAGGTGTTATCTTCTAGGTCGCCACCTTAATGGATCCAGCCCAGGAGATCCCAGGCAGATAATAAAGTACAAGCACAAGAAAATCTCTGGGGTTGGTATTCACTGGGACCTTGCTCTCTCTAAACCCCACTGGCTTTTGCAGTTCTGCTCCACAAATAGACCAGAATGTCCAAGACAGATATGGTATTCTTGACCTTTGTGAGCCAAATAGATGCTATCGGCTGCTAGCTGAGAGAGCATTCTTCTTCTCCAGCAAGATTGACACCCACCTGGTTAAAATAAGCCTGTCTTCTAGAACTTTTTAGGGTCTTCTGGGGTACACATAACACAGTGGATGGAGGCAGCAGAGGAAGTTTGGGGAGCATGCCTGTTCATTCGCTTAGTGCTGTCCTTGCGTAGACGGGAGCCATGGAAACCAACGAGCAGACAGGAAAGTGGGTGTAACATGGAGGACAAAGGAAAAACATTCAGAAAGAATATCTCTCGAATTTCCCAGAATGCCGTTTGCCTCCTCCTTTCTCCCTAGTGCAGGGGTGGGGGGAGGAGACCTTTGTCACTGCCCTTGTGGCATGGGAACAGCTCTCACAACCCTTTACGTTATTTTTGTTCTTGTCTTAAAAGTTCAGCGCTTGATGATCTGAGTTGCTTGAGTCATGGGCCCAACGAAAAGGCTCTGACCCCCAAACACTTCTATCACTGTCCAAGGAGAACTACTTAGAAGATGTAAACTCCTCTCTCTTTTGAAGGTGGTCTTGGGTGCTTGGAGTGTAGGTAAAGTCTTTGGTGGTAAAATAATTCTTTCTTTTAGATTTTTTTTATTTAATTTTGATAATTTCTTATACATACATACACAATGAAATATGATCACATTTACCGCTCATATACAGCTTTCCCCATGCCCTACCAATTTGTGCTTTTATATGTGTGGTGCCCATATACACATGTATGTGGGCCTGCAAGAGCATGAAAAACCTACCAGTGCAGTGACCAAAATTCAATAAAGAATTGAATCCGTCCCTCAATGACCACCCTTCCTATAGTTACTCTCTATGGAGTGGAGCCTTAAAGGTTGTTTACTCCAGCTATGTTGGGATTTGAGCAAGCTTCATTGTGTATAGATCTTGTGCAGGTAATTGCAGCATCTGTAAGTTCATGAATGAAATAGTCACGGCATGCCTGGAAGACCGCAGTTCAAAAAACTCCGCCTCGCCATCTGAATCCTTACGTTTTTCATGCCTCCTCTCCCTTGGTCTACCGTGAGTCTTAGTGGTGGGAGGGTTAGTGTAGATGCCCCAGTGACAACTCGCTCAGTCTTTTATCACTTTGACCAGCTCTGTATCTCTTCATTGACTCCTCTTTACAGCCAAGCAAAGCTCTCTGGATTAAGAGCAACTCAGGTTTGAGGATGTAAACATAAATATTTAGAGGACAACTTGAGAGCATTGTCATTTAGTAAAATACTAAAATCCACATCCATATCAAGGCCTAAAACCTCCCAAGCCATCTGTAGGTTGGTTTTTCTTTTGTTCTGTTCTGTTTTGTTTTGTTTTGCTCACCTGCCCATTGTGCCCCCTTCCCCACTCCCCTTCCATCCCTAACTAATGCTTTAACTCTCAGTATTTCCTCTCCTCTTCCTTTGTCCATGTACTTTACTATCCCTCCACTTACTCTTTTTTTAAGGCGGGCTGTGAGATAGGAGAGTAGCTTCCACATGGCTTTGGGTCAGTTATTCCTTTCATCCCTGGTTTCCTGCATGCTCCTACATCTGTCCCTGGGTCCACCTCACCACTTCTGCTTTATCTACATCCCCCCCTTCCTTGTCCTACACAGGTCCCTGTCCACAGGAAAGTAATGCCTTAAGCCAATGCTTCTTCACTGAGGGTGACTTGGTGCCCAGAGGTGGTCCACTTTCAGCAGCTCTGTCACATTATGTATTGTCACAGAGATGCTTCTATCACGTGGATAGCACCTGGAGGTGCTGATTGCCTTGGTCCACATAACATTAGATGAGACTAAATGACAAAAATCATGAATGAATGAATTCATGAGTCATTTATTCATTCAGCTTTAAGGTTCTCAACCTTATTCCAAATAACTTAAAGTTCTCAAGTTATTTCAAATAATTTACATTGTTCCTTCTTCCAATAGTTACGGAGGAGCCAATGTCATATTAAGACTTGATGCTCCTGGTTCTGGGACTTTGTGTCTAATAGAGGGATGGTGGGTGTGTAATACACATAAGTCCGAGCATGCTAAGCACCCAAATGGAAAAATAAGAAAATACAGAGTATTAGTGTGAGGATGGACATCAGGAAAGTGATGTCATCTATTCCTAGAAACTGCATAGCTTTCCTGTAGACTGCCTACTTACATTCAAAGACATCAATCTTGCATAAAAACTTGAGAAAAATTGCCAGGGAAACTCAGAAAATTCCCTAAGTACTTTTAAAATAATCTTTTTGTTTCCATATACATTTCCTTCGAGAGAGGAGACAAGCAACCTAAGGATTCCTTTGTGACTTTGTCTCTTATGAAAATTATTTTTCTAATACCAAGAAAAGGCTTTATTCCTTTCCTCTCCTTTTAGCTCACCCTATGTATAGCTTTATAATATTGATGATAAACACACCCCGGAATTATGTAACTGCTAACTGAGTAATACATACCTTTGTTCATTTTGCCTCAGAAGGCAATTAATGCATAGCTTTGAGGGTGCACTTTCTTAAACATCTACCGTTAAGTGACCTCTATTTCTTTCTGTCAATATTGAGTGTTTAGTGTGTAGCAAAAGCAATTGCCTTCTTCATCCCCACCACTGTTTAACAACCTGAAAGAAATCCTGAGACACCATAAAGCGTTTAGGAAGAAGTCAAAAAGTGCATCAGAAAAGAGGAATAGTTTCCCTAAGAAAATTGGGGGGCAAACCAACCAGAACAATACCTGTATTAGATTTGCCAGGCTGGACTTGTCTAGGGAACATGGCCGTCACAGGTATCAGAGGCAATGAAGCATCTCTCAGGTTAGTATATGGATGGTCATAACACTGTCTGCAGCAGCAGAAAGCAGGTAGAAGACTGCACTACCCAATGCCATATACCTGCAGAGAAAACATTCCAGGCATTCTTAAAAAGAAAGCTAACGTGCATGTTTTAGGATTTCCTTATTGATTCCGATATATAATACTTACTAAGCAGCAATGTGGTTTTGTTTGTGCTTTGGTTAATGCTGAGTTGACAACTTGACTCGGGCGCTTTCCATGCTGGGATCTAGGTAAGCTAACACAACCCTTCTGAGTCCATATGACGCAGTCCGTGACAGAAGGAAGAGTCACACATTTTCCCAGATTCTTCCTGATTCTATAGTCTTAGAGCCTATAGAGCAGAGGTCCTCAACCTGTGGGTCTTGATCATCAGAAAGCACGTATTTCCAATGGTCTTAAGAACCCCCAAGCATAAGTTTATTTTCATTGCTTCTTCATAACTGATTTTGCTACTGAGCAGTATCTCAGTCCCTAAGACTGCATTTTCTGATGGTCCTCAAACCACAGGCTGAGAACTGCTGCTATAGAAGAAGTAATAACTAATCAGTTAATTTTAACATAAATCATTTAATGTGGAGAATATTTTAATTAACTGAATTGAAAAATAAGAGAAACCAAAAGAAAAAATGACACTGAATAAGAGCTGTCTCTTTAGGCTGGAAAGATGGCTCGGCAGTTAAGAGCACTGACTGCCCTTCCAGATGTCCTGAGTTCAAATCCCAGCCACCATCTGTAACAGGATCTGATGCCCCCTTCTGGTGTGTCTACAGTGTACTCATCTTATTTATGAAATAAATAAATTAAAAAAAAAGAGTTGTCTTCTCAAGTGCTGGGAGAGCTAAGGGCAAAATCTGGTGGGATGAAAACCTGGATGCTTGGAAGGCAGACCTTGTGGTGCAAGACAGGAGAAGACTAACTACCTCTGAGATGCTATTTTTGCAGAGGTCTGGGAACCCTCAGAGCTGAGCCCGGCTGGTTCCAGAAAGGTGCAAGCGAAGCATCTATTGGAAGCAAGAGCCCCTAAAAAGTGTTGATAAGCAAGCCCAGTCCCTGGCTCCAGCTTCCATTTCTCCCTGGCTTCCTGGCTGCCTACAGCATAGGAACCATTGTAGATGAGCAGCAGCCACACAAAGTACAAATTCTGCATCTGGAACTGAGATGTGGCTAGCTTAATGGTGACCCAGACTCATGTTCATCATGTGTGTCTGTGGGGTGCCTATGTGTTGGATAGGCTGAGTAATGGGGAGTCTGAGAACAGAGGATGAAAATTCTTAGGAGTTTCTCAGCTCAAGATGGTATTCCTCCCTCAGGCCCAGAGATATGCACAATGGAAGGGAAATGAAAAATAAAGATGCAAAAATAGATGCTGCCTTAAGTCTAAGTTTACATTAGGTGTTATGGGATTAAGGCACAGAGTGAATTACCAAGCAATGCAGTTGGGTTTCTATATCCACAGCTGCCACATCCTCAGATCCAACCAAAACCAGATCTAAAGTGTTTGAATATGTGTATTCTGAGCCTGTGCAGACTTCTTCCCGTGTTTCTTAAACAAAACAGTGTAAGATGATTCACACTGCATTTGCCTTGAAGTACATCACACACTGCATTTGCCTTGAAGTAGGAGACTACTGTAAGTCTCCTAGGAATGACTTTAAAGATCTGTGTGGAGAGGAGGCTGGAAACATGACTCATTGGTCAAAAGGGTTTGCACAGAACTCACTTTGGGTTTCCAGCACCCACATGGCAGCTCACAACTGTCCGTACACTCCAGTTCTAGGTTATCTAACTCCTCTTTCTGGCCTTCACAAGAACTCATGTGTACACATACAAACATGTAGGTATTCACACATATATTTTAAAAATGAATATATATATAATGTGTGTGTGTGTGTGTGTGTGTGTGTGTGTGTCTATGAGGGTTGCACAGATTCTATGAAAATAAGATATTTTATATCAAGAACTTAAGCATCTATGGATTTTGGTATATAAGTGCCCTGATGCATTCTTTATGGATATCGAGGGATGACTAGACATACTTGCACAATTTGAAGCGTATATCAGACATGACTGGGTTTTTTAATTCAGAGAATAAACAACTATTCCCAAAACTATGAGGGAAGCTTCACAAAAGTCAAAAATTAGCAAGAAACGTTTGAAATGAGAGAAAGTATACAGGCAAATCAGAAAGCTGGAGTTTTCATATGTGTGTGTGTGTGTGTGTGTGTGTGTACATGCACAGCGCACTGCCACCTGGCTGGAGGGAGGAGGGCGATAGGCTCTTTCTGCTCTTTATTGTAGCACATAAAGTGCTGTTTGAATAAATAAAAATTACATGTGAAACGCATTATCTTTAGCCCCGACTGTTTAGCATTATGCCTTCCATAGAGCAGAGAGGAGACACTGAATGGGAGGGGTGACAGACAGCTAAGCAGAATTGTAAAGGCTTACTGCAACTAAGTATCTACACACGTTTCCCTCTGTCAGCAAGATTAAGGTCAGGGGCTAAAAGAACATAAGCAATGATGAAGACAGTAAGTACTAAACTTGTCATCTGTTACCGAGGCCCTGCTGTCAGAGTGACCTGACAGAGACTGTGGTCAGAGTGGGAGGAGCTGCTGAAATGTTCCAGGCGTTTCTAAGTACCGGGCACTTCAGTGATTCCTGTAAAAATCATTAGTGCTGATTTTGCAGATGAGTTTGCCGTGTCCTCGTGACTAGTCTCCTGTGTCCTCTTTGGCAGATCCCTTTCAGGATTTTGGCCTGTCCATTGACCAGTGCTCCAAACAGATCCAACCGAATCTCAACATTAGATTTGGCATCATTCTGAGTAAGTAGATGAGATTACCTTGACTTGAGGCAGAGCAGAGCCTTCTCCTCCTCTGCACATAGGATGACTCACACTGACTTAGCACAGTGGGCTGCACCAACTATCCTACCTTCGCCTCTCCACACACCCTCAAGTTAACCCCTCAAGGTCATGAAATTCTGGGCTTTTGTATTAAAGAGGTTCCAGTTGCTCATTTCATTACTGTCAATTCCTGGTCAGCAGAGACATCAAAAAATTAATGATTGTTCAGTTGCTACACAGACAAAAGGCTTACTTATTACCTTTGCCACAAACAAACATGCTCTACCCACAGCATGGTCTGTTACCCATATTAGTTTGCTTCCCAAACAGCTAATGGAAGAAGTTCTTATAAATTGGAAGAAAAAAATAAAAGAGGGGTCAAATCTTCCTTCCCTCCTCAGGCTGTGAGACCACACACTGCCTGATAGTTTCTTGGTTGCCCGTGCCATTACAGTAAACCAGTATGTTTGTCATAGCTACTAAAGTATCCTCTTTTGTAGAAGACCAGTCTTCTCAAAACACAGCAGAAGCCTTCAGTAAACCGAGCACTGGAGAAATGAGAGGAATATTCTCAAAGACCAAGAACTGGGATGTGACTGGGTCTTCCTAAAGCTCTGCATGCTATCTGGACTCACACTGTCTGGAGAAATGCTATGGGCGGGGAAACAGAGATGGGAAGAGGAGTGGGTGGTTGACAAGAGAAGGGAAAGGGGGCCAGGAAGACATGGACGCTGCCAGCAGAGCTTGCTGGAATTCTCTGGGGAGTCATGTGCCACATCTGCCAGGCAACAGTGGTGGGAATATGCCCACCCAGCTATGCTTTGGTACAATCACGCGAGTGGCCTCCCTGCAGAGGAGACATGGAGTGCTGAAGTTGTTCTTCTTTATAGGACAGGACATCAGAAAGCTGTTTCTGGACATAGCTCTTACGGCAAAAGGCTCTTCTATTCTGAATTACTCCTATCCCCTCTGTGAGGAGGACCAGCCCAAGTTCTCTTTCTGTGGAAGGAGGAAAGGAGGTAAGCCTTCCTGACTGCTTGCACCTGACACCAGGGTCCCAGTGGACAGAGTCCTGGCTCACCCCGACTCACCTTTGGGCAACCCACACCCTACTCATCAGCATTTGTTGCATAAAGCTGCAACAAATACCAGGCAGTGCTGCGCTGAGAGCCTCCCTTAGAGGGATGTTGTAAGCACTGAAATGAAAGATGCATAGAAGATCAAAAGGGAGGCTTTTTCCTCCCTTATGACAGCATCTTACTCAAAGACTGGCAGCAGTAGTTTCCAAAAACCTATGAGGAGTCAGCATGTTTCCAGGTTTTCTCTGATGATCTCTACAGTACTAATGTCTCACCCAAACAGCAACAACTTAGAACGAGAAAGTAGAACAAGTCGTGCTAAAAGTCACTGCTGTCCACCCGCGCTCTTAGGGGGCGGGACTGCCTGATGGTGACATCAGGTAGCTGTGCTTCAAGTAAAGAAGCAGAAATCGCATTGTATGAGCTATGAGTTCCCTTCGCTCTAGTTCACTAAGTTTTCTCTCTGCTAGGCTTGGTCCCCAGGTGCACAGACAAGCTCACCCACATGTTTCCACTTCTCCTTTTCCCTTTCCCTCCCCTTCCAGACCCAAAGATGCTTTGAGGGAAGGTCCAGGTTACCTCATTCCAGATGATGTTTTAAAGCTCCATCCATTCACCTATGAATGTCATGATTTCCTTTTTAACAGACAAGCAATATTCTATTGTATAAATGGACCACATTTCGATTGTCCATTCACCTGTTGGTGGACATTTAGGCTGTTTCCAGCGTCTGGCTGATATGAATAGAGCAGCCATGAACATGGATGAGCAGTGTCTCTCTGGTCAGATGGAGTCTTTGGGGGATATGTTCAAGAGCATTGGATGTTGAGGAAGATTACTCCCAACTTCCTGGGAACTGTAACACTGATTTCAGAGTGGCTGTCCAAGTTTGTACTCTTGAAAGCAGTGGATAAGCTCTCCCCATTTCCCACATCCTCACCAGCGTAAGCTAAATCATTTGTTTTATTGCCTTTTGTCCTTCTCACTAGTACAAGACAAAATCTCGAAGTAATTTTGATCTGCATTTCCTGATGACTAAGGATGTTGAGCATTTCTTTGTCAGTCATCCTGTGATTTGTCTTCTAAGTATTCTCAGTATACTTCTGTCTCCCATTTTTTTAATTAGAATGTTTTCTTATTGTTCAATTTTTTGTTCTTTATATATTTTAGATATTAACTCTCTATCACATATGTAATTGCTAAAGATCTTTTCTCATTCTATAGCTTGCCACCTTCTCCAAACGATGATGTCCTTTGCCATACAGAAGAGTTTTTTAATTTCGTGAGGCCCCCATTTGTCAGTATTTGGCCTCATTTCTTGAGCTTTGGAAGTCCTATTCAGACTGTCATTACCTAAGCCTATATCTTGAAGTGTTTGTTTTTTTTTACTTTTACTTTTCTTGTAGAATTTTCAGAGTTTCAGGCCTTATGTTAAAGCTCTCTGATCCACATGGAGTTAGTTTTTTATCAAGGTGAGAGAGAGAATGAACTGGTTTTATTCTCTGTGGATATCCAGTTTTCCCAGCACCATTTGTTTAAGAAAGCTTTTCTCCCTGTGAGTCTAGTAAGCGTCTACAGCTGTATGCATTTACGTAAGTCTGGGTTTTCTGTTGCCCTACATGTGTGTTCCTCTGCTAGCGACTTTTACTCCATAGCTCTGTTGCATCAACTCGAAGCCGGATATGACGGTAGCTCCAGCATTGCTCTTTGCTCCATTTCACTTTGGCTATCTAAGCATTATGTTTCTGAATGAATTGTTTTCAGTATCTGAGAGAAATGATGTTGACATTTTGATGGGGATTTAATTGAACCCTTAGAGAGTCTCTGGTTAAAATGGCCACCTTCACAGTATTGATCCTTCCAACCCACAAGCATGAGGTTCTTCCATCTTTCAGTGTCTTCTTTCTTGGGAAATGGGCCTCTTCAGGGTGTCTTGAAGTCTTCATTATAGAGGTCATCATTTCCTTGGTTGGATTTATTCCCATTATTTTACATTTATGATGGCTATTGTCAGTGAGATTTCCCCTATTCATTTCAGCTTGCTTGTCCTTGACAGACAGGAGGGCAACAGATTTCGGTATGATGATTTTATGTGCTGCCATTTTACTGTGTTAAAAGAATTTTCTGGTAGAGTCTTTGAGATTTGATGTGCAGAATCTGATCATCTGCAGAGATAGTTTGACTTCTTTCTAGTTGTATCTCTCTCATTATGCCTCTTGTTTTATTTCTCTAACTAAGACTCCAAGCACCATATTTTAAAAGAGTGGTAAAGTGGATACCTGTATCTTACTTCAGACTTTAATAGAAATGCTTTGAGTTTCTCTGCTCTGATATTGTATTGGCTGTGGATCCGTCCTATGTTTATTATGTTCAAGTATGTCCCTTCTGTTCCAAGTTTCTCCAGGATTTTTATCACAAAGAGACGTTGCATTTTGTAAAAAGCTTTTACTACATCTGTTGAAATACCCATGTGATTTCTTTGAGTTCATGATATGAGCTGTTGTGATTTTAATTTACATGTGTTGAGTCATCCTTGCATGCTTGGAATAAAAAAAGCTTGTGATGAATGATTTTCTTATGTTCTCTTAAATTTGATTGGCAAGTATTTTTATTGGGAAAAAAGTCTGTCTAATCTTTTCTACCTGTCCTTGTCTAGGCTAGCCCCAACCCTCCTGGTTTTACTTACTAAACACCCCATCACAATTCCTTCAATCCCCTGTCCCTTCCTTCTTCTCATTTGTGGGCCATACTGCCTTATTTCTTCTCCTGGCTTCATCCCTCCTTGACTCCCATCCCCCTACCTCAATGACTAAGTCCCACACTTAGTGCCAAGTGCTCCGAAAAAGCCAAGGTGAACCTAGCATGTTTTCTGCCATCTTGGACATTATTAGTCTGAAAGTTCTAAAAAAATCATGTTTCAAAATTACCACATCTCTTTTATAAGAGATCTATAAAACCATGATTCAAAATTACCACATGTGGTGTTTACATTGAACAGGAATAAACAAAATGGCAGGCCAGCCTATGAGGTAGCTCGTCCCCTGATGTTCCACCTCTGAGAAAGTGAACAAGGAATCTGAATAAAGAATTGCTTTCCTGCCTGCCTTAAAGTTATCTGAATCCGGTTACACCTTTGTTTGGCTGTATGCATTCATATTTGAATAATACTCTTTTGTGGGTCATACTTTCTTTATCCATTCATCTGTTGCTGAAAACTCAGGTCATTCCAAAGTCTATATTCTGTAATGAGCAAAACTCTCATAACCTTGACTGTCATACTTCTTCAGTCACATCCTGCCCCAAGCCCCGTTTGTACCTTTAGCGTCTCACCAGAAGGTTATAACTTTCTGCCCTCAGCCTGTGTAATAACAGGAACTGTGAATGGGTGGTCCCTTTGACCTGTAACACCTACTTGCATTTGTCTTCCATGAGATATAAGCTAACAATCCTTCATTCGAACCCAACCAGATTCATTGCTTCAGTCATTGCCAGAACAAGGGAATGGTATGGGGATGCAGAAAGCAGAGATACTGATCAACCATTACAGGGATGCAGTTGGATGGGAAAAAATAGCTGTTGTGTGATGCGAAACAATTCATGGTTCCTATCCCTGATCTCAACTTTAGCAGTGTGTGTGTGTGTGTGTGTGTGTGTGTGTGTGTGTGTGAGAGAGAGAGAGAGAGAGAGAGAGAGAGAGAGAGAGAGAGAGAGAGAATTTCTGGCTTCTTGTCTTTGTGGACCTGGCAGATAGAGCTATCACAGAGCAAAGAGATAATGAACACTTCTTTTGGTGTGGGCAGATGATAGACTGGATACCAGAACAACCAGTGCACATCAGATGAGAGTGGATAAGGATGCTGCTGCATTGCTAGATACTAGAGGCTATCAAATCCTCACATGGAGGAAATCGTCTTGCTCCTCCAAGCTCAAGGAAACCTTACCCTTTATCCCATGCACGGTTTTAATAGAATTAATAAAGCAGGAGAAATGCTCTTCCCTTAGTTTTAGGAGTCTAAATCTGTTCAGCAGCTCAGAAAGCTTGCCTTGGACTTATCTGAATGCTGGGCAGAGAGCCCGCAGTCAGTTACTTCCCTTATTGCTATGGGGACAATGACTGCAGAGGCAGGCAGAGGGGCGACCATTTGGGGAATTGCCAGGAAATTTTGCTCAGTATAAAACAACCAAATAAGGGATTTTCAAACGCTGAACGAATAATTATGTAAATTAAATAAGCCAGAAAAGTGAAATCTTAAAACTCAGAGGCCTCTTGGGTCACTGTGAGTTTTAACCTACTGCAGGGAGGGCAGTTGCTGTGATTAGCGCTGGGTTTGGGAGCGGCAAATGACACCAGAGAGACCAGAGTCATCACACACAAACACAAGTTGCTCTTTCCACATCAGGCATGGGACAGAGTCCCAGGGGGCTTGCAGTTCTTTTTAGCAGGGGGAGGATAACTTATAGTCCTGTCCTGCGGGTGAGACAGCCTACCACCATCTGCAAGTCCAGTGCTCAGTGATGTTTACCACGCACTCTCCTGCAAACTAGAGTCCTCTGGCTACCCTCCAGGCCTGGAAAAAGAAAGCTCCTACCAAGTGGCTCAGGTTGGGGAAAAATTAATGGTTAAACTGTAGTTTTCTTCTCCTCTGCCCTACCTCAGCTAGCTCTAGGGCAAGAGGCCCTTTGTAGGATAAACCAAGTGGCCATCCTTGAGCCCAAAGATTGTCCATCATTCATACTTTGGGGGACAAAATATCCTCCCACACAGAAATCTAAGAGAATTCAAAGAAAAACATAGCATAGTTCAGATTCAGTGGTGTGTGGAATTGAATCCAGACACACCTCATCTTATCCTACCTCAGCTCATGGCACTTGGCAGAGACTGTGTTTAGCAAATTGAAGAGTTGACAGCCCTGTGACAAGCAAGTCTCTTGGCACCGTTTCTCCAACGGCATGTGCTCGCTTTGTATCTGTATTTCACACTTTTTTGGCAATAGGTATTTTTAAACTAAAGTACATCCATCTTTTTTGCAGACATAGGCTGTTGCACGTTGAGCAAACCACAGTACAGTACAAGCATAACACTTACGTGTATCCAGATGCCGTGGTCTACAGTCAAACCAGCTGTTTCCAAGAGCATCTGTAGAAAGTTCTGAATCAGAGTCACATAGACCATCAGGCTATTATCGAATGCCGGCCCTTCCCTCTGCTCCTGAAGCCCTTGAGCCTCTTCCTCCAGGCTCTGAGCTTAGGAACACAGACGCAAAGCCATCTTCTATGCCAATTACTCTCTACCCTAGGTCAATAGATTCATTCGCTTTCATTGTTTTGCTGCATATGCCCAATATCAATATTTAAGACTAACTTGGGTTTAACAACTCTTAATGACCACACCTAATTACTAACCTTAAAGAGACAAGTTGGAGTAGTCCCTACCACACTCAAGGACAGTCATAGAGTCAGAATACCCGGCCATTGGGTGGTTTAGCCTCAATCTGATCTGTAGCTGTTCGCCATGGTTGCCTAAGCAGCCATTAATTAGGGTTCTATTTAGTTAGACCTCTGATGTCCTATGCAGGGATCACAAGCCACATATAGTGATGGAGCCTCTGGCATGACGCCAGACTGAGCTGTAGTGAACTGTAAGTCTAAAGCACAGGCCCAATTTTTAAAGGCAATACAATATAAAAACATTACGTCACCACCATCAATATGCTCACCCTCATTTTCCGTTGCTGTAGTGCAACATCTGAGGCCTAGTGATTTTTGGAGAATTGAAGTTTGTTTGTTTGTTTGTCTTTGCACTGCTGGGCATGAAACCAAGAGCCTCGCTTATGCTATACAAATGCTCTATAGTCTAGCAATGCCAGAACCTGGAGGTTTTATTTGGCTCATAACTCTAGAGGCTGAAAACCCAATTCCTAGACATCTGCTCAGCATCTGGTCAGAGCCTTCTTGCTGCATCAGGACATGGAAGAGAGCATCAGATAGGACAATGGAGCAAGCTCTTAGCCTAGGCTTCTCCTCCTTTTCTTCTAAAACCACTAACTGTATTATGAAGGCTCCGCTTCTTTGATTTCACCTGTCTTCGTTAGGGTTTCCATTGCTGTGAAGAAACCCCATGCAGCACTTATAAAGGCAAAGATTTAATTGTGACTACCCTACAGATTCAGAGGTTTAGTCCATTATCACCATAGCAGGAAGCATGGCAGCAGGCAGGCAGACATGGCGCTGGAGGAGCTGAGAGTTCTTCATCTTGATATGAAGGTGGCTAGAAGAAGACCAGCTCTTCTAAGCAGCTAAGAGGAGCATTTCAAAGCCCACCTACACAGTGACACACTTGCTCCAACAAGGCTACACCCCTTAATAGTGCCACTACCTGGGGCAAGCACATTTAAATGACTATATCACCCAATCCAAATTACCTCCCAAAGAGTCACACATCCAAATGCCATTCATAGACAACTTCAGAGATTTAATTTCCAGCATATAAAACTTGAAGGACTCCTTCAAACAATAGCAATGCTGAAATAATGTTTGGCACATGGTTGATATGTCATTTTCTATTACTGTATCACAATACCTGAGATAATCAACTTAAAAAAGAGTTATAATCATACTGGGCAGGGCTGCATATTTTATATCACATATATTACAATATATATCATATAGGATTATTGTATTATTAATATAGTGTAACATTGTTCAGTACTATAATGAAATAAACATAATATTATATATAACAATAATATGCTATATAATATACTCATAAATATGTATTTATATTGTATAATAATATTGCATATAATGACATTATATATTATATAGTGGATAATATTATGCTGTGTATTAACTAGTATAACATTTATATTATATTTATTATATTACCTCCTCTTAAAATGTTGAGGATCCCATCACTGGACTATATCCTAGACTAAATAAAAATCCCTGGAAGTCAGAAGCAAACTAAGTTAGTCCAGTCCCCACCATAGCCGAAGAGCGCTCTGTTCATTTCAGAAAGTCATTACAGGTATCAGTCAGCATTATCATAGCACTGGACTGCACTAGGAGCCTGTACCAGGGTGTCATGTGTATAACCAAAGCTTCTGTGGACCTTAGGAAATGTAAAAGCCTTGTTATTGGTTTCTGTGGTGCTGTGGATTTATAGTAAATGTCCTCTGTCCTTGGTTCCCAGCAGCTTCTAAAACGTTTGTAACTTCCTGAGCCTCAGAAGGACTGGGAAGATCTTTTGTTTCATTTTGGTCATTGATAGAGCTACTAAATCTCTAGAACTTTCTTGGATAATGAGTATCTTTGTTCTACTGATGTCAGTCTTGGTTGGTTCTTTAGCTGATCATCAGAAATGCAAAGCCAAATTACAAGTCAGAAATCATCCATTCCACTGCGCACTTCTGTCTTCTGATAAGATGTGGGGGATTTAGTTAATACCAAATCATGTCCATGCTGGGGGCAGCTCCAGAGTGACCCCTAAAGTGTGGGTGCAGGTCCCTAGAGTAACCCCTAAAGGATGGGTGTGGGTCCCTAGAGGGTAAGGTGTGTAGAATAAACATGGAAGCTCTGCACAGCCTTGCACATAGCCCGACTGTGTGTTCACGTCTATCCCCTGTATGGAACAGAGAAATGTTGGCAAGCATTTTCCTGGGTTCTGCAAGCTGTTTTAGCAAATTACCAAGCAAAAGAAAAGGCTGGGGTGAGTTCCTCGTTTGCAGAGGAAGAGTGACTATTCTGAGAGCCTATTGCTTGTGGCTAGCATCTGAGATGGAGGGGAAAGGCAGTCTTGTGGGACTTGACCTTTGGGGCCAACACTAACCTGATAATTGTCAGAACTGAAGTTGAACTGTTCAATACCCAGCTGCTACTGAAGAAGTGGATGGGATGGGAGTAAATCTCACATATCTAGCAGTCAGAAGTATAATATTTTGAGAACAGAAGAGAAAGAAATGGTTTGGGTTTTTTTTTTTTTCCTAGCTTTATTTTAACAGATGAGGTGGAGTTCCAGAGAGCCCCAACAAGATAACTCCTTAGACATCTAACTGAGGAAATGCCCCAAGTTTGGTCTTTCCCACTTTAACTCACACCATACTATAGACCCAACAATCTTACTTGTAACAAAGCCATACCGCTCCCCTTAAGATCTGACTTAAACTGCCAGGCAGTGGTGACGCACACCTTAATCCCAGCACTTGGGAGGCAGAGGCAGGCGGATTTCTGAGTTCCAGGCCAGCCTGGTCTACAGAGTGAGTTCCAGGACAGACAGGGCTACACAGAGAAACCCTGTCTCGAAAAAAAAAAAACAAAAAACAAAAAAACAAACAAAAAAAAAAGATATGACTTACCAATAGTTCAGTGTATGTGTATGTGTGTGTGTGTGTGTGTGTGTGTGTGTGTGTGTGTGTGCGTGTGTGTGTGTGCATGTTGCTTCTCTGTGTCTCTTTTCAGTGGGTTTAATGTAGTTCAAAGAGTTTCCAAAAATATCCCATGTCAGGATGGTGAGAATTACATAAGCTAAATAGAGCCAAAAATTAATTATGGTACTTACTGACCATGAAACTAAATTAGCAGGAAAGTAGGAAGAGGCCTCCTCCACATCACACTCCACCCAAACAAAAAAAAAAAAAAAAAATGGGAGGAATTACTCAAAGGAGTTTGGTAACTCATATACTTTATGTAGGACCATAAGTGGAAATGAACACAGAAATTTGAGCAAAGGCCCAGACTAAGGCCATGGGGTAAACAATGAGTATGAGATTTTTTTTTTCCAGTCCTGGTGATAACTTGCATATGGCTGTCAAACTTGGTCTTGGCTAAACATCTGTGAATTCTAGCCAGAGTGGTCAAGATTAGTACTGATCTCACAGCACCCAGTAAATAAGGACTTTAGAAATAACTCAATATTTAGTGAATTGGTTTGTGGGTACCTTGCTGTACATAGCTGTTACAGTTTGCTTTAAATGTCCTTGAAGGACCCCTACTTTAAAGGATCTGTTGCGGTGATGGTGCTACTCAAATGTGACAGAACCATTAGGAGGTGGGGGTCTCATGGGAGGACCTTAGGTGTTTGGAGGCGTGGAACCCCAGGTCTCTTTCTCTGATTTCCTAGTCATGAGTGAAATGGATTTCCTCTGAACATACTCCTTTCTGCTCTCACAAGCACAAAGCAGTAGAGCTACCTGATCATGGACAGGAGCCTCTCATATGCTGAGACAAAATACATATTTTCTTTTTCTTATAGGACTAGCTCTGATATCTATTACATTGAATAATAAAGCACCAACCTATTCCCCAAGCCAACTAAACTATTTTTTAAAGATTTATTTATTTAATGTATGTGAGTACATTGTTGCTGTCTTCAGACACACCAGAAGAGGGCATCAGATCTTATTACAGATGGTACAGCCACCATATGGTTACCGGGAATTGAGCTCAAGACCTTTAGAAGAGCAGTCAGTGCTCTTAACCACTGAGCCATCTCTCCAGCCCCCAACTAAACTATCTTTAAATACTTAGGAGAGGCAAGTATGAGAGTCAGGTAAAGGCACTGGGTACATCTGTACGTATATGTATAAATGACTCCTCTGAGACAGACATCTCTAACAGGCACAGCACAACGCAATAGACACCGAAAGGACTTAATAATGTCACTTTCATATTAGAATCCTGGAGAGGTGCAAGAGACAGTGCTCACCCCACAAGGATTGCTGATTCATGGTGCCTCTGTCCCTGGCCAAGACACTTTCCTTCAAAACTATAGAACTTAAATATATCCAAAATACAACAGATGGGAAGATATGACACTTCGTGTACCATGTAAGTAAGATACAGGGCAAAATTGTGTTTGGATATTAAACTCATTAACTTTAAACTCTTTGGATTGAAAGACAGATCATAGTGACACTTCTTGCAGAGTAAAAAATTCTTGGGCTTTTTGATGTCTTCAGAGTGTTTAACTGGTTGCTTTTTTTTTTTTTTTAAATTTGGGGAAGGATCTCAAGTTTTCCATGGTGGCCTCAAACTCACTACATAGCAGAGGAGCACTTTTTGGTGCTTTTCTCCCCTGAGTGCTGGGGCTACAGACTTCATCATGCCCAGTTTGTGCAGTGCTACAGATCAAACCCAGAGCCTCATGTATGCAACACAAGGACTCTACCAACAGAGCCACAACCCAAGCCACTGAATAATCCTTCAGTCTAAAAAAAAAAAAAAAAAAAAAAAAAAAAAGTTGCTCTCTGACATATCTTCTGCATAAATCAACTTTGCTATTTTAACTGTTTGCCCGATATGGTAAATACATCATAACTACAAGAAATTTAATACCCAATAGATCCACCCAGAGCTATATATAAGTATGATATTGCCCTTAGAGCAGATATTAGCCCTGAGAACATCTAAGGGCTTGGACTATGGTGCTTACTGATCTTGCATATGCAAAAGTCAAAAGTGTAAATGTACTCGGTACTCGATTATAACTACTTGTCCTCCATTCCGCCCCATCCTGGGGGTGTTTCCTGCTGTCCTGGTTCTCACTGAGCATCTATATCTAATGAGCTTAAGATACCTCAGCCTTGCCGTCTACACAGATCCAAAATTCATCTAAATCCTCGGGTCAGAATTCATTTACTTCCCTAGCGCCTTCATTACTTCTCTTTCCATGCGCCGCTTTCCATGATCTATGAAAGAGGGGGAGAACAAGGAGAATGCATCCTCTTGATTGCCTAGATTTAGAAAAATTCCCATTAAGCACTTTCTGTACAATGCCTTCTACCTGCACTGCTATCAGAGAAGACAAGGCCAGCAACTACCTCCCAGGCAGAACATGGAAGAGCATTGATCTAGGCTGACAACCTGACAACTCCATAAAGCAGGCTGGAGACACAGCACGTCCACATGCCTCATTATTCACTTGTTTAACAAATGCAAGCCCGGGGATTTTGGTCACTGATATCTGCCCTAACAGAAGGAGATTAAGCAGCTCCATTTGAAGCCTCAATTAGAAAATATGTCACCCCTCTTCCAGCTGTTCACTTATCTGGCTTCTGGGGCCATCGTAGACCACCTGCTTCTGCAAGCCCTGTTGCTGCAGATTTTATGCTCCAATGGTCCCCACACTATATGTTCCATCTCTCCTGATCCGGGCTTCTCGTCCTGACCTTCATCAACCTTCTCAATAGCCTAAATGACAAGATGTCTCCATTCCTCTTCCCATGGATGAACCTACCTGGAAAATTGCACAATCTCTCCCGCCATCCTCATTCCTGCTGTCATTTTGTCACTGCAGGCAGCATGTCACCCAAAGCAATATCATTCCAGGACAATGTCCTGCTCCCTGCCTCATCACTCTGCATGGTTCCTGGGGGATAGAACGGGACTAAGCTCACCCCAGCAACTCTCACCATGGAACAGACATGAGCTTTGCTTGGAGACTGTTTAGCTGTCGATGGATGGACCATCCTGAAGTTTCAGGCTCATGGAAAGAATTCTGAAGACATACATGCCTGTTGAGTGGCAATGTTCCTAGAGCGATGGGTGCTTACCTCAGATAGGAAAACAGTAACAGACTATCATAGGGTTCATTGCTGTGAAGAGACACAATGATCAAGACAACTCTTATAAAGGCAAACATTGAGTTGGGACTGGCTTACAGTTTCATGGGTTCAGTCCATTAGCATCATGGCAGGAAGCATGGCAGCCGGCAGGCAGACATGGTGCTGGAGGATCCAAGGGTTCTGCATCTTGATCCAAAGGCAGCAGAAGACTGTCCTCTGCAGGAAGCCAGGAGGATGTTCTCGTCCACTCTGGGCAGAACTTGAGTACCAGGAGTCCTCACAGCCCACCTATACAGTAACACACTTTCTCCTATGAGGCCGCATGTATTCCAACACCGCCATGCCTCCCAATTGTGCCACTTCCCACGGGCCAAGCATATTCAAACCAGCACAGAGAGGACACTCCCAAAATCTAACTTGATGAACCAATAAGTTTTGGGAGTTACTTACAGGTCTGTGAGTGGGAGGCAAGTCTCCGGAGCCCGGATGACTGCAGATCTCACCTACAAAAATGATGGTACTCATCTAGGGACTACGCCCAGATCTAGAGACTTAACTGTGTGACCTTGGGCAAGCCACTTATTTTCTGAGCCTCAGTGTTCTCATTTGTACAATAAGGAAAATGGGACTGAACCCATGAGATGATGAAGAAGAAAGGTAGGCTAATGTGTGGGAAGCCTTGCCTCTACAGTAGGCATTCTGAATACCATCCACTGCAGACACCTGAAGCAACTACTGACAGCATCTCAAGCCAGAGCTCAAAGGCTCTCAGACATCATCAGTCTCAGGGTGGAAGTCTGCATCTTAACGAGGCACCTGGAGAGTCACTAGAGGCCTTGGGGGCTTAGAAGCTGAAGCTCTTTTTCCTCACAGGTAGCAAGAAAATAAATGTCTTTGGTCCAAGCCTACATATTCCCCAGAGGTCAGTGATGTCTCCCTGGCCTTCCTATACCCTAGGGAGAGTTCCATTTGCATTTCTGTCACTCTGCTTTCAACCTTTCTCATCTTCATGTTTTATTCCTTGTTTGTAGCCTTTTTTTAAGTAGCTCTGGGTTTCCTCAGCAGCCACAAATTCATGCTGCAAATTCATGGAGAATCAACAAAAGCAATAGGCTCCTTCTTGAATGAGTAGAACTGCACTCTTAGACTGCAGAACACAGGCCCAAGAACAATGGCCATGAAAGAGAGGATATGAGCAATGACCAAGCCAAGGGGGACTCTTCCTTGTTAAAATGAAAGGAGAGACCCTGATTGTTAGGGTGTCGTTCTGGTGTTTGTCTCCATTCTCAAGTTCAAGTATAGTTGCAAATGGTCTAGTTTGGGTCTAAAATTGTCTTTTAACATTAGTCAGTTTGTACGGTTGAGCCCAATCTAGTAAGGCTAATGATGGCCTAGTACCAGAAGCAATTTTAATTTTCTAAGACAATGCTTAGCTTCTTTCCTAGTCCTTACCCAGTTATAAAATTCCATAAATCTAACTCAGTGACTCACACACTTTCATGCAATAATCATTTAGGAAGCTAATTTAAAAAGACAATGCTCAGCTCCTCCATTTTAACACAATCTGACCCTAAGGTTGCTGGTATTTGCATTTTAACTAACTAAAACATTTCCCAGGACTCTGCTCTGCAGGGCTGCAGAGTTTCCTAGGCCAAGACACATAGGCCTCCTCAAAGCTTATGTTGAATCCTCAGCCAAGGTGTTCTTGCCAGCCCCGCCCAGGTTTCTGCAGATCAAGCCCCTTTCTTTCTTCTCCCATGTCCTTCTCTCTTTACCTGGAAGCCCCTTCACTCCACCAATTGATAGGGTAAAATTTGAGTATGATATTTAGAGTCTACAGAAATCCAGGCTTAGGGTGGTAGAAAGAGAGAAAAATAATGAACAAGTTGAATTCTCTTTTCTGGTTTTCCCAGAAGTTACATATTTCTCACATGAAGCTTAAGCAGCAAAGGAAAATAAAACCCGGCAAGAGGAAGGAAGTTCCAAATAAGTCTTACTACTTCCTCCCAGGATCCTCTTCCTCATCCATTGACTAGTATGGTAGCCATCAGCCTCCAGGGTCTGAAGCCCTGGAAACATGGCAAATCCAAAATGAGAGATGCTGTAAATCTACATACTTCATTTCTATATTAGTTGCATGCTTAAAATGATAGTATTTTAAATAACTGGGTTAAACAACATATTTCACTAACCTTGTTTTTTTTTTCTTTTCCTTTCTTAAATATGGCCACCTGAAACGTTTACATGGCCCGTGTGTCTCATGTCACATTTCTGTTAGTGTTGACCCAGAATTTCATTGTCCAGCAAAATAACCACAAAGCATATAGAGTCATCCAAAAATGTTTTTAAAGTAAATTAAAAAGCCAACTCATCTGCTGCACTGGCCACAATGTAAGCTCTATGGCCATGGGGGGGGGGGGGGGACAGTCATATTTGATGGGATCTTTGCAAAATGTTCTATCGGGCAAATCTGACCTAGTGCTTCATACTGCTCTGTATTGCTTATAATTGTCTGTCCTGAACTCATTGGCATCACTTGCATTAGAAATCTCACTCCGCAGTCCAGTTCAAACCCTAATATTTTCTCTTGGGCTCAACTCTTAGAATATGTTTGTGTCATGGCACTAAAGTGCCCTTTTGAGGAAGCTACCACTTGTGGCCCCATCTCAGGCTGACTACCTGAGTCCTCTCTTAATCCAACACCTCTGTATTGGCTTCCTACTGCTATTGTAACAAGTTGTCACAGAATATGCAATTCATAGTCCTGGTTTGGTCTCTTGGAGTCTGAATGCCACAAACCTAAATCTCAAGTATCTGGAGAGCTGTATGCCTTTGAAAGCTTAAGGAAGCCGCTCTCTTACCCATTCAGTCTCTGGGGCTGTTGTATTCCTTGGCTCACAGCCACACCTCTCCATACTCTGCTTCCACCTATACATGGCCTCCCTTCTTTCTCCTCAGATCCTTCTTCCCTCTCACCTTCTAGTTATACTGAGTCCATCCAGGTAACCCAGGTCTACCTCCCTGTTTCAAAATCCTAATTGGATTACATCTGCAAAGTCCCTTTTGCCACATGATATGGCATATACAGTCTCTGGGGACCAGTCTGTGGCCATCTGTGAGTGATCATTGCTGCTTATGCAACTGTTCCTGAGAAAAACAGCACTTTTTCCTGATTTCTGCTGGCCATGTCAAGAGCCCAAGTGGCTACATATAATCCAAAGGAGCCTTGAGCTCCTTGTGTTTTTGATTAAAATGACCTTGTGAAAACCAAACCGCCATGAACTCCCTAGACCATATGCTTGCCCACATGCCCAGAGCAAGATAGGAGTTTTTTCTGTTAGGAGGTCAGATCATTGCTTCATATCAAAGCTTCGCCTCACTGGGACATGACTGTCACTGTTTCTCAACTTCATAACCACCCTTATTTGGCATAGCCCTTACCCAGAAGAGAACCAATGTGGCCAGAAGTCAACGACCTACTCATGTGTTGAAACCATTCCTACTTCAAAATTAGCTTGCTGTTTAAAATGAAAAGATTGCCAATGACCACATCCCTAAACCACTAGAGAGGAGTGAGAAGAAGGCTGTGATTTATTCAACCCAGGAGAGTGCTTGTTTGATAATTTTGTAATGATCCGTTGCAATTTCACAGATTGCAATGTGAATGGTTCTGAGTTGTCAATACCATTAGATTTCCCTAGACAGTGTAATCCCACAAAGGGGTCAGAAGTCTGGCTGCATGTGGAAGGGAAGATTTCAAAGTAGAACTCATTGAGCCAAAATGAAAATAATTCATCTAGAGGAAAAGTAACCATGGTTGCTATACAGCTATGGTCTCTAAAGTAGGGCTATGGTTTCACAAAGCAGACCATACATATTTTCCCAGGGCACCTGACCCTACGCACAGCCAGTAGGTATTAGCTATGGTGTAACTCAGATGACAGCATGCACGTCTAGCATACACAAGGCCCTAGGCTAGATCTGCAGCACGATATAAGTCAGGTGTGGTAGCACAGACCCGAAACCCCAGCACATGGAAGATGGACACAAAATAATCAGAAGTTCAAAGCCATCCTTAGCCACAAAGTGAGTTAAAGAACATCCTGACACATGTGAAACCCTCTCTCAAAAAGAAAATAAACATTTTTTTTTAAAATTCCTCTCTCTCAGCCACCACCTTTTCCCAAAGTGTGAGGTTCTGAGAATTCACAGGCACAGTTCAAGACATAAAAATTCTCCTTCCTGGTTTTTGGCTTAAAAGTCGGGGAACCAAGTTCAGATCATTCCAACATGATCCGTAAACAAGGTGGCCTGTCCTCAGGAACAGGTCCAAATGAATCAACAGCTGAGTTTCCTGAACCAGCACTAGCTCAAATGTAGCCTTGGTATTGTTTTTTTGTCTACTTTACACAAACTAGATGAATCTGAGAAGAGGGAACCTCATCTGAGAAAATGCCTCCATAAGATCTGCCTGTGGGGTATTTTCTTGACTAAAGATTGATGTGGGCAGACCCAGTCCACTGTGGGCGGTGCTACCCATAGGCAGGTGGTCCTGGGTCATGTAAAAAAGCAGATTGAGCAAGCTATAGGAAGCAATCCAGTAAGCACTGTTCTATGGCCTCTCATAAGTTCCTGTTTCCAGGTTCCTGGTCTGGTTGAGTTCTTGTCCTGACTCCCTCAGTGATGATTGTTACCTAGAAGTATAAGATGAAACAAACCCTCTCCTCCCCAAGTTGCTTTGAGTAGTACTATTTCATCATAGCAATTGAAACCCTAACACAAGGAATATAGGGCACTGATGTGGCAAATTTTCTAGTTCTATAGCAGAATCTTATGGATACTTTATAAAGGAAAGAATTTTGTTTAGATCCATAGTTCTGAGGTCTGGGATGTCCAAGCTAAGGATGCCCACGTCATGCCTCTTCATAGCATGGAGGAGGAGCAAGAAGAACAGATGAAGGGTACCGCTCTGCTTTAACTGGAAACCTGCTCTCCTGTTTACAGGTGCAGCTCCTGCAGAGCCAGGGCAGCAATCCCTCTATGAGGGGGTGACCCAAAGGCAACAAGATCCCACTCCCTCTTGATACTGTGGCATCACATGGCTTTGACTGCAGACCAACTTTTCAAAGCATAACAGGCACTGTCTACCAGGGAGTATTCTACCTTTGGGATCCTCCCTGAGAAAACACAGAAGTAGGAGGCTCAGAAGCCTAAAATAGACAGTGGTGAGGCAGGGTTGGGAAAAGGACCCAGGGAGGAGGAAAAGCTAGCCATCACTATATTGTGGATCTGATCACCATTTTGGGGGGCTTGGGGGAACTGGGTGGGTCTTTCAGACTTGTCCTTCTCAAGGTGAGGAGGCTCCTAGGTCAAGGCATCCTCTGGAATTTAACATCATTGATTTTCTAGTTTCTTTCCATGTCATCTCTAAAGCAGAATCCTATGCCCAGGTGGCAATCCCTTGACCTGGGATGACCAGAGAGGGCCATTGCCACCTCTGGATTTCTATGTCTCCCATCCCTCAGCACATACTCCCTACAAGCACGTGGCAGTGTCCTGCAGACCCATCTAAGACTTGAAGCAGATGTGTGGCAGAAATTCCTGGGGTGCCCTTTAAAGCAAATCGAAAATGATTGGAGCAATGGCTCAAGAAGGAAGTTTCTCTTCCAGAGGACTGGGATTCAGTCCCCAGCTCCCACATGGTCACTTACAACTACCTGTAACTCCAGATACAAGGGATCCAATGGCCCCATTTGGCCTCAAGGCTCTAGGCACATTGTGCTGCATAGATCTGTGTGCAGATGAAATACCCATATATGCAGAACAAAAATGAAAATTCTCAAAAATGACTCAGGAACTCTAGAAGTCAATGGTAAAATGTCCCAGAAACAGGCAAGGACCTGGGTCTAATCCCTAGCTTGCACACATGTGCAAACACACACAAGTACACACACACACATATACACACACATACACACATACACACACATACACACACACAGGAAGGGAAAGAAGGGAGGGAAAGGGAAGGTAAGAAGTGGGGTAGAAAAGAGATAAGAAGAAAAAGAGAGGAAAGGAGGGCAAGGAAGGGGAGAGAGGGGAGGGGTGAAGAGGAGAGGAGAAGAGAGGAGGGGGGAGGGGGGAGAGGAGAGGAAAGAAAAGGAGAACTGGGCATGCTACATGAAGAGCTGTGTTGGAGAAACTGCGCTCAGCCTTTGTCTAGATTTGGCTCAGGAAATACCCAGAGGTAGAGAGGGGAAACTGTCTCCTATTCATAGCTCACTGGAGTGAAGTAACTCACTCCCTGCCTCTCCTTCCAGAGACAGGCAGTCTGCTCCACTAACCTTTGCCTCTCTCTGGTTTTCCTAGCCTCTCACTTTAGGTTTTGTTGAGCTCCATCCCACTGTGTACTTGCAGAGCACAGACTGTGTCTCCCAGATTCACAGGCCTTCTCTGCGTGCAGAGTGTTCTGGGGGATTAAGGTTCTGAAGGCATCTCCATTTTTTTTCTCCATAGTTGTACTATGCTCCCACCAAGAGTGTGTAAGTGTTCCCTTTCTTCAAAAAAAAAGTATCCAAGTAGACAGGAAGTGGAAACAGCACAGTGGGAGAAAGAAGCCATTATGATGGAGCTACACAGAAGATTGCTATTCTACCTTAAAGAAGGAAACCCATCATTTTTGTTTTGTTGTTTTGTTTTGTTGTTTTGTTTTGTTGTTTTCGAGACAGGGTTTCTCTGTGTAGCCCTGGCTGTCCTGGAACTCACTCTGAAGTCCAGGCTGGCCTCGAACTCAGAAATCCTCCTGCCTCTGCCTCCCAAGTGCTGGGATTAAAGGCGCGCGCCACCACTGCCCGGCAAATCCCATCATTTTTAACACCATGATTAAAACTGGAGGACAGTGTGCTAAGTAGAATAAGGCAGAGAGAGGATAGCGGTTTCCTTTACATATGTAAATGAAAAGTTAAAAAAAAAGTCAAATTCATCAACTCAGAGAGGAAAAATTTGTTACCAGTAAGGACCCAAGAAATGAAGGGTGACCTTGGTCCAGGGGTACTACACTAAAGTTAAAGTTAATTTTTCTCACTGATGTGATCAAAAATCTAACACAAGGAACCTAAAGGAGGAAGGATTTCTTTTGGTTCACTGTCCAGGAGATACAGTTTATCATGGCATTGAAGAAGGGGGTGTCTAGCCACATCACATCCACAGACAAGATGCAGACCAAGGTGCACACCGGCGCACTGACCACTTTCATCATCATTTTTCAGTCTGAGGTTCCAGACCATAGAATAGCTCAACAGCCACCTCAGTTGACTCCATATAGAAACCTCCTCACAGATTTGCCTGGAGGCCACTCTCCTAGCAAGTTCTCCATCCTGTCAAGCTGACATCCTTGCCCTTCACAGATACAGACTTCCAGCCATGAGACAGACCAGTTCATGAGATCTGACACACAATGTGGAAACTATACCTCACAGCCCTGTGTTGTTTATTGGAATTTTGCTGACAGGGTGGATCTTAGTTGTCTTTATTGGGAGGAATGACACTAGGACTGTGTAGTTACCTTGGGTAGCTTTAAATGTCTTCAATAGACACTTGATCAGTATACCTTGAAAGAACCATTCTGCCCTACTGGCCCACCAAGAAGAAAATGGCTTCAAAATGTCAGCAGTTGCTCCCTCTCTGCTCGCTCTCTCTCTCTCTCTCTCTCTCACTCTCTCTCTCTCTCTCTCTCTCCTACATGGCAACTTCCCTGGCATTATTCCCCTTATTCCTTCAGACAAGTGAACCCACCCAAGGAGAGCTGCCCCCAATAAACGTTGCCTTTATAATTAAAAAAAAAAGGTCAGTAGTTATTGAGGGTGACAGACCAGCACTGATACCCACAGCCTGACTCATATGACCCCCTACATCTATATTCATATCCTTAAGAATCTCTGCTCAGATATATTGACTATATCACAGGAAAGAGAGTAAATCAAAATGAGTATGTTTATTAAGCAGAGAGTGTACACACTGTAGACTTAAGGTCAGGTGTTGAAAAGGAGGCCCAAGGAAGGACAGGGGTCACATCCACAACACGAATGTGAGCTTCTCAAAAGAAAGGAAAGGACTGCTTGCGTGTTGTCCTAGTTTGATTTCTATTGCTATTATAAACATCAGGACCAAAGGAGAAAATGGTGTATTTCATCTTATAGATTATAATCAGCCATGGAGGAAAGCCAAAGCAGGGACCCAAGTCAGAAACCTGGAGGCAGGAACTGGAGCAGAAGCCATGGATGAAGACTGTTTAGTGACTTTCTCCTCAGGTTCATGGTCAGCTACTTCTCTTAGACACCCCAGGACCACCTATCTAGGGCTGGAACTGCAACAGTGGCATAGGCCCTCCTACATCCATCATTAATAAGGAAAATGTTTCTCAAAGACTTGCTTACAGTCCAATCTGATGGAGGCATCTTCTCAAGCATAATTCCCTCTTCCCAGATGACTCTCGCTCCTTTGGTGTTGACAAAACACTCCCCAGCACAGGTGCCTTTACAATGGCTACATACACATCCACAGGTAATTTTATAGCCTTTGGAGGCTCACTGTTGCAGCTTTAGAAGTCCGGGTGTTTCAAACAGATGCCAAGGCAAGAGAAAGTATAACTGGAGAGCCCAGGCAGAGAAGAAACCCTCCTAGGATGGGGTGAGATGCCCATGGCAGATTCAGATGTGGATTCCACACAGCAACAACAGCTACACCCAAGACGGAAGCTATTGCACATCCAATTCCTCTTGAGGATTTCACTGGTCAATCATAAAGTAAATCGCTGGTGTTAAGCCCTGAGAAAAAGTCTGAGTGAACACATAAATAAGGGCTGAGAATGGTAGCTCAGTAGTCAAGCACTTGCTTAACACGGGAAAACGCTCCGTTCAATCCCCAGCATAGCACATAAAAATGACCTTTGTGAATAAAGCCCTTGTTCTATAAACTAATAGACTTGGCATCATAATTGTTAGTCCACACTAAATATTAAAATAGCAATGCTTACATATTAAGAAAGTAGAAGGATTCTAATGAGGGCCTAGCAGGTCTGAGGAAGGGTACTAATGCTGCCAATCAAGATGACCAATCTGGGAGCACCACCACTTCCAGAACTTCTCCACTCTGGGAGCACTTTCATTTGCTCCAGCCTCTCCTTGGTTTCAGAGAACAAAAAGATGGAGCACTTGGCTAAGCTCAGTGGAATCTGCTGTAAACATGGCTCACCTACACACCAGCAGTACAGAATGATTAACTGAGCCTAGCAAGGACTAGAACAGTGCAGCCAGAACTAAAGACCTTGAAATAGAGTTTCAGTGTACTGGGTTCTCACTGAGGTCATGAGACTCACTCAACCAAGACGTACTCCCACTCTCTCTGTCATTACTGGAGAGAGAGACAGAGGCAGTACCAGTACCAGATACACTATGAGCAGAGACCAGGAGTAGTCAATGGAAGGAACAAGGCACAGACCTTCACCCCAAGCCTGTGTCTTCCAGACCCTGTGGGGCCTTTGTGTTCCCACTGCAGAAGTCATTTTCTGGAGTAGGAGTGGATCTTACTGGTACAGCACTTGCATAGTAAACATGATGTCAATACCTGGACCAACAAAAAGGCAATCAACTTAAGTTCAATTGAACTAAACTCAATTTACTCTCTTTAGTAAAGAGAAAGGGAAAGGCCAATTTTTAGAAATATTTCAGTGAGGGAAAGGAAGAAATAGGTGAGAATATCCTGGGAATCTTTTTATAGTATAGAGGGTGAGAATGTTAATTAAAGGAATCTCAGAAACGAAGAGGGCCTGAGAAGGGAAGGAACGAGGGTTTAATTTTAGGTGTTGTTTTGTCGAGCTAACAACAAAACGTCACTTCCCTGAGTTACTCGCAGCTATTCTTAGGGGCTTCGTGGACCCCACAAAAGCTCTAGTTGAAGGTGTGAAGCATTGGACACCAATTTAATGAAGACCTCTCCCAAAGAAGGACCTGTTAGGAGTGAAAAAGAACTCACACTGGCAAAGCTCGGAGCACTAAGTGGGCACCAGGGAAGAACAGTATCATCTGAGCAGTGTTCTTCAAACAGCTAGCCCCCTCCATGTTCGAAACTGAAAATGTGAAAAAGAAAAACAGATGTTTCTACACAAGACTTTCCAAACTGAGGGTCACTGAAACTTCCAGAATCCATCAAGTGAGCCTCCTCTGAGCTGGCTAACAATCCACTAGTGACAACTATCATCACCCCTCCTGAGGACCACACTGCTGGATGAGGCTACAGACAAGGCCTTTAGTCCTCCTTGAGCCCTGCAGCAAGATTTCTATTTCTATTTTCTGAGTCCAGAATCTGAGTGCCAAGATTACCCACTGTCACCTTGCTAGTAACAAAGAGAGCTGGGCCTGACACCCATCTATCTCTGCATCCTAGTGCTGGGGATTGGCTCCAATGCTTTGAATTTATCTGGCCCCCAAAATCAAGAATCTGCATGTCCAAACACTGAAGGTCCTTGTCCCCAGTTGGTTTTTGATCAATCAATAAAGAACCAACAGCCAATGGCTGGGCAGGTAGACTGAGGCAGGACCTTTAGATTTTCTTGAGCTAGGAACTGGGAGAAAGGAAGAGAGAGAATTGTCATGCCTCTGGGGAGGATATAAGAGCTGCAGGAGAGAAAGCCAACCAGCCATGTAAGGATTTGGGTAAGTGGCCACTGGCCATTTTCCCGAATGGGACTGGTATCAGGGGAAGCTTTAGAAGTCTCAGGAAGACTGGAGGGGAGTGTTTGCTAGTAGGAGAAAGTTTAAGAGTGCCCAACCTTTGAGCTAGTCACAGTACATCAAAAATTTCACTGGTGTGTATGTGTGTGTGTGTGTGTGTATGTGTGTGTGTGTGTGTGTGTGTGTGTGGTGTGTGATTTTGAGTATCCAAAGAGTTCCTGGGCAGGTGTGTGCATGTGACCCACCAGGAGCCAAAGTGGTGTAGCAACTACTGATACATCGTAGCTCAAGCCATTTGCCCTGGGTCACACAAGAGCAATAACATAGACATACAGTATGCATACCCACAGGGACCCAACCACACAGAGAGAAAACATAAGGGGGATAGTTTGGAGTGAAAGGGGACCAGCAAGAGGGTTTTAGGAGGTAAAAAATAAGCAAAGTTCCATATGTATGTTATAGGCATGGATCAGAATCCAGAGGCACCTGCTGAGATTTCTAGGTCCATGTGTCCAGGAACAAAGAACTGGACCAGGGACACTAGATAGTTTTAGAAATGGAAGTAGCTTATCTACAAGAAAGGCAGGGCTGGAGAAATGGATGGCTTAGTGGTTAAAAGTATTTCCATCAGAGAAACAGAGTTTGGATCCCAGTACCCACACCAAGCAGATTACAAATGCCTATAACTTGAGTCCCAAAGATCTGATACCTTCTTCTAGCCTCAGTGGTCACCCTGGAAAAGATACACACATGCATACACAAACACAAACACACACTTACACACACACACACACACACACAAATGTGCATATACAGATGAACACATTTTGTTTTAATATGAGAAAGAGGGGAGAGTCAGAGTCAGAAACAGAAACAGAAGCAAACAGACACCTAGGACTGATCTCCAGGTCACCAAATTCAGTCATTCACATAGCATTTACCTTTTCTGGCTTTTGGAAGTATGTTCTCACACATGCTGTCCCTTACTTGTATCCCTGGTAAGAAATGGCCTCGAGTCTTTCAACCAGTGGCTTGTTGTTGTTGTTGTTGTTGTTGTTGTCGTCGTCATTGTTTTCCAAGCTAATCCTGATCCTATAGAGCCCCACTCCATCCAACTCTCCAACCATAATATAAATAGGTGAAAATGGACATATCAACTGGCAATGGTATTCATACAATCACAGTACCTGAGGTGCTGAGGCAGGAAGATGAAAAATTTAAGATCATCCTCAGTTTCTTAGTAAACCCAAGGCCAGCCTGGATTATATGAGACCGTGTCTCAAAATAAACAGACACAGAAGAAGTCATGGTATAACCCATTGTTTTTTATGCAAACTAAAAACAAGCAGTTGGACTGTTTTTTAATTGCCTTGCTGTTGTTGTTGTTGTTGTTGGTGGTGGTGGTGGTGGTGGTGGTGTTGTCTTAACTTTTTTTCAATACTGGATTTTTTTGTGTAGCCCTGGCTATCTTGAAACTTGCTCTGTATACCTTGAACTCTTTGAAGTAAGCAGAAGAAAGAATGAACATACTCTTCTTAATTCAGGGATAGAGTGTGTCTTAGGTAGGGTTTCCATTGCAGTGAAGAGACATCATGACCACAGCAACTCTTATAAAGGACATTTAATTGGAGATGATTTACAGGTTCTGAGGTTCAGTCCATTATCATCATGGTAAGAGCATGGCAGCATCCAGGCAGGCATGTGGCAGATGGAGCTGAGAGTTCTGCATCTTGTTCTGAAGGTAGACAGGAGAAGACTAAAGTCCATGCCCACAGTGACACACTTCCTCCAACAAAGCCACACCTACTCCAATGTCACACCTCCAAATAGTGCCACTCCCTGGGCCAAGTATACACCACCAAGTGAACCTGAATTCTTTGCTGTTCTTTTCTTGAAAAGAGGACAGCTGATAATCCGCCATCTTCGGTGTGCCTGGACATAGGGAAAATGATACCACATGACTCTTTCAGCAGTAAGTAGTAACAGACACTGTACTTAGAGAAAAAAAAAAAAAAAAAAAAAAACCAAACCCAACCCTTGCCTGCATCACAGCTATCGGATGTTTCTCCTGGGACTAATGCAGTGTCTTTGAACTCCTGGTCACAGGTCTCAAAAATTTCACCCTGTATTTCTAGCTCCAGTCTAGATTCTCAATTAGCCAGAGTCTTTCCATACCTGCTTGTTTCCTTTCCACACTTCTCACTATCTGGACAGTGCTCTGTTCAGAGGCTCCTATACTGTCAGCCTCATCATTGGGAAGCAAGCAACATGTATGTGGGCAGAGACTATTCTTCATGAATGACTGAGATCCATTTGAAGTCAGGAAATTAAAGCTTTTATATCAATGGCTACTCTTCTTTTATTTCCCAGACTTGATCTACATCTCTATGGTCACAGATGATATGAAAACCTTATTTGGGGGGATGTTTTAAATGAATGAATAATATTATCTATGATCTATATATTTTTCAGAACAGATATACTATGCCGGCCCTGTCAATAACCCTGGACTTGATGTTCCACAGGTAAAGTTTCCTGTTTGGTGTTGTTGTGTATTATTGTGTTAAAGAGTTGATTTTCACCTCTTGGAGGAGAAAAAAAGAGAAGGAGGAGAAGAAAAAGGAGAAGGGAGAAGAAGAGGAGGAGGCAAAGAAGAGGAGAACTAGACTTATATAGTTGAAAGCGTTGGCACACGCAATAATTAGGAGGCATGCTTAACATGCTGATTTGTCCTTTTGAGGCTTCATGTTGATGTTCTGTTGAACCTTTAGGTTGAACCAGAACAAAACCTACTGGAGTTGAAATGCTGGCATCATGTCCACAGGATCGGGGTTGTGTGGGGTGACTCCATATGACTAGCATTGGGTGGGATGTGTAGGAGGCAACTAGCTTCTGGCAACCTAGAGAAAGGAGAGTTTACAAAACCCCAAAGGCTTCAATGTCCCACTGGTTACCATGCCATATTGTGACTGCCAAGCTGGGATGTTAGTCTCCTTCTATTTACTGTATAAGGTATAAAGAACAGGGAAGGGGAGATAGCTCAGCTGGGAAAGTGCTACCTCACAAACATAAGGATCTGAGTTTGATCTCCAGAGTCCACATTAGAAAAGCCAGATGAGACAGTACATACTTATAACCCAAGTGCTGGAAAAGCAAAACCAGGCAGGCTCCTGGGACTTGCTGGACAGCCAGCCTAGGGAGTTTCAGCTCAGTGAGAGATCTTGACTCAAAAAAAAAGGAAAAGGGTAGATGATACACAAGGAGTGACACCCACAGTTGTCCTTGGCCTGCACAGGCATGTGCACACACAATTATATGTGTTCCATGTACACATGCATCTGCACACACAAACATAACCACATAACACAGGTGACAAAAGAATAAAGGTATACCTAGACCACCACTCCAGAGTCTGGTAGATCCAGGGTAATGGGGGCACATCTGGGGAGGGTCTTCTTGCTGGTGAGGACTTTGCAACATCCTAAGTCAGCACATTGGGGACATAAGTCAGGACATTAGAGGACAAAGGAGTCAAATTTTTTATAATGCACCCACTCCCAAGAAAACCCATTACTCCTTAATCTATTAGTCCATAATGATCAATCCACTCACAAAGGTAGATCTCTTTTAAAGATCCCACATCTTCTGACCTTACTCTGGGGATTGCTTCAACAGACTTTATAATGGGGACAGTCAAGCCAAAGTAAGATGACTGCCCTGAGCAACCACGAACTAGACTCAAAGCTAAGACTAGGCTTTCCCATGAAGTTCATTTTATTCGAAATAACATTATTTCTAATGTGCATGAACTCAAGTTGCTCTGACATCACCATGCGTTTCCCTGATGCTCCTTGAAAGAACAATCTGGAACATCATAAAAATGTCATCATTTAAGCATCTTGCTTTTGGCTGCATCTTCTCAGTCATCTGAAACACGAAGGAGAGACACTGTCTCCTGCATAAGGAGTCTCTTCAGCTCAGTTTCTGCTCTAAGTTTGTTTCCCTCCTGTCCTGCCCTGTGAGCTCCTAGGTGTCAGAGTCCACTTCGGTTTCTACAGGACTCCTTCTCACAACTGGACTCTCTCCCTCCCTCTCTGGAATTCTCCAGTGATCTTCTCCTGCCTTTCTGTGAAAGGAACAACTTTTTCCAAGAAGGGAAACTCAGGCGCTCCTCACTCCTAACACAGGACCAAACTCTCCCAGGGAGATTTCTTCACATTGTTGCTACTTGAACGCTTTTCCTTTCCTCATTTTTCTCCTGATACCCCACTAGAGACTGATGTAATAATTGCTAACAATTGGATTTCATTTTGCCTTGCAGGCTTTTAAAAATCAGTTACCTTTCATAATCCCTATGCAATGAAGGCACCATCAGGGGAGGGGACTCTTAAAGTCATAGAAGCTCTTTGAAAGGAAATTTACCCTCAGAGATATAAAGGGCTTTATAGATCTTACTCATCTTAGCACAGGATTACATCTGCTAAACTCTGCATGAGTTGAAAACAGCTTAAGTTGAAAATGCACTGACTCCATCCAGCCTGCAGAACATGTTCACTTAGTGGCAGGATACCCAGGAAAATGCTGGTCATTTAATAATGTCTTCTCTCTCATGACTGGGCACTGAGATTCACTGTCACTGCTTGGTGATATAGGAGGTTTGAACTGAGTGCCACAGGACTGAAAAAAAAATGAGAATTGAAAACACAAAGCACAGATGCTACTGAGACTATTTTCCTCTCTCTCCAGTGTAAGTAGAGCCATCATAAGCAGGCACCATATTGTAATCAACGATATGTAGTCAACAAGTCTACAGTGCCTGCAGGATACTTCTTGCCTGCCTTCTTCAACCAATAACAGTGCTCCTAGAGATACAGCCCAGAGTAAGCCAGATGTCCTGAGCCCTCTTCTGCAGCCTGTACATGGGAAGCAGACATCAGGCAAGCTTCTAACCCAGCCTGCAGACCCAACAGAGAACATAGCTTTCTGGACACCTTCCCCACAGGCCTATGTAGCAGAACAACTGGGGGTCTTGATCCCAAGAGGGGCTGTAAACACTGGTCACAAACAGTCACTGTGTGCCCAGGGCCTTCAGCTCACCATTGGCTGCCATACAGCTTTGGAAAGAACTTCTGCACAGTTTTTAGGAAAGGCTCTGGTTTCCTAAGAACTGCTAGTTGAGGGCGTTTTAGTGGAAGGCCTACTCACTCCCCCTCCTTCACTGAGACCTCCAGAGATGGACTCTGAGCTGATGGAGGTTTCTCTTACGCCAAATTCTTCCCACTTGGCATGTACTCTTCAATACCTTGGTTATTTTTCTTCTTTCTTGAAATGTATTTATTTATTTACTTATATATGTATGTGGTATATACTGACTAGTGTATTTGTGTACACATGTGCATGCAGTTGCACATGCACAAGTGTGTGTGTGTGTGTGTGTGTTATGTGCACATGTCACAGTACATATGTGGAAATCGAAGGACAACATGCAGGTATCAGTTCTCTCCTTCCACCATATACATTCTAAGAATCAAACTCAAATCGTCAAGGTTGGCAGTAAGTGCCTTTGCCACTGGCCCATCTTGTCATCCCTGACCCTTTATTTTTTGAGACAAGGTCTCACAATGAACCCGGCACTCATCAATTCAGCTGGGCTGGCTGACCAATAAGCTTTAGGGATCTTCTTATCTCTGTCTTCAAACACCACCACCAACCCAGTGCCAGGAGTGCCATCCTTGGGTTTTTGCCCAGATTCTGGAGATACAAATTCAAGTATTTGAGCTGGCACATTGAACTCTTTACCAACGAAGCCACATTCCTAACTTAAAATTTATCTTTTAGTTGGTAGATCGTAACTGTGCATGTTTATAGGGTCCAATGTGGTGTCTCTCAGGGTACATGCAGAGTATATATTGATCAGATCAGGGCAATTGGCATACCCATTGCTATCATTTCCTTATGTTGAAAAAAAAAAAGATAGCACCAGCTTATTTTCTTTTTAACACACCCAGCCCCTTGACCCAAATTAGGGTCCTGCATATAATCCTATATTTGTCTGTGTCTGCTCTGAATTAAAAGTTGGAAATCCTTTGGACTTCCAAAACATACGGACACCTTCTTGGTAGAACCTGAACCGTGAATTGCCAAGGACACAGATACACACTTCTAGCCTGCTCACTCAGCGCTCTCCTCAGCAGCAGACACAGGCTGCTCTCTATCCATTGCCCCTACGGCAGACCCCTGTCATGTAGCCCATGCCTCCTCCATCAGCCTCCAGAAGGGCTTGGTTCCCTGATGGAAATCACCCTTTATATATCTTGTATAGATACACATGTATCTTGCCATTCATGATCTACAGCCCCTTCCTGCTGATGCTGTATCGTCTTTTAGGCCAATGCCACTTGCAGCCTCTTTGAAGCAGAGCAGCCACAGAGATCCTTCTAACATACCTGGGAAGACTGTCACACCTGGGTCCTTCTCCCACCATGTCTGCCAAGCTCGGAGTCTCTGGCCTCCTATGGGCTTTCCATCTCCCTTTCTTTCCCCCTTCCATGAAGTGCCTTTGGCCTCTTGTCTGTTTCTCCAGTATGGAGACATCAACCCCTCAGGAGCATGTCACCTCTTGTATCTCTTTCAGGTCTTTGCCTAAGGGTCATTTTCTCTCCAAGGCCTCCCTTTGATCATCCTACTTAGAGAGGCAAGCCAACATCCGTCCACCTGTCCCAGCTGCCCTTTCCACCCCACTTCCTGCATCAATGTCTCCATAGTGACTACATCTGCAGAGTTCCTTAGGCTGTAGACTTTTCATCGCTCTCGGTGAGATGAAAGCTATGCAGGGCCAGGAGTTGGCTTGAATTAAGTTTATCTGCAGAGACTGGAAGCACACAAAAGATGCTCAATAAATACAACTATTCCTCATTATTCATGGGGGAGAGGTTCCAGGACTCCCCTAAAACAAATAGCAAAATTCACAGATAATTGGCAGAAGGATGGCTTAACAGGTAAAGGTATTTGATGATCTGAGATCTATCCTGAGGTCCCACATGGTGGTGCATGCTAATAATTCAAATAAATAAATAAATAGATGTAATTGAAAAACATTTACTACACAGATTCCCAAATCCTTATTTAAAGCAATCTTTGCTATATAACCTATGCTCTTTCTTGGGCTCACTTTAATCATTTCCAGATTACTTATAATACTTGATATCTATAAACTCTATGCTGTGTTACACTGGATTGTCCAGAGAATCTTCACAAGACAAAGAAGTCTACACATGCTCAGGACAGAAACTTCTTGCAGATATTTTCATTCTGCAGTGGGTGGAGTGGGCAGCTACTCAGTCCTTGAGTAGAGAGGGATATGCTCTATGTATTAAGTGGTTGGTGGTGGTGTGGGTCACATGTCTTAATGCTCTGCTTGTGTCCCTGGCAGGGAGAATACCAGCTCTTGCTGGAGTTGTACAATGAAAACCGTGCTACTGTGGCTTGTGCCAATGCCACCGTCACCTGCTCCTGAGCATGGCTTGCAAGAAAATGCACAGGAAACTCAGCCTCAGGGGACCCCCTGGACTCAGCTACCTGCAAGGACCACTGATGACAAAGAGAGAGGCTTTACAAAGAAATTTCTCATGGGTCACTCTGTTGATCTTAGCTCCAAAGACAGATGTAGCTCCCAGACCCAACAGATATAATAAAGCCTCCAAAACTATCTATTTCTAAGTAGTCTTGAATCCCCATTTGTAACAGCACTCCTTATTTAATTATATCTCATCAATGTTACTTCCTTGACTAGGACTACTTCCTAGGAACACTTCCTTGAAGTTGCCTGGGATATAAAAAAATGAAATAAAATAAAATAATAAAATAAAAGCTGCCCTGTACCTATTCACTGTGGCTTGCTCAATGACTGTAAGTACAATCTGTGGTTAAAGAGTTATTTGTTTCAGATTCAAGTGTCGGCCACCAATGCCAAACAAGTAAGTCTCAGAAAGCCAAGAGGATGGTGGCCTCCCTAAAATCAGAGCTCTAAGTGTCATAGCTGCTCCTGGGCCCTAAGACCATGAGGGGGAGAAGCTGATGAAACCCCACCAAGTGTGACATCACTGTCCCACTTGTCCCCCTGTTCTTTCCCTTCATCCTGTGTCTGTCTGCCCTCTGTCTCTGTAACAAATCCCTAGGACAACTACCTTACAAAGGGGAAGTGGACGCTCGGCCCACAGCTTTGCACTCTTCCGTTGGTGACCGTGGCCTTACGCTTTGACCTGTGCTGGAGTGTCACTTTACAGCAGGAACATGTGGCAGAGAAAGTCAGAGCTTCAGAAGTAGTGTTGAAGTTTCCTGGGTTGAGGGCCAATGAAAATGATAACAGTGGATCCATACTGCTCACAAGAAAAGACAAAGACAGCCGTGCCAGGCCTAGAAGCAAGCCTCTAACTACAGAGCCATCTGCCCTTCCACCCCCTCTCTCCAGGCATCTGCCCCATGCCGTTCTCAGCACATTCCTGAGACTGAGAAAAGCCCTCAGGAGACTTGAACTCACACAGACTCCCACCAGCTCAGAACAGCTGCCACAGGCTCCCAGAGGCAAGAAAGGGACCCAGCCATCTCTCTCCGTTTGCTTTCCTTAAACCTGATACCTCTGGGGGGGGGGGGGTGTATGTGTGAGTGTGTGTATGTGTGTATGTATATGTGTGTGTGTGTGTGTGTGTGTGTGTGTGTATGTGTGTGGCCGGGCAGTGGTGGTGCACGCCTTTAATCCCAGCACTTGGGAGGCAGAGACAGGCGGATTTCTGCGTTCGAGGCCAGCCTGGTCTACAGAGTGAGTTCCAGGACAGCCAGGACTATACAGAGAAACCCTGTCTCGAAAAAAACAAAAAAAAAAATGTATGTGTGTGTGTACATATATGTTTGTGTGCGTGTATGTATGTGGAAGTGTGTGTATGTGTGAGTGTGTATGAGTATGTGTGTGCTTGTGTGTATGTGGGATGTGTGTGTATATGTGTGTTTGTATGTGTGTATTTGTGTAGTATGTGTGTATGCATATGTGTGAGTGTATGTGTGCATATGTGGGGGGTGTTTGTATTGTATGTGTGTGTATATGTGTGGGTGTGGTTATGTGTGTATTTGTGTTGTGTTTGTATATGTGTGTGTAGATATGTGTATGTGTGAATGTGTGTGTGTTTGTGTATATGTGGAGGGGGTGTTTGTACTGTATGTGTGTGTATGTGGGGGGTATGTGTATGTATGAGTGTTTGTGTAGGTGTATACGAAGAGGGTGTTTGTGTTGTATGTGTGTATGTATGTATATGTGTGTGTGTGTGTGTGTGTGAGTGTGTGTGTTTGTGTGTATGTGGGGGCGTTTGTGTTGTATGTGTGTGTATGTATATGTATATATGTGTATATGTGTGTGTGTTTGTGTGTATGGTGGGAGTATATATGTGTGTGTGTATATGTGTGTGTGAGTTTGTGTGTTTGTGTGTATGTCTGAGTATATGTGTGTGAGTGTGTGTGTGTGACTCGCACACCTCATGCCAGAGACATAGACATTCAGATTCTATAAATTTAGGCTAAACAGGGACTTTCATTTACAGAGCAGACCCCGATTAGGGCTGCATGAATATACTCACATTTTCACTAAGCACATGATTTGTGAGAAAAAGAAAATGTTCCTCTGCCTCCACGTATTTACTTTCCTAATGTCTTATCTAAGCCTTGGCTTTCACCACAGTTTCATTTCTGCAAGCTGAGTAAAAAAGCCAGTAGTTAAGAGTCTCTTACAAAATACAATTTAGACCCGATAGGAGAATGGCCAGACTCGCTCTGATGGGAAATGGTATGTAAATCCTGGTGTGGTGGGCAGAATGGGGGCTTTACAAAGGGGTTCCCAGGAGGGTGGAGCTCCCACTTCTCATTAAAAAAAAAATGGCTTCTTTCTGCAGCACACAGAGCCCGCTAGAGAGAGCCTCAGCTGCTCGGAACACACAGGACTGACTGGGTGGGTGCCGGGCCAGCTGACGTGGCTAGGTCTCAAACCCTAGAGAACCTGAGGTGCCTAATAATGTATAAATATCAAAGTGGAACTGGCCTCCAGGTTCTCCAAGCATCCCTCAGGCCCTGCCTGTGATGGGTGTGGCTGGCACACCCCATGCCCACCCTAAACTTCCCCAGCTGCCCTCCCTACATCTGACCTGTTGGTTTTGGCTTTGTTTTTGTCTACCCTTTGCCTTCCTAGCCTATTGGTCTAGCTCTCTTTTTTGCCCTCTCCTTTGTCTCCTCTCCCTTTTCCCTCTCCCCCTCCTCTCACAAGGCCAAACTCAGTCTGGTCCTGTTCACGCCAGACTTTCACAGATGTCTCTGGCTATGCTGCTCTCCCTGTAAACTCTCTCCTCCAGCATACCTAGGAGCAGGCAAGATTCCTTAATTCTGTTTTCATTCAGATGCATTCATAACACAATTCCTGCACCTAAGGCACAGGGGACATTGTAGAGCACAGGGCAAAAAACTTGTAAGAGCCAGAGAACTAGGAGGACATCTATTGCAAGACTGTCTTCTAAATATGACAGGAAAAGGACACTCGTAGAATCTCAACATCATGGCTGCTTAAGCAAGACCAAAAACAATGACAATACAGGTTGACAAGGCAGCGTTGACAGGGAGTCTCATGGGACCCTAGATAAGGAGCTATAAGCAATTAAAGACTGCTGAAAGGAAGAGAATTAATGTTCCCCAGGGACATCCCCCTAAATGATTATCCAACCCCAATCAGTCAATCCTAAAAATATATACAAACAACAGTAAACAGACTCTGCTGGTGTCATTTGCATATTTATTTGCATATGCATGTAACAATAGTCATTAAAGAGTCATTAAAGGCCTTGAATTTGAGGAGAGGATGTAGGAGAACTAGGAGGTGGTGGGGTGGAGGATATATTTGAATTAAATAAAGAAGTTTCTTTTTAAGTGGGTACCGAAAGCCAGAGATCTAGATGATGTGGTAAGTCGGCAGAGAGCACTGAAGGAACCCAGATTGTGTATCAAATAATTTAAGTTCACTTCTCTTCTCCTTAAAAGACTTTGATACTGTTTCAAAATCACCATGGACAACTCCAAGAACTTGCTCAACCTCTGAAGAGAAAAAGAAAACCAGTTTAGTGAGGTTACACTGTCTGCCAGAATGAAAGGCCTCTTTGGGAGTTTTCACCTGTGGTGGCCATAGTCCTCACCAGCCCTTCTTTAGATTCTGAGGGAAATTTCAACCTTTCTGCGTAGAATATTATTGAAGCATCTTTTTAAAAGATTTACTTATTTGTTTTACGTATGTACACTGTCACTGTCTTCAGATACATCAGAAGTAAATATCAGACTTTGTTACAGATGGTTATGAGCCCCATCTCTCTACTCTTCCCTCTACTCTACATGTAGTTGCTGAAAATTGAGCCATCTCTCCAGCCCCTATTGAAGTGTCTTTAAAGGGAGTTCTTGTGTCCTGGGGAAGCTATGAGGCACAGGTCTAGACTCTATCCAGAGCCCCAGGGGCCTGCCTTCCCCCTATTAGGGACCACTTCTTCAAATGATACCGCCTTTCAACAGCAGTGTTCTTGAGCCCAAGACTTTAACTCATGGACATTTGATAGATTCCAATGATTCAAATGATGTACAGCTCAGAACGGTGCTTGGGATGCCACAGCACCATCATGTGTCAAGATGGCCACTCACTGGTAGAGGCAATGCCTCATCTCCTATCCCCTTTCTCCCATCTTACACCTCCTGTCTTCCATAATGGCACCAAACAATGGAAGGTCATCCCCCTTCTGTTGTGTTAGGTGTACTTCAGGAACTATACCTGTCCTAGCTGATTTCTTTTGCTATAGCGAAACCTTCTGACCAGAAGCAACTTGGGAAGGAAAGTGTTGATTGGTTTACACATCTGGATCGCAACCCCTCACTGAGGGAAGCCAGCAGAGACCACAGAGGAGCACTGCTACTCAATTGCTTGTTCATACAACCCAGGCCCACCTGCCCAGGGATAGCACTGCCCACAGTGTGCTGGTTCCTCCTTCATCAATCAATAAGCAAGAAAATGTCCCCACAGACTTGTTTACAGCCCAATATTCTATTTTCTTAATTGAGGTTCCCTCTTCCCAAATGACTCGAGCTTATGTCAAGCTGGCAAAAGATACTGACCAGCACAATTGAGAGCCTTCATCAGCTTGACACACACGTGTATCACTGTTTTATCTAAGCATTCTATGGCTAGCTTTCTTAGACCAAGGGTGGTGGCATGTTCATAGTTGCAGGCTGGAGCCCATGAGCTCTCCAAAATATTTATGAAAAATACATTTCCCCAAAAGAGAAATTGAAGTTTCCCCCAAAATGGAAACACTGTAACCAAGCCAAAAGGATCTTTGAAAGAAACCGTGTGTATATTTTAATTCAACTTCTTCCCTACAAATAAAAGACACACCTCAAAGACGTGAAGATCCAAATGTAGCAACTGCCAGTTTAACAATTACTTAACAGCCAGAAATAGCTGCTGAGAGGTGGCCAAGGTTCTTAGCCTCATTATAACATGGACAGCCTGTCACTGGGGGGCTTTGGCTCGGATGCAAACCAACTGGGTTTCTCAGTCAGCAAGGCCAGTGCCTCTGTCTACACTCTTGTTCACTAGATCACGCAGGCATGGCATTATGGGAGTTGAAAAGAGTTGTTTTTCCTCTAGTCTACATGCATTTACAGTTGTTAAGTTTGGAACTGAAAGGAACCTTCTTCCACTTTCAGATATATCTATATAACTTTTTTCTCCTCAAGCTTAAGATGTGCTATGGTTCGATGCATGTGTGTCTCCAGGGACCCATGTCATTTTACGGGGTCCTTTTGTGTTCTTAATGCTATTGAGAGGTATGGTAGAGGTTTTAAGAGGCAGAGCCTAGCACGGGGTCTTTAGGTTATTGGGGGAAGGCTTTGGGGAATTGTGAGATCTAAGCTTCTTTTTCCTGTTTGCTTTACAACTGATGAATTTCAGTGGATTTACACTACCATGTGCTTCTACCACGATGCCCTGCACACCAAAGGCCCAAAGCAACTCAACCCATTCATCATGAACTAAAATGACAAAATCGAGCCAAAAATAATTACCTTTTCCCTTTATGATCTGGTTATCTCTGGATGACGAGGAAGTAAGTTCTTTACTTCAGTGTCTTGGTCTCTTTGCTCTTCAGGAAAAGGAATTATATATCAATCGAGCCTCGTGTGCTTGTATACATGGTCTTCAGGTGGTAAAGCTGTTTTGGGAGGCTGTGAAACTTTCAAGGCATGAGGCAGCCCTTGGAGGAGCCAGGTCACTTGTGGGTACACCTTGAGGTTATTATAGCCTGCCCCTATTTCTTACCCTATTTTTGCTTCCTGATCTACCAAGATATGAACAAGCAGCCTCACACTTCTGCAGCCACCAGAGCCATTCCGACCACTGCATCTTCCCTGTAACAGGCTGAAGAACAAACCTTGGGCTTTCTCAATTGACTTCAAGAGATGCTAAGGCGCCTGCAGCATTCTGTGGGGGACCCACTGACAGGAGAGTAAGACTTGTTCCATGAACCTGAACATGAAGGTCACACAAAGAAGAGAGAAGATAAAACAATCGTGAGCATGGGGGTCTTGTTGCTCCCAACATGCTGGCAATGAATCCTGGCCCTCCAGGAGATTCAAGACTTTGAACAACAGCCTGGCAAGAGGGTGATAAGAGGTAGAATAGGAAAGAATCACTGTCACAATGACCATAGCTTCCTAGCAATAGAAAGGTAGAAATTGGAGTGCCTAAAGACATTCCATGACACACACACAGACCTGCCTGGGACTCTTTAGCAGGTCTCTCTTGTTCAGCATCTTCTTAGCAACCACAGGCTACAAGCACATCCGAAATCTCAGCATCCCTGGTGAGCAGGATTCCCCACTCCCTTGTATCCCCAGCAGAATGAGGATCCCACTGGATCCCACTTTACCCCACCTGCTCTCCCCCCCCCCCCCCCCCCGCAGCTCCTCTTTCCCTCCCCTACTGCCATCTGGAAGTCCACTTGAAAGACCCACACTGTCCCCATGGGGCCTTGCTTCCCTCCATTCAAAGACAGGCAGACTCCTGTTACAGAGTCCCTCCCTGACATAACCCAGAGCCTATGATTTGTGCCACTCTGAGCCAAAGCACAACCCAGGTCCCATGGCTGATCTAGGTATCATGCTCCAAATCCAATCTATGGGGTGGCAAAAGAAATTGCAAATTTAGAATAATGTACCAAGTATTTGATTTTAAGGATATGACAAGAAGAGAAAAATTTTGAGAAGATTGTAGATACTATGTATAACGAGCATTTGTTAGCAATTACACAAAGAATCGTCATGCCTTTGGCTTTCTGTGCTAAAGAAACAAGGAAGGAAAGAAGGAAGGGAGGGAGGTAGGGAAGGAGGGAAGGAAGGAAGGAAGGAAGGAAGGAAGGAAGGAAGGAAGGAAGGAAGGAAGGAAGGGAGGGAGGGAGGGAGGGAGGGAGGGAGGGAGGGAGGGAGGGAGGAGAAAGAGAAAAGAAAAGAGCCTTGACTTTGTGTGCATTAGCCAATCTATGAAAGCTCAGGCCACACTCAGTGACAAGCCTTGGGGCAGGAGAGCATGAGAAGTGTCAGAGCATTACACACTAGACAGTGCAATGGGCTCCTGAAGGGATAAAGGAAGAGTTCTGGGTCTCATGGGTTTTCCGGGGTGTGGAGGGAGGCACACTCCACACTGTGTGACCTCTGTACCTTGTGCCACAGGTCACAAGGGACTGACATAAATAAAGGCCTAATTCCAGATCGCCTTGTGAAGAGTGCCTGTGTGTCATGCACAGTACCTCACCCCTAAAAGCTTTGAAAGGCAGATGTGCAAAGATGGAAGGGTTCTCAGGATGCCCAGCGGTGACGATCACACACCCCTGTGATTGTGTTAAACCAGAGAATACTTAGAAACAGTTCAAACAAAACATTTTATGTCCTAAATATTATATCTTTGTTATTCATTATTTTATTTATTTACATTTCAAATGTTATTTCCACCTTCCCATTTTCTCCTCCGAAAACCCCTTATCCCATCCCCCTCCCCCTGCTTCTATGAGGGTGCTCCCCCACCCATCCACCCATCTACCCACCCACCCACTCCCGCCTCACTACCCTATCATTCCCCCATACTGGGGCATCAAGCCTCTTCTACAGGACCAAGGGCCTCCCCTCCCATTGATGCCAGATAAGGCCATCCTCTGCTACATATGCAGCTGGAGCCATGGGTCCCTCCATATGCATTCTTTGGCTTATGGTTTAGTCCCTGGGAGCTCTGGGGGGTGGGGTCTGATTGGTCGATATTGTTCTTCCAATGGGGTTGTAAACCCCTTCAGCTCCCTCAGTCCTTCCCCTAACTCCTCCATTGGTGTCCCCGTGCTCAGTTTGATCTATTTAATGTAAAACATTATAGCTAAAATGTTCGCATTAATTTTTTAAGTAAAATCAAATTTGATCTGCACTTATTTTCCTTGGAAGGTAAGAAAAGGAAATGGGCCCCTCTTTGACTTGGCATGACTTTCCCAGTCCTCACCCATTTTTAAAACAAAGTGTCTGCTATTGTACCAATCTCAAATGTCTTTGATCCTGAAATGTTGACAGATGTTGACACTATAATAATAAAAATAATTATTCAAACAGATTCTCTAAATTTTTCTCAGAATGATTTATTCTTTACCAGAGTAACAGTCCCTTTAACTGAGGCCGGGCACAGACACAAGCCTCTCAATGGAACAGGTGAGTAGGTTCGTATCCTTTACTGGAGAATTTGGGCTTTGGAACAGTGAGAAAGCCCTGCTCTTTCTCTAGGTCTCTGATACAATATAAACAAATGAATTGGTTTGAATGAAATATTCCAGAACGCTGGAAAGATAGCACAGTAAAGTACCTTCATAAGACTCCTAAGCTGAACACCTCTGCCCTGAGTTCACCCCAGCACTTAATTTCTTTTATTCCATCCTAAAATACTTGTCGCTGGCTTGCTTTTAAGGGCACTAGGCTAGGTGCTTTCTCTTAAGTTATAATGCAGAAGTTACCATTGCACTGTGAAAATTTGCCAGCCCAATTTAAAAGCCTGGTCTAGAGGTAAAGTTGAGAGAGGTTAAGTAAATTACCCATTAACTAGGGCAGAAGTTAGAATCTGGTGGCTGTAGGAGGTATACTCCTCACAGAGACATGGTTTTGTTAAAGCCTAGAGACTAAGTGTGCCTGTGTTGAAGGAGGTGTCTCCACTCTGGAGCTATTGGTGTAGCCCTGAAAGTAGATGCTAACTCACTTCTTTATAGGTCTGTTTGGGTGGGAGGCAGCGTGTCCCAAATGGCTAGGTTGGCTTACCTGTCAGTCCTCAGCTGATGTACAGTACAACTAAGCACTCAGATCCTCAGAGCTACTTTTTAAAGCTTCTTTCATAATCTGTGCATTATGCACCAGGTACACAATGAGATGAGGCCAGGGACATAGCCTGTTGGATATGTCAGTTGAAAGATGATGCCCAAGGCTCTCAAACCTGCAACCATTTTTTCACAATGTGCTGTCTACCTACTGAGTGAGGGGATCGGGGGTCATGAGCTATTTATTTGTGTAAACAAAAGTTTACACAGCCTCTCTTCTTCTTTTCTGGTCTGTAGAACTCCAATTGCTTGTTCTTTATCCCAAGTTGTGTAGCAGGACCCTTCATCTTATCATATAGTTGGCTCCATGACAGATTCTCTCTGGTTTTTCCAGTGAGCATTTTATGCCATGCAAAAACACAAAGGCAACTTGAAAGTGTCAAGAAGACTTTTATGGGGGCTAGAGAGATGGCTCAGTGGGTTAAGAGCACTGGCTGCTCTTCCTGAGGTCCAGAGTTCAATTCCCAACAATCATGTGATGGCTCACAACCATCTTTAATGGGATCTGATGCCCCTCTTCTGGCATGCAGGTGCACATGCAGATAAGGCATGCATATACATTGAATAAATGAATAAATAAATAAATAAATAAGACTTCTACATACTAATAATAAGTAAAATTTCAAAAAACACCTCAGTCTCAGAGCTATGCTCATGAGGTTAAGAAACTTGTTGCCAAGCGTGACACATAATCACTGTGGCACCACATGCCAGGTGGTGGTGGTGCACGCCTGTAATCCTAGCACTCAGGAGGCAGAGGCAGGCATATTTCTGAGTTGGAGGCCAACATGGTCTGCAGAGTGAGTTCCAGGACAGCTAGGGCTACACAGAGAAATCCTGTCTCAAAAAAAAAAAAAAAAACAAAAAAAAAAAGAAAAAAGAAAAAAGAAAAATCACTGTGGCACTTAAACATACATACATACATACATACACACACAAATAAATAAATACATAAATAAATAAGCAAACAATGCACTTTATAGAAAATGAAGGCTCATTCTTTATCCTGCTGTAGCATGCCACCAATGCGGGTTCACCCTGCGCTGGCATAAATCCTCGCATACTCCAGTGTCAAGCATTAAACATGGGTGGGTGGTAAGGTCCTACATGGCCTTGCATCTCTTTTGGCTGACTGCATTGCTGTGCTAGGAATCTCACAAGAGTCTCTTCAGGGATTTGAATGCTCTGCCAATGGCCATAGCACAAATACTTCCACAGTGCTCAATCCTGAGCTGCTATTTAGCAGTCGGTTCACCAAGCTCCTGAAGTTTGAACACTCTTATGCGGAGAGCTGAGGGAAGCTGGTGACAACCATGCATTCTCCATCCTCTGTAGCCCAGAGGCAGAAAACTGGGACTGCGTTACTCCAGGCAAGCGTTCCTGCCTGTCCTCCCAGTGTCATCGTCTCCTACTGTGAATGCACTGGTTCTCTCCCCTTCTACCCAGAACAGCAAACTGCATGGTCTAGATGAATGTCTTCTTTGCAAACTGCAAAGGCACAAACTGCAAGTTACGCAAGCTGGTGTTTGGACTGGGATTTTGTTTTGGTGTGTGTGTGTGTGTGTGTGTGTGTGTGTGTGTGTGTGTACACGTGCACGTGCGCTCTTTTGAGTAGGGGTCTTAAGTAGCCCAGGTTTGCCATGTAGTTTCTGTTGTTTCTACAGAGTCCATTCAGTTTTTAAAATTATTATTATAGTGTTTTATTCCTAAAATGCCCAGTTGGTTCTTTCTTCCCCTTAATATCATCTCCTTTGTTTGCTGAGACTCTTTCCTTCATTATAGGGATGTTTGCCCTTACTGCTTAGAGCTTTTTTGTAATCTCGTCTGTAAAATCTTCGTTAGATAATTCTGACTCTGTGACCTCTCTGCTTTAGTACTTCTTGCAGGTTCCTCCCACGCCCCAGGAAAGCTGTACATTAGCAAATGAACGGATGGTGACTCTTTTGGATGCTCTGCCTGCAGACTCTAGATATTATTTAAACCCTTTGGGGGCATGTTGATGCTTTCACTCAGACAGGCAAACTATTTTGTTCAGCAGACCAGGTCAGATCTAAGCTAAAAGTTCTGGCCAGCCTTCCACGGATGTGATCTGTGTCAAAACCATTTACTAGCGGTTTCAGTGGAAGCTCAGTTGCCAAAGTGCCTGCACGTGCCCCCAGTCTCCCAGCAGCGAGTGTGACGCTCATCTGTGCTCTAGCCTACAGTTTGCCTCTCAGTCTATAGCAGCCTGTGAAGAGTCAGCTCCAGGCACCAGGAAATGGAGAGTTCATACCCAGCTTTCTGAGGCTGCTTCCCTCTTCCCAGCAGCAGTGAGAGTTGCCCTGGAGTTGACCCTGTCCAGTCTAGAACAGATGGAAACGTGGGACCATGATTACTTCATTTCAGCACATGTTTGCTGCATGCAGACACATACCTAAGGCCAAATAACGTAAGTATCTTTTACAGCCAGGAGGATTTCCCCTGTGCCCTGGAGACCACAGCTCCTCCAATCCCAGATGTTTCTTCTTCCTCAGGACTTCAGGCTTCTATAAACTGGTGCTGTCAATGGTGCCCCTACAGCCACCTCGACATTGCTTCAGGGCAGGATTGCAGAATGGAGACAGGAAGTAAGAACAGAAACTTCCCCAATTCTTTTTTAATATTAGAAACACCTTTCCCATTCTTTGCACTTCTAAATCTTTTTTGGTCCTGAAGCCCCTGATGGATTGAGGCTCTAATTAAACCTAAAGAAAGTCCTAGAGGAGAAAGACATGGAGGCACACGGCAACTCTCCAGGACTCTAAATCACCTCTCCCCAGTCCACTTGCTACTAGTTATTTCCTGGAGTCCTCAAACGGCTGGTTTACATCAGTTATGCCCAGACTTTATAACCCTTTTGGGAGAGGACATAGAACTGAGTTCACCAGAACCCTACAGTCTAATCAGAAGGCTTTCTAAACCACAAATGTAGTCACATCACTCCCCTGCTTACACTCTCTCTGCCCCTCAACCCTCCATGTTTGCTGTGTCTCCTTTTCTCTCCATCTTCCAGACACCACTCTTGTCTTCAGCATTATCACTGAGCCGTATGAAGCTCCCAGCACACAAGGCATCGGGGAGCCCCAGCACACAGTGTTTTGGGAAGCCCCTGAACACAGTGTTTTGGGGAGCCCCAGCACACAATATTTTTGGGAGCCCCAGCACACAGTGCTTTTGGGAGCCCCAGCACACAATGCATCTGGGAGCCCCAGCACACAGAATCTTGGGGAGCCCCAGTTCACAGTATTTTGGGAGCCGCAGCACACAATGCATCTGGGAGCCCCAGCACACAATGCCAGTGGCCTTGACTTGGATGTGCTTTTCCCCCTGTCCCTGGCTACTGTCCCAGAAGTCTCCAAAGAAACCACAATGGATTCCTCTTCCAGACAAGAGTTCCTGACACACTCTCTTCTAGCCCCCGGTCACCATGTACAACTAACTGTTTTGTCCCCAGCCTTCAACACTAGCCAATGAGCACTGTGAAAGCACACACTGCATTTTCTCCAGCTTATAATAGAGAATCTAGCACAGGTTAGATTAACAAGTGATGCCTATGGAATCAAATATAAGTACCCGCAGTGCCCTGGGGAAGCAAATGTCCTGCCCACAATCATATCCCTCCTCTGCTCCGGTCTCTGTTAACAGCCTGCTATCACTCTTGGTTAACAACAGGCTCCACGCTGCATCTGCGATTCTACCTTGGATCCTGCACATCTGTCTCAACCATCAGCTCTTCAGTCTGTCTTTAGACTCCTGGGATGGAGTGTCATTCCCTGAAGTGACCACACAGTGACCCCAGGCAATACCTATGGGTTTGCATCTGCATTGTATCCGTGACCATAACATTCATGAGAAGCAGCCGCTGCCTCCTTTGTCAGATTCCATGATAACCACAAGATACTGGTAAAGTGGACTGAAGTTTCCTGGCTCACTTTATCCCAAGTCCCCTGCCTCCTACCCCTCTAATCAGCCCACCTGATTGGATGGATCATCCAACAACAATCTGGTACACAAAGCATGGAAGTCATAATTTTCTGGTAACTCCTTTTTAAAATAGAAATGGGTAGAATTCATATCAATAATGTATATTAGGACTAGCACAGTAGGTTAACTATGGATGAGAAGACAATGAATATTACAAAACAGCTAGTATAGAGAATTTGAAATATTCTCAACCCAGAGAAATAAGTACTACCTGAGCTCATAGACATGAGACATGACATCACACTTGAAGCCCATGGATTGACACTCTCCATGAATGTGAACAATCTGTATGCCAATCAAACGTTTTAAATACACGCCAAATGTCAAAATGTATTTTATTTAACCTAGCTTCTCAGAGTGTTATCATTTCAGTATGCAATCAACATTTTTGTAAAGTACTGGCAAGCAATTTTACATTTTTGATTTTGTACTAAGATTTACATTGCAGTCTGGATCCTGGAGAGACGGGTCAGCACTTTAAGACCACCGGCTGCTCTTACAAAGGACCCAGGTTCAGTTTCCAGCACCCACATGGCAGCTCACAACTGTTTGTAACTTCAGTTCCAGGGGATTTGATGCTCTTTTCTGGTCTCTGCTGGCAACACATAATCATACACACATACACACACACACACACACACACCACACTATACCACACCACATACACAGACAGTACCCAAACATACAAGCAAGCAATCATACACTTAAAAATAATCTTTTATAAAAATTTAAAAAACAGAATACTGTGTGTGTGTTCATGCATGTGTGCTTGTGATATATAGATATAGAGATAGAGATAGAGATAGAGATAGATAGAGATCACAATATATCTATATTGGTTTTTTGAGACAAGGTCTCTCTGGCTGTCCTGGAACTTGCTCTGCAGCCCAGGCTGGCCTCCAACTCAGAGTTTTGCCTGTCTCTGCCTGTCAAGTGCTAGGATTAAAGGCACTACCTTGGCTAGCTTATACCATGGCTAGCTTATACTTTGTATTTTAGTTTGCTACCTTTTGTTCCCTTTTGTGAAAGGGTCTCATATAGCTCAGGCTGACCCCCACCTCACTTTGTAGGCAAGGATGACCTTGAATTCTTGGTTCTCCTGCTGCCACTTCTGGAGGGCTGAGATTCCAGGTGTGCACTGCCTGCCTAGTGCTGTATATTTATAGCACATGCCACTTTGGTCTAACCTCATTTCAAGTTCTCAGTAGCCACAGGAAGCTGGTAGTTGACATCACTTTGGATAACACATGGCTAGAGCTTCAGTCCTATAAATAACAATAGTAACTGTCAATCATTACTATATGCTTATAATGTTGCTGTGTGCTCACAGCTTGCCTCCTACTCGAGGCTTTGTGTGCTCACCAGAGGTAATCTTTGTAGCAATCCCTGACCCGAGGACTATCCTAAAATCCATGCTCCACATAAAGAAACGGGCTCACAGACTGAAAATCCACCTATGATTGACACAGGAAACTGAGCAGCAGAGACAAGACTTCTTCCAGACTCCTGGCTCACGGCTCCTCACTTCTTAATATTGCTAAGCAATCAGCAGATTTAGAGAACTCGGTAACTCTAGGTTATCAAGGACACACTGAAAACATTTATTGGCTGAATGTATCAACAAACAGCATAATCAAACAGGCTTATGTTCTGACTTCATTTTGCTTTTCCAGGACTAGGGTGCACTCTGGCCAAGCACTCTGCCACTGATCTACACAGCCAGCCCAACCCAAAGGCTTTGATGGATAAATTCATAAGCATACCCTTTCAGAAACCCCTCCCCTCTCTGCCCTTCTTCTCCCTGACCCCTTCTCCTTCTCTCCCTCTCGCCCCTCCCCCTCTCCACGTGTTCCTTACCATCATCTTCCTCCTTCCTTCCTTCCTTCCTTCCTTCCTTCCTCTCTCTCTCCCTCCTCTTTCCCCTCTTTCTCTCTCTCTACTCTCTTCTCAACTCCCCTTCTCATGCCCCAAATAAACTCTATTCTATACAAGAAAGAAAGAAAGAAAGAAAGAAAGAAAGAAAGAAAGAAAGAAAGAAAGAAAGAAAGAAAGGAAGGAAGGAAGGAAGGAAGGAAGGAAGGAAGGAAGGAAGGAAGGAAGGAAGGAAGAAAGGAAGGAAGGAACAAAGGAAGGAACAAAGGAAGGAAGGAAGAAACCCCATTCGCTATACCACCAATCAGGAAAACAGCCACAGAGAGGGCTGTGTTTATTACGGTCCCAAGCTCTGAGAACTTCATGAGGGATTAGTTTAGGGAAAGGTGGATTTCTCCAGAGTTGACCGACAGTTAAAATCAAGGTGCTTTTCTTCTTTCCCTTCTTCCCTCCTCCTTACGCCAGCCTGGCTGAGGTGGGGACATGGGGCTGCTTTCTCCGTGGTCCACTCAGAGGCCTTGGTAGGAGGCGTGTCCTTCTGACAGCAAAAGGAAGGAGTAGGCTAGCACCTTAAAGATGCTCGCAGAGCAAATACAATCCCCCAGTGATTGCTCTGGATAATTGAGTTCTTCGTTCTTATTTCTTTCACAGCTAAGCTGGGCTAAACAAGCTACTCTCTTCCAGAGAGCCACATGGTTGGCCCTCAGCTTTTCATTTGATGTGATTTACCTTCAGAGTCTCCAAATAAAATCTTGATTTTTTTTTCAGTCAGTAGAAACCACTGTTGTAACAAAAATTCTCACACTGGTTTACACAAGTCAGACATAATTCGCTCTTCTATGAACATAGTCAGGCCAGAGAGGCCTCCATGACAGGAACCTGAGGTTTGTTGGTGGGGAAGAGACAGAGCACGGAGCTGTCTTCCCAATGTGGCTCAGAAATTCTACACCAATGGTACCAGCACTTTCACTATTAAATATAAAACATAATTTCTTTCCAAACCAAACCCTTAATACCTGGGAAGGCCTATTATGTCTACCAGTGTATGTATATGAGGTGTCTGCTGCACTAAGCCTTACATAAGAGAATTTACCTTCCAGGAGGGTAAGGGCCAGTGTATAAAACTATTAATACCAAATAATAATGGGGGGGAGGTGGGGGGGGCAGGGCCTGATAAACCAGACTGATTTCATCTTGGGCTTGAAAGTCACTCCTGTTTATAATGATATCTGTTTCTCAAGGAGTGGTCTATGCCCATCTGTAGCCTTAACTACAAAAGAGTCTATGTTGCCTGTTCCAGGAAATGGCGACTCTTGTGCCATGAAACATTCATGAACCCCCAAAAGATGACCAAGGAGCTGACTCCAATGCAATCACATTAGAGTCTCCCTATCCAAGCCACAGCTTGCCACACCACTGTCTCTGATGTAGGAGAATGATAGCCCCCTCCCCCTCCAGCCCTCGGGCAAGCATTTATAGAGGCAAGAAGGGGGTATCTAGCCTGGTAGGCATCTGACTGGGGAACCATTATGGCCTTTAACATAGTCAGCAGGTGCTGGGAGCCATAAACTTAACTTCTGCATTCCTCCAGATTGTGGTGGTTAGGAAGTGGAGTCTGAGTCTGGGGTGGGGGGTGGGGCGGGCGGGGGGCGGGGGGAGGATCAGGCTTGTAACCTAGGGATGCAGATTTGTTGGGGAATAACCTGGAAACTGGTGCTAGACGCAGGTCTTATGGGGTGGGGGATAACCTGGAAACTGGTGCTAGATACTGGCCAGTTAGTTAACTTGAGTTCAACCTTAGGTCAGGTTCTCTAAGATGGTGTCTGAACTCAAAAGATTTGGTCTCTCTGCAACCAGGCCTTTCTTTCAAAAAGTTGTTATGACAACCTCATTGTTAAGACCACCTGGAAACCATGTCTTTGTTTCAGGAAGTTCCTATAACCAACTTGTTGAGCTTCCGGTCTGTTTCTGTGACCCCTACTTGTTTGCCTGCCAAGTCCCCTATTAGAAAGCCCCTACTGCTGAGGTATAAAAACCTTATCTTCTCCACACCCAGTGTCGATCTCTTGAACCCTTCAGTCTGTGTTTACAAAGAAAGCTTGCTTGATTTAATGTGACCATGATATGGGTCTGTAGTCTTCTCAGATCTGTGAGATTAACAGTCTCAAATCTTACCTGACTTTCATTGCTTGGTTTAGGGAAGAGGCACACCATCTTATATTGCAACTTTTACTCAATTTCTTATGTTTGCATTAATTTTCCAACATGATTTCCAGATTTCCCTATACTTTTAACAATATTTTTTTAAAGATTTGTTTATTTTATTTATGAGTACAATGTAGTTCTCTTCAGACACACCAGAAGAGGGCATCAGATGACATTATAGATGGTTGTGAGCCACCATGTGGTTTCTGGAAATTGAACTCAGGACCTCTGGAAGAGCAGTCAGTGCTCTTAACCACTGAGCCATCCTTCCGGCCCCTTTCCCTAACCTTTTTTAAAAAGGGTCTTTAAAATCCAGATTGTGGCAACACTTGCTTTGGATGGAGAACAGTAGCAGGTCACTCTTTCTGGCTCCTAGGAGACACACCTGCGGAACTGTGGGTGAGGCTTTCTGGGAAGGTTTAGCTGGAGAGAAGAAACCACTCTCAATATGCAAAGCACCAACGTGTGGGCTGGAATCCTGTAGAGAATAAAAACGGGGGAAGGAAGATCAGGAGGCTGAGCTTCCTGATCAGTGGACTGGAAACTTGAGGCCACCGTCACCTCCAGCCTCTGTTGCTTCCAGCCAAATCTGGTGCTGCCAAGTCTTCCCTGCCCTGTAATACTGCACCCACACCCCCAGGATGAATGAAAAGAAACCCTTCCTTCCCTAAACTGGGTATGTTTATGTCGGGTATGTTATCCAGAAAGCAACTAATGCAGAAGTATAATAAGCCACCCTGGTGAATTCTTTTCTTCTGAAGCAATAGTTCTTGACCTTCCTAATGCTGCGACCCTTTAATACAGTTCTTCATGTTGTGGTTGGTGACGCCCCCATCATAAAATTATTTTGGTTACTACTTCATAGCTATAATTTTGCTACTGTTATGGACCATAATGTACATATCTGATGTGCAAGATATCCAATATGCAATCCACAGGTTGAGAACCGATGCCCTATTGCTTCAGATAAGAAAAGCCACACACTGTACTTTTAGTCTTCATTCTTGTGTTTATCGTTCAAGGACACGTGAAAGATGGTGCTAAATACTCTATCTAAAAAATAGTTCTTAAATAGTTCTTGGTATTTCTCTTATTCGTCCCACTAAGAACTTGCTTTAAAAAACAAAACAACAAAAAAAAAAAACCTAGGGAGAGCCCGGCGGTGGTGTCCCACGCCTGTAATCCCAGCACTCTGGGAGGCAGAGGCAGGCGGATTTCTGAGTTCGAGGCCAGCCTGGTCTACAGAGTGAGTTCCAGGACAGCCAGGCCTATAAAGAGAAACCCTGTCTCGAAAAAACCCAAAAATCCAAAAAAGAAAAGAAAAAAAAAAGAAAGAAAAGAAAAAAAAAAGCTAGGGAGAGGTAAGCAAGCTTTACCCGCGAAGCCCATACCCTGTAGTTCTCAAACTCTGCCAGGAGATGGCAGTAGTAATCAACGACAAAATCCTCTTGCTCGGCTTCCCACAGCTTCTCATTGTCTTGTGGACATTTCCTGCATCTTATCAGATGCTTATGAAAACTATTTCCTCCTTTCAAAAGCACAAGCCCAAACAGAAACCAACCTCACCCTACAGATAAAGGATGTTTGTGCCTTTCCAGTTGCCGAATCCTCCCAGCTATGGCTTGACTGTCTAGTAGTTTCCCAGCAACTACATGTTCGGTCCAGGAAGCCAAGCAAGAAAAGAAGCTGAACTTCCTCTGGGCTGATAGGAAGGTGTGTCTAGGGGCAGCTGCCATCCAGTCACTACAGAGAGCCCAACTCCGGGGAGTGGAGGGGGTGGAAGGACGCTGCAGGAATGACCAATTCTTTTGGCTGTGAGAGCGACTTTCCCAGGTCTGAGCAGCTCAATCCGGATACTTGCCCAGATGCTGCACCCAGCTGTCTTTGCGCATGCAAAGCCAGGTTTCATGGCGTCCTTCTTGAGAGATGGAGTTTAAATACCTATCGCGAACTGGCACACATACAGAACAACCGTGGGTCAGCTCAGACAGGGAAGGTTTGGAGAAGCCACAGCAAAATGTCCAGACAAAGTTAAAAGTTAAGCGTGGGGGTGGGCGAATCACATAATCAAATTAACTTAGAAGTGATAATAGAAAGATAAGAAAAGCGAGAACGTCTCTATCCCTGGGTGTCAGCACTAGGTCGTTCTTAGAGTCTCTAATAGTATATCTTGAAGAACACTGAGGAAAGTCCGCCTCCTTTTCTGCTGCAGGCAGGAAGCAGTCGGAGGACCAGAGGGGGTTGGCTTTGGGATTTGGAAAAGCCAGGAAAACTCTGGAAACGCCATTTCCTCATTTCCTTGCATGTTAATTAGAGATGGCAGAACCGAACTGGCAAACCGTCTGGAAGCAGCGCAAAGTGGCCACCAAAGGATGTTCAGACCAGATAGTTGAATCAGATAATTGCACTTTTAATTTTGAAAATCAGACTTATACAAATATTTTCAGTAATTATACAAAGAAGTCCTACATATCTTTTAGAGGTTCTGGAAACATTAAGACGAAAGCACGAAGCAATGATCAAAATCAGAAAATAACATTTACATAGGACTATTACCTGACTTGGTCCCCTTGCTTTGCAGGCAAGGACTTTCTGATTTCTTTATAAAATATGTGGAGAATATTATGCCTCCCAGAATCTAATTCACTTCCATTTTGTGTTTTTATTATTTTGCATAATATTTCATTTCATGCCTTAATAAGTCTTATAGGGCATTGAATTATCCAAATTGTAGTGCTAGTTTGAAAATTTACTGAGCCTTATTCCATCACCTGTAATACTAGCACGAGCGAGCACACACACACACACACAGAGAGAGAGAGAGAGAGAGAGAGAGAGAGAGAGAGAGAGAGAATCAAACTGGAATCCCTCCCACACCCTACACACCCACCAGACTTGCTAAGACTTCTTTGCTTTAGCCAAGACTGTCTGAGACCTTCTCTCTCTGCATGAAAATACATCAGAGCACCCCTGGAGAGCTTCTCAAATTCTGCTCCTGGGGGGCGATGTCGATCCCAGTCTACTTCACCCCACCCCTCTCCAACAAGTCTTTCCTTTTCTTGTAATCGGAGAAAAGGCACCTGCTGACTTGGATAAGCATCTCTAAGGAGTGTTGATTTCCACCGCACCAGAAGCCTCTGGTTTAAGGGAAGGATTGAAACAACACCTCTACCCTCCGGCGGGAAGAAGGGCCTGCCGGGGTCGATGGAGAGGTAGGAATTTACCGAAGCCCAGGAGTGAAAAGCCACTGGCGAGGAACACCGATCTCACACCTATTACCTAAGAGAAAGAGCTTTAGCCAGTCCTGGGTGTCATTTGCAAGTGAACTAAGTATATACTATTTAGCAAGCTCTGCAGAAGGACTTCCTGGCTCCTACCGTGAAGTCTCACGGGAACTTGTATTGTTTTCCAAAGCCGGGTAAGAGAGTCCGCCTTCCCCGGCTCCGTGAGTCAGGAACGGAGCGGGACGGCTCCGCTGTGCGTGTACAGACTGGATTCCTTTAATAACACTTGTGTGAATCTGGTCTTTTGCACCTCGCACTCTGAAGTAGGTGTGCAATGTGCATTTTTAGAACAATGAGGCTCAGAGTGAGTGTGATCCCAGGACCCCCCTCAAAAGCCCAGGGAAAAAGAGTCCTGTGCTAACAGGAAAGCTTTGTGCATTTGGGGAAACTGAGCCACATGCACAGTGGCTACAGAACTCATGGGGAATGGAGGGACAAGATGGAAGATTCAGAGAAGCCCGATCTAACGCTGAAGACAGTGGAGTGTTATGTGAAGGAGTTTGGTGTGAATTCGTGATGCATCGCACTGGCTTTCACAGGGACATCTCCACAACAGTGTGTGATGTACTTTGACCACGGTCCCCACATGCCACTTTATCTTTTCCTTCCCCTCCCTCCCCCACTGGTCCCCTTCTTAGCCCTAGTCAGTTTTGCTTCTCCTTCATGTAAGACATACATTCGTGATTGTGTCTACTGCTATAAAATCCAGGATCCACAAACAAGAAGATATGTAGTATTTGCCTTTCTGGCTGCAATTAAGTTTGCAACCCCTTACTGGTCTCCATTTTCTTAAAAACAAGGTCCTTTTATTCTTCTCTATGGATGAATAATATCACATAGAGTAGAGCCACCCGGCCAGAAAACAAAACAAAACCAAGAAGATTGACCCGGTTTCCCTTCAAGGAATGCAGTATCGACTGCCAAGACAGACCCAGACCAGGAGCTATAGAGGCCTCGGGAACGCAGAGAGAATTGATGGGAGGAAGGGTGTGGGGCCCATGGGTGTGAAGGGTGAGGAAGCTCATGGCTTCAGCAGTGAGAACTAGGAAAGCCCCAGGGGGCAGGAGAGGAGATGCCCGAACAAGAAGCCCCAGGTGCCACACCCCAGGTCAGAAACGGGTTAGGGAGGTCTCCGCTTTAATGCCATTTCCCAGAAGCTGTAGGCTCTCTGCATCCTGCTTTCTTGAACTTGGGTTCCCTCAGGGCCCAGATAATACCACTGGCCCAGAGACAGCAGTGACAACTCCGTGGCCATACTCAAAATAACAGTGCAGATCAAAGGACTGGATCCTTCCTGTGTGGCAACATCTGTTGTCCTCTGGATCATGGCAGAAACCAAAGTTCCTCATAAGGTCAGCAGGGTCTGATGCTCCCTTAGGCTCAGGTTTAACTTGCGTGGGCACTAAGGCTTACAGGAAGAAGGTCCTGGTGGAGATACTGTTATCGCTGAATAGTGTTTTTTCTAAAAACAAGTGTAGTGCACATCCACAGCACCACTGATAAAGTTAGCACACTGTACGTAAAGATACTCAAGGGACAAATCGAGAGAACTAAAGCGAGCGTGGATCCCACATTATAAAGCCACTGAACGTACGATCAAATGGGCCAGGCTCCTGAACAACAATGTTCCCATGGAAGTCAGACCAAGCCTCTCAGCCCAGCACTCTGGAGGCTGATGGAGGAGCGTCATGAATTGAGTTCCAGGTCAGCCTAGCTTGCAAAGCAAGACATCATAAGAAAATAAAACACACTGGTAGCTCATGCCTTTAATCCCAGCACTCGTGAGGCAGAGGCAGAGGCAGACGGATCTCTATGAGTTCAAGGCCAGCCAGGTCTATAGAGCAAGATCCAGGATATCCAGGGCTACACAGAGAAACACTATCTTGAAAGAAAGAAAGAAAGAAAGAAAAAGAAAGAAAGAAAGAAAGAAAGAAAGAAAGAAAGAAAGAAAGAAAGAAAGAAAGAAAGAAAGAAAGAAAGAAAGGAAGGAAGGAAGGAAGGAAGGAAAGAAGGAAGGAAGGAAGGAAAGAAGGAAGGAAGAAAGAAGAAAGGAAAATAAATAAATAAAATGAAATACAATGCAAAAATACTACACAATATCATTTCTAAATTGCACATTTCACAATAGGAACATTTTAATTGTTCCTATCCCTATTTTTTTTTACTTGCTTGTATACTTATTTTGGCTCTAAAAATAATGCTAGCTTAACGAAGACTTTACCAAAGAGACAACCAAAGACACATCCCGACAATTCCCTCTCATGTGCAAGAGTATTTCGTAGCTAGCTCGCAGAAACATTGGCAGTTTTCCACAAGATTTCAAAAATAGCTTAATGGCAAGATGGCTCCCATATTTTTCCATGAATACATTAGAAACACATTGGTAATTATTGAAACATGAGGCATACATCTTACCACATTCCATGGAACCTAAACTGCCATCTATATAGGAGATCTTATTTCAGGAAAGTCCACGGAAGGGGAAATATTGATACGGAGCCAGGTGCATTGCATGGGTTCCCTCGTGCTAAGCATTCTTCTTTTCATCATCTTGGAGACTACAGCAAGGTGGCTCAACAGAGGAAGTTGCTTGCCCCCAAGCTCTTTGATCATGCTTTGATTCCGAGCCTCGTGGGATGGACGGATGGAAGCCTTCTGCACACAAACTCTGTGATATGCCTACACACACTCATGCATGCGCATGCACAAAATAATCATACAGAAATCTCGACTATGATATTTTTAAATTATGTACCACACTGCATATACAAAAAGGCAATGTATGTAAACAACTGGGGTCGAGATATACTTAAGCCCCCTTTCCATTCACAATCTAACTCTGTTGAATCACTCTGGGATCCTGTGATTCATGTCTTTTCCCAGACACTGTTGCTCTGTCTACCAGCCGGCCAGAGCTTCCTGGAGATTTTAAGGTGGGTGTTGTCTTGGGTTAATGTGACCCAAAGGAGTCATCCCAGAACTCTGGAGCCACAGGCGGGATTGTAAGTTCAAAGACAGAGAGCTACAGGTCAGTCTTCAGGCTTTCCTTACAAACAAACCCGTGGCACCAATTCTTAGAGCTGTAAAGTTTCCAGAGGACCAATAGTATTTACAGCTATGCCAGCTAGAATACCAAGCCCACAGCTCGGAGGAGTCTTCAGGCTGTGAAGGAATTCCTCCTGCCATCAATAAACTTAGCGCTCACATTCAATAGGTGTTTCTCTTCTGCCTTCTACCTCTCCGTCCCTGCCTTGCTCCAGTCAGGTACATTGACAGTTAGCCAAAGATAAATGCTAGGAAGAGAGGAAAACCTGTCCCGAATAACATAAAAAGGTGGGAAAACCCAGGGACAAAGCCGTGATTTGAGATTATCATGCCCAGGACTCTCCAGGATAGCTCTGGCTCATGAGCAGGCTGAGTCAGCTGTGCAGGAAGCTAACTAAACGGCCAAGGTTCAGAAGCCAGGGAGGCTTCTCCATGGGGATGGAAAGAGCGCGGGCTAGGGTGGGGCTGCCTAGTGACTCTCAGCGTACCTTACTTACCTTGTTGCTAAACTCTTCGTGCTCATCTGTAAAGGATGGATGAGTGTAATACGTGCCTCCCAGAACCGTCAGAAGCGCTAAGCGAAGCGTGTGAATGCCTTTGAAACATGCCAAGGACACTGTGGTCCCGCCACTTTTCCCACACTCAAAGTGCAGTTGTCAAGCATCATCCTGAAGGCTGAAAGTAAAACCGAACCTAAGGAGAGGCAGAAGCCACAGCTGAAGCTTGCCTTTGTCAAGTTCCCTGAGCTTCCCAGGTGGGCACAAATTGTCTTGATAATAATTCTACTTTCTTTTCCCCCAGTATGCAGAGAAAACAGCAGCTTAACATTGGGGCCAGTTTTAGTACTGTTCTTCTCATTATCTTTTGCATTTGACCAAAAACAATGGTGTTTTGAAGAACAGTATCTGGTCCAGACTCGGCCCCACCCTATGCTGATGCTGCTGGAGATGCTGGAGATGCTGGAGATGCTGGAGATGCAGGCTCTCCCTGGTGGCAGAGGCAAGTCCAGTCTTGGGGAGACAGAAGGCAGGGACTCGACCCACGCCACCCCAGTGCGGTTTGCTCTCACATTTTTCTCTCCCCTTGCTTTCTCAGACATGCCAGCTGCAGCTTTCTCCTCCGGTCTTGTGAAATGCCCCAGTCCACTGCCAGGTGTGCAAATGTAAGCTTCTGCCTTCCAGGAACCTGGCAAACTGTCTGCCCTGGAGTCACATCCAGTAAACAGGAGGAGCCGGGCCAAAGCCACAGCCACAGCCACAGAGGGTGGGAAGCCCAAAGCGTTAACCCCAAACTCAGCAAGGCCTTCTCTTATGGCTTTGGCAGAGCAACTAATCATTTTGCGTTGGTTTCCCATCTCTGCAATGGGAGCTACAGGCTCACACCTCCCTCCTGTACAAGTGTGCTGTGAGGTAAGAATGTGGGAGGGAGGCCATTGTGCCTGCACTGACAGATGGAACGCAGAGGGAGTGTTAAGTACCATTAGGGCATAACTGTGGGCAAACTCCCAGCCCCACCCTTTAGCAAACCATATTCCTAGGAGACTGGTTTTTCACCATTTCTCTGGGCTGTTTTAAATAGAGTGGACCACTCTCTCCTCCTTCCTCTGCCCCGTGCTATTTTTAGTCCACGTTGGTTTATTTCTCCACTGTGGCAGCAGCGTGCTTTCCCTTCGGGCTTCTGCATCTTTGTTGGCGTCCCCCACAATATCCCATTACATCTTTCTCTTGTTTGGAGAGTCCCAAAGACACAGGGCTCGGGCCTGCCTGGTCTGTCTGAGCTAGGATTTACCCCAAAGTAGACAGGAAAGCGAGACAGGGAGCAGGAGTGAAAGAAGCAGATGTGTAGGTGCCTTGTCACATGGCCACTGAGGAAAGTCTGGAGACATCTGGGGAATTCATAGCAGTCACAACGCACCAGTAGCATCACCAGCCTGAGGGGTGAGGGAAGGGGTCTTCATCCCTTGGCTGCTGTCTCCAGACTCTTTGGTTCCTTGTTCCAGAATGAACATGTGTCACATAGGGTCTCTGGGCTTTTCTCCTGCGGTAAGAAAGGCTGCGGGACACCAGTGGTAAAGGCAGCTCAGTGAGATGCTCTCAGACCGCATGCTGAATCTGTGACTGAGGGAAGACAGACACTAGAGTTTGGATTTTCAAAGTCTCCCGGAGTCCAGTATGTCAAGGTTTTGATTGTAACTTGAGTCCTTTTTGCAAGGTTGTAAAGATTTTAAAACTTTTGAAAGGTAGAGTAAAAGGTAGGTTTAGGGAATGTGCCCTGGATAGGTAGGGTACTAGGACCACTAGCTGAGTCCTCTCTCCCTCTGGCCTTCTCCTCCTCCTGCTCCTCCTCCCCTCCCTCTCCCTTCCTCTTCCCCTTCATGGGTGTCAGAAGTCCAGTGGCCTCCTTATCAAGGCCTCCCAGGGGCTTACAAAACAATGAAGCCCAATGACCACAGACTTCAACCTCTGGGTCAAAACAAACCCTTCTCCTCGGAGGATGCTTATCTCAGCTGAGGCAGACTCTTCAGACCTGCAACCCCAGCTGTTTAGGAAGCTGAGAGCCAGAGAGAACCAAACATCAAACAAGGCCAGCTCGACTACAACGTGAGTTCAAGGCCAGCTTGGACACCTAAACAAGACTTTGCCAGAGAGAGAGAGAGAGAGAGAGAGAGAGAGAGAGAGAGAGAGAGAGAGAGAGAAAGATTGTATTTTCTGCAGGTATTTTGTCTCAGCAACAGAAATCTGATTAACATTTCAAATCTCCATCGAGAAAACAATCTTAGGTCACATTTCTGGCAATTTCCTTTTGCTCCCATCCTTTTTCCAGTCAGTATTTTATGTGCAGCCAGAGAGAATCCTGACAATGGAGTGTGACACTGCTCCCACACAGCCCACAGGGTCAGGGCACCATGATAAGAAGGGCCAGCTCCCCACCGGGAGGACTATTTTGCAAGCAGCAATTAGGAGCCCTTTTTAAACTTGTCTTTTGGAGGGAGCGTGGAGGGGGGGTTAAGAGTTTCAACTTCTGGCTGTTGTGGTTGGGCCTCCGTATATGCGTTCAGAAACCCCAAACAAAATCTTATTTTACTACTACTTATATTTATCTATGCCTTAGAAAAACAGCAGAGCTATTTCTTCCTCTATATTTACCAGTCACTTCAATTACCTCATATTAAGTATGATCCATAGACACCACCTTTTGGGAAGGGAGGGAACAGAATCTCATTAGATAGCCCTGGGTGGCCTAGAACTCACAAAGTAAACCAGATTGGCCTTTAATTTATGCCAATCCCCTGCACCACCTCCCAAGTGCTGCAGGTGGCTGCATTTCTTGATCCCCCTGTCCGGGTTCTCCTTTTCTTCCATATGTCTAACGTCAACATAATTCATCTTGACCTGTGCTACCCCCAAATTTCCTATGAAAGTCCCTGCTCCAGAACTTTAGAAGGTGACTGTTTGTGACTCTGAGGGGGGTAATAATGAAAATGATGTCACAGAGGTGACCTGTGAGCCAGATGTTAAGTGGCAAGCTACTAAACAGAGGAAGCTTGGATAGACACATCAGAGATGCTCCGGGACAAAGGACAGGCCATGCTGTGACATGAGGAAGCTGAAGAGCAGTGAGGAACCAGACGGGAAGTCAACGCTAGCCAAGAGCAGTCACGCATTCTGCCGCACAACTGAGCCCGCGGGTCAGTAAATAGGTATGAGCCGTGGTCAGTGACCAACCATATCTCTTCCTTCAAAATCTGTATCTGGCCAGCCAGTTTTCAGTTCATGCAAAGACAGCAAATGGTAGAGTACATCCCCTTCTTGGCTCCTAATGGCAAACCCATGTGAAGCTTTAAAAAAAAAAAAGGATAATTTAGAGAAAGAATTGTGGCCAAAAAGAAAAATGATCATGCTGTAAGTGAACTATAAATGGAATTCCAGAAGGAGTTGCTGGCCCCGCGGGTGAAGCTGCTGTTGTCTTTGGAGAGGTTCTGAGATGAAGCCAGGGGACACAGACTAAAGATGCTGTGGTGGCAGTTCACATTAAAGGAGCTCTGGGGCTATTTCATGTCGTTGAGAACCAAAAGTGTGAAGTGCTTACCCAAACTCAGAAGAGCGTGACAACTCACCACACCACGGAAATGGTGTTTGTTTGGTCTGTACTGTGGGTTTTATGATGAGGGGAAGGTTCTGGTCAGGTTATTCCCAGTAAAAATTTTCACAAAGAAATAGAATAACAGAGCACAGCTGTAGAGAGGGAGTGAGTCCTGGTGTTCTAGGGAACTGTGTGATGCGACCATAGCTCACCATGGGCTGTTACCCAGTTGAAGAAGATCTAGAAGAGAGATGTTCATAGACAGGGAAATGGTAATGACTCAAATCATCTAATTGGCCTTGTATTAAGTATTGAAATATCACCCCATTAATATGTATAATAAATTTATATTAGTAAGAACTGGATAAAATTTTCCAATTAGAACCCTAAACTATTACCAATATAGATTAAGGGTGACTGCCTTGCCTATTGAAAAATCTAAGAGTAAAAAAAAAAATCCAGAGTATAGATGGATCTATTAATTTCTTCTATTATGTCTGCTAGCTCAGATAAGGGATTTATTACCAGCTCTTGCTCCAGTTTTGAGAATATAGGGACAGATCCCAGCTATACATTTTAGATTCTAAATGTGCATTCATAATCTAGAGTCTAGACGTACATTGCACATTCCAGCCATATGTGTGTACCTTTGACTCTAGATAAATACAAAATATTTCCTAGGCAAGATCACTCCTGTGATGCCAGCTTATGACCTGAGGCAGAAGAACTGTGACCCAGGCTCAGCCTGGGTCACATAGTGAGACACTGTTGAAGAGACAAGAAAAGGGGGTGAAGAGGAAAGGATATTACGACACATTCTTGATTCTCTCTCTGTACAATTCTTCTCTCTAGGTTTTAAGTCCAACCATTGTTTTCCCCAAGGAAGGGACTGTGAGCAAGGCAGCCATTTGGGTGTTTCTATGCAACACTTCTAAACATTCCCATGAGGCACACAACCTAAGGGTCAAGAGACTCGCTAGGGGTCTTGATTTCATCCCTGAAGCTAAACTCTGCAAACAAATATGTTCTTATGAAATTTAAACTGAGCCTGGGGCATGGACACTATTTTTTTTTTCAGTGTCTCTAATGCTATTAAAGATTAAGTTAGCTGCTTTTGAATTTCCATTTATATTCACAACCACCAAGAAGAGGATTTTTATTCTAGCAAATTTTCTGAACAGTGGCATCATTTTAATTTTCATGAGGTCACTCAGAATTTTCTTTGTTGCTTTGTAAAATTGCTCCCCACTATTTCAACTGGTATAGCCCTTTCTACAGTTGTAAGCTACTGTGAAGAGTAAAGATTGTTTGGGACACTGTCTTAGTTAGGGTCTTACTGCTGTGAACAGACACCATGACCAAGGCAACTCTTATAAAGGACAACATTTGATTGGGGCTGGCTTACAGATTCAGAGGTTCAGTCCATTATCATCAAGGCAGGAGCATGGCAGCATCCAGGCAGGCACGGTACAAGCAGAGCTGAGAGTTCTACATCTTCATTTGAAGACTGCTAGTGGAATACTGACTTCAGGTAGCTAAGTTGAGGGTCTAAAAGCCCACACCTACAGTGACACACCCACTGCAAGGCCACACCTACTCCAACAGGGCAGAGGGCTGAGAAATTCAGGGGTGGGCAGTACAATCCAGCATGCCACATACATTCTGCTTTAAAGCAGTATTCTCAGTTTAAAGAGGTGAGGTCCATTTCTTTTCATGCACTAAATGTCTAAGAATGTTATCAATGTGTGCCACAAGGATGTGGATGCCTGTGCCTCTCCCTGGCATATATAGACCATAACAGACTCTGTGATAGAGATGCCTACACTCCTGCTTATGATCATTTGACACACACATGGTAGAATCATGTGAGGGATCCAAATTCCAAGGTATCAGGCACATTCTGTTGTTAAACTGTTATGTGTTGTCTGAGGTCATTGAGAAGCTGCTTCTGGAAGCATGATTACCCCTCACCTGAGGGGCCCTGTGTTGTCTTCATATAGGCCCTCTGATAAAGCAGAGACCATCTTTTACAGGACCCAAGATGGGTTCAAGGAGGGTGCAAGGTATAAGGTGATATTTGGTACAATCGTGCCAGTCATGGAGACCATTTGAGAAGATGGAACTGTGCTGGTCAGGAGGACCATGTGAAAAGCCAGTCCTTCCTGGAAGCCACCTCCTTTCCATCATCATGTAACATCTGGCGCTCTAAGGATCCTCTGCTGTGAATGCTAGGCAGCTGCTTTCTGTATCTTTGTCCTGTTTCATGTGAGCTCATTTCTAGGGAGGGAGCCATCACAATAGGCCTTGGAAATTTTTCTGAGCTTGAAAAAATATATATAAATGGGCCATCCATATTTTCTTCAAATCCCAACAACCATCGCTGCTAGCATGGCACGCCCTTGCTGGATCCCTGCACCCGGCTCTTGCACAGCTAAGGCAGAGCCAAATCTGGAGAATCAGGCCAGTGAGACCTGCTCAAAAAGGAAGGAATGGGATGGAAAGAAGGAAGGGATAAGAGAGGGAGCGAGGGAGAGAGTGAGGGAAGGGAGGAGGGAGGGAGAGGAGGGAGGGAGGGAGAAAAAAGGGAGGGAGGAAGAAAAGAGGAGGGAGGGAGGGGAGGGAGAAAAGGAGGGGAGGAGAGAGGGAGAGGAGGGAAGGAGGGGAGGAGGGAGGGAGGGAGAAAAGGAGGGAAGGAGGGAGAGGAGGGAGGGAGGGAGAGAAGGAGGGAGGGAGAAAAGAGGGAGGGAGAAAAAGAGGGAGGGAAGGAAAAAAGAGGGAGGGAGGGAGAGGAGGGAGGGAGAAAAGAGGGAGGGAGAAAAGGAGGGAGGGAAGGAAAGAGGGAGGGAAGGAAAAAAGAGGGAGGGAGGGAGAGAAGGAGGGAAGGAGGGAAAAAGGAAGAAGTAAGGTCTTAAGTAAGACAATGAAATAATGTCTTTATCAGATCTTGTGTATCAGCACATTGACTTTAATTCATGTAACAGCCTAGCGCTTTAAGAATTCTAGAACTTTCTACCCTCTTCACAACCCCACTTGTAGCAATACCACTGCAAACACTGACGTGTGTGCACATGTATGTTCATATGTGTTTGTGTGTGAGTGCAAATCTATCTTAGTAGAGCCCAGGCTGCTTCGGGAAGGATGGATTTCCATTCAACCCAGCGATGTCTGTCCCAGACAATTCTGATTAGTTGGGAGTGGGGGTGGGGCAGGAAAAACGTTCCCTTCATCCTTTCTCCTTCCTTTTACTTCTAAAACCAGAAGGGTTTGGATGCCGTGACATCATAGTTGCGGCCTTCTCCTCCTCGACCAGATCCATGACCCCATGGGGCCCACGGAGGAACACACGCCTTTTCCCCTGACTCAGGATCCTTCACACCCACCCACCTCCCCACCCGCTGTTTCTACACAGGCGCTTTCAGCTTCTTAGGCTCGTCGCCGTGGTTACCAAAGCCTCCACCCTTTACTTTCCTAAATCAAAACCTGGCAAATAACCCAAGGAAATGAAGGCCTTCCCAATGGGCCCTGAGTTTTTACGATGCACTGTTTGGATAATAAAGTCCTAACAGAATACCCGGAAGTCATGGAGTACACTCTTTAAACACAGCAGCCAGTTAAGCCTTGAAAAAGCCTAGGATCCCAACAGAGATTTTTTGGTTTTGTTTTTGTTTTGTTTTGTTTTGTTTTTTGTTTTTTTTTTGAGGCGCGACCAGACAAGAGACCAAGCTTCTCCTTGAAAGTAGCATTTCATTTGGAGACCACCAGCTCTAGACTATGCTAAGAATGCTTATCTGAAAGTCCTGGGTAAGGAAAAAAAAAAAAAGGTCATAGTACATTTGTGCCTTGGTCCTAGAAAGAAGGCGGGCCCACGTTTTCCATTCTCCGCAGAATGTACACTCAGGACCGGCCTCATGCAGCCCGCGTGGCTTCCTGCACGGTAACCGCCCATATTTTACCATTTTGCAAGGACACAAGTCAAACTGAAACAGGATCCACCCTGATGATCTTCTCTCTCCACCTAGAGCTGTAAAGATTGTTTTCAATTAAAGTCCCTTCACAGGTCTAGGGAGTGGGGCTTCAGTGGGTCATCTATTAGAGCACACAGGTGAATCTATGATAATCCTCACTCAAAAGGTAAAGGTTGGACATTTGCCCAGAATACCAGAAAAGGGTAGGATTCAGTCAGTCCCCAGATGAGTGGTCAATGAAGCTCTTAAAAGTCACTATTCCCAGTCGGGTGGTGGTGGTGCACACTTGTAATCCCAGCACTCTGGGAGGCAGAAGCAGGAGGATCTCTGAGTTGGAGGCCAGCCTGGTCTACAGAGTGAGTTCCAGGACAGCCAGGGCTATACAGAGAAACCCTGTCTTGAAAAAAACAAAAAACAAAAAAATCCAAAACAACAACAAAAAAATAAAGTCACTTCCCCCCACCCAACACACACACACACACACACACACACACACACACACAAGAGTGAATACCCAAAGCCATGCACCAGATAGAATCATGGCTAATGTCCTGCTCATAATGTTGCTGTTGAATTCAGTAGTATGTGGTAGACAAACCTTGGATTCCCAAGTACACAATTGTAATAAGCATACTCAGGAGTTTGGGTAGCTTTAGCACCTGTTCCATGGGCCAAGATGTAAGACCTGTGATCGTACCAAATACAAACGCTTGGAATGGGTTTCCATACTACCCAATATGTCAAGGGAGTACATAAACAGTGATCACACATTCTGGGAAAGATGGAGGTTATTTGTATGAGCATGGAAAACCTCATACTCCCAACCACAAGTTAGAAAACCCAGTGCCTGGTATACCTTATTTGTGCCTGCTGGCAGCAGTCCCACCCCTGGGAACACTGACCCCTTTATATATATAATTTATATATATAAATTAGATGACACTAAAGGGTGTTTATGTGGAGCCTTAAAGTTCAAAGCAAAGACAAGCAAACCTGCCATGTGGCTTGGGCGGAGTCTTTGGGCCTTCAGGTATCAGTAATGGGATCAGACACATTTTAGGATGGAAACCTGCCTTCGGTGTCCTATCCTCAAAGGGTCCCTGGAGCTAGCAATCAGGGAGATAACCACACAGCAAATAATGCAGTCCCTTCTGTGTAAGCTTAAACTTTGGGTTAGCACGAAGTCACCACATCCATTGTAATCAAGAGCAAATCTGAGCATGGTGGCTCAATGCCTTTAATTCCAGTAATGGGGAGACAGAGGCAGGTAGATCTCTGTGAGTTTGAAGGCAAGAGTTTCAAGACAGTCAGGTCTACAAAAAAAGACACTGCCTCAAAAACAAAAAAAAAATAAATAAAACAAACCAAAAAGCAGATCTGGATTGGTAGACCCATTGACACCTTGGAGTCAAGGTTAATAAGCTCAGGGGATTCCCTGACTCGAGGCAAAAAGTCTGCAGAGCACAATGATGGACAACACTTCCTGGACCAGGGCAAAAAGAGATGGTGCTCAGCCATTAGGAAGAATCTTCACACCAAGAGTACATTAAACACATATGTAAGTACATCTTGTCTACATATAATTCTAAATCATTAGATTTGTATATCTTGAATGGCAAGTTTCTCTAAATTTAAATATCCCATCTCAGAAGGAAAAAATCCTTTCAGGGCACAGGGGCTTGGGGTAAAGGTGTCATAAAACAACTCACAAGTCTCAAGAAGTTCCTGAAATCAGCAAGATTCACAGGATAATACACAACTGCTAGGGGAGGAGACTCTCAAAGCAAAACTACATTGAGAAGATTTTGGGGCTTATTAATGCCTGTACATCATGGAAAGAGTTGTGGAGACATAGTCCTGTTGAGTCTGCACTAGGCTGGAGTTGTCTTTTTGATGATGTAGCTTCTTTTGAGCTCTCCCCTGCTCCTGTGAATTACCCCTCACCTATTCTACTCTAAGTAAGCCTAATGAATTCATTGGTTCACCAAGTTGAGCTTTGGTGTAGCCATTGCTTTGCTCTGTTTCTGGTTCTGTCTTGGGGTAAGTAGACATTTGCCTGAGTCTCCCCAGAAAATGTATCACCTAGCATTTGTCCACTCAACTCTAAGTCATTTGATCTCTGTATTCCAAAGAGGCTGTGAATTTTTCCATATGTTCTTAAAATATACTTTTCATTAAAACAGGAGATTCACAAAAATAAATCACTTTCTGGAATTAATCAATAATGCTTGTTGTGCTTTAATATGAGTAAGAATTGTGCCAGATACCACAAACACAAAAAAGAACAAGTCATAAAGTACACTGAATGCAATTTGGTGTGTAAACTTGTAGAGATGCTCATAGAGATTTGAGACAGGGGTAAGAACCTGTCCAACAGTTCTGTGCTGCCTTTCCCAAGTGAGGTTATGCTATGGGCACCAGAACAACTTTATTTCTTTTGAAATGCTTACTTATTGATATTTTTCAGCCACCCTCCAAAGCCAAGGTTCTTCTTCTGTTAGGATTCTCTTTGACCTGTTCCTCATTAACCAGAGCTTCCACAGGACACCTGTGAAATGACAGAAGAGACTCCTGGGTCTGCCTGTCCCAACAGTCTATTCCAAACCCACAAAATTATGGTTGAATTATCATTCAGACAATCTTCCTTTCTGTTTGTTCTCACTCTAGAATCTGACTCCAGTTAAAGGGTCTTTATCATAAAGAATTCTCTTAGCCGCACCCTATAGATCATAGTGAGAGAACTATAAAAGAAGCTAGCTCATCTGGAAGAAAGTTTGAAACATCACAGGAAAGATCAAGGCCCTGGGCCTTCCTGGCTCTTATTTGCAATTCTGATTAGAATAAGCAAGGAGTCTTTGTGAACATCAATTTCCTAGTTCATTTCTCTTTCTGTGTCTTGGCACTCAGAAGGCTGAGGCAGGTGGATCTCTATGAGTTCAAGGCCAGGCTGCCTTACAAGCTCCAGGCCCAGCCAGTCTACACAGTGAGATTCAGTCTCTGGAAAACAAACAAACAAATAAATATAGTAGAGAGATTTGGGGGCTGCTTCTAGAAACTTGGTAGGAAATTTGACATTAGGCCAGGACATAGAAGTAAGCTCTGGCAGGAATCTGACTTTGGGCTAGGACATCAAAGTAGGCTCAGATATCTTGATCATCCTGATAAACCCCTAGAAACAGTGCTCGTGGGACTTTACCCAGAACTGACCTTATTATCTTCATGCACTTAAAATGGTATAAATGCAGACTGAGAAAAATAAACCTGCTTCAGCCTCAGCGCTGGCTGGAGCAATATTATAGTGTTATCTAATTGTCTTTTTCTTTTCAATCCTCACTCCCTCCCTTGAGACCCAGCTGACTGAGCTGACTTGGTCAATGAATAAAAACCATCTGCTGAGGCTGATAGATACAGATGGGACACCAGGTTTGGGTTCAGTCTGCAGTGGAATCTGTCTTAATGTCCCTTAGCTCCTGGTAGTCCTTACACAAAGTCTGTGTAAAGAAACTCTCTGGTAGAGCTCTGCAGGCCCTGTGACCACAGGCAACAGTCACTTTATCCCTTCTCTTCAGGCTTCCTTTAGCTCTTCACATTGCTGTGGCTTAGCTGTGTGTCACCCAAACGGCTGTTAAATTGGAGTAATACTTGGAAGTGGTGAAATCTTTAAGAGGTGGAAACTGATAGGCAGTTAAGTTATCACGTGAGATTATTAGGTTTTGGGTGGTTGTTTGTTTGGTTTGGAGTTTGCTTCCTGGTCCTGTGGAGACTAGCAGCTTCGTCAGCCACATGCCCAAGTGACGATGGACTGAAATCATGGACCAACATAAACTTCTGCTCATTATAAATTCATTCAGCCAGTGTGGGTGTTTCGTGATAGTAATGGAAAGCTGACAGATACACAGATGGGGGTTAAGTGTCACGTGCTTGTAAGGAGGCTCTAAGAATGTAGCCTTGGAACTGAACCGCAGTGTCTGAGAAAGCAAAACTCATGTGGTACCCAGTCTGAGGGCAAACCTGGGACCTAGTCTTCTGCTTTGTAAGTTAGACATCTAGCTCCTAGTTCAGGGCACTGAACTAGGCTCTTGGCAGATGTTTTGCACACCATTGGCCAGGGTACCCAGGGAGATTAGAAAGGGGAAGTGCTAGGCTGAGCCCCACACAGAGATGCGATGCTCACAAGAAGGAAGTGGGAGGAAAGCTGGCAGCTTGAGGGAGAAGCCAAGTTACTAAGAGATGTTTTGTGATTTAGGAAAGAAACATAAGATCCAATCAAAAAGTTTTTTTTAATTGGGAGAAAAAAAAAAAGAAGAAAAGGAAAAATCATTGGCGAGAAAAAATCCAAAAATGTACAGAGAAAGAATCAAGAAGGTCATCGTTCCAGAGGAGACGGTCAAGGAGGGTAGAAATCCAGCCATGGGAAGATGTTTATTTTCTTAGAAAGGAGAAGGAGGCTGACTGGGAACTGTGGAGACTGCTGAGGGTGGGGGCAGGAAATGCAGGAAGCTCACAACAGATGGCTTCAATCTTCTAAGTGAGAAAAAGAGGCAGCAGTTAGCTGGGTGCGGATGGGAGATTGGACTGCAGAAGTCCCTAACGGCCACAGCGGTCAGGGCTGGGTCCTAGGCAGGCCACAGCAGCGCTTCTATAAAGTCTGCCGGTAAACCGAATAGCGAACAGGGTAGCAGTACAGATTCCCAAACTTGTCCATTGAGACATGTATTCTGCAGAGCTGGGCTGTGCCAAAATCTATGTCGTCAGGATGGGCTCCAAGAGCAGTTGCCATCAGCCTCTTTAGAGAAACTCAGTGAGTGTGAGACCCTTTGCGCTCAAGGAGACCCATAAACGTCTGGAATACAGGACCCTGAGGGATCACTTTGAATCCTTTCCTCGGCCAAACTTCTCCACCTGGAAGCTGTAGGGAAGAAAGCCAGAGGTGGGGTTAGCTGTGCGCCTGCGTATCTATCCAGGAGGGAGGAGTCTAACCAGGTCTGCTCAGGAAGGTGCGGTATATCCGGGAGGGAGTGGTCTAACTAAAGCAGCAGAGCCTAGCAAATAGGGTGTGGTCTGGCCAGGAGAGTGGAACTGAGCCAGAAGGCAGAGAACACCCTCTCCAGAAGGGGCAAGGTCTTGAAAGGCATAGCACGGGCGAGGGAGCCCAGCCAGGGGGCGGTGCCTAGGCAGGAAGATGGAACCGAACCAAAATGGTGGGTGCAATCGGATCTGTATCTCCAGGAGGACAGGTCTGTGAAAGAGGACAGTCTTCTCAGAGTTGTACGGCCGGAAGTCTAGAATGTTGCATTCAACATGCCTGACCCTGGACTATCCATAGCCGAGACCAAAGGCAAGAGAGTTCTGCTAGACTATGAGACAAGTCAAGACAGAGAAGCCAGGGGATCCGAAGAAGCAAGAAGGAGATGATCTTCGAGTTGGGGGATGGGAAGTGCAGGTAGTTCCCATCAAGCGAGGAAGGGCATACTCCCAGGAACACGCTGCTTAGACCAACTGCATCTTGCGAAGGTGGAAATTTAGTTTGGGGCGGGGGGCGGGGAGAGAATTAGATTTATATGGTAATAAACACTCTACTGATTTGTAAGAAATGGAGAAAAAAAACTCACCACCACCAACAACAACAAAAGCTCGCAAAGATTTTCTGAAGCTCTGTCCCAAGATACATGTCCTTCTATGGTGAGGCCAGTTTTTAGAAAAACGGAGCCGATGGTCCTTTGGCTTTGTAAATGGCTACCTGGCTTGATTCGGCAAACCTTTGGTGCACCTCCTCCCCAGCACCTCCGTCTTATGGCCTCAAGAGGGCGCTGCTCCACTTCCTAAACTCCCCAAAGGCAACTGATGCCCTCGGGAGGCCTCACCCTCTATGTTCCTGCAGACATTTAAAGGCGAACACTCACAGAAAGAAACAAAAATAGTTTAATTCCTTAGCCCCCCCCCACACACACACACACACGGGGTCCCCACAGGAACAACGGTCATACCAACCAGAAGCTTGCAGAATACGCCCCCGCCACTACCCTGACAGGCTTCTGCTTGAAATTATCAACATCTTAACAAGGCTCTCCTGGGACCTCTCTATACAAATCCACTCTACAGAAGCAATGGCCTAGCCAATAAGGTGCTATTGATTTCCTGCTCTTTCCTTGTCCCCAATAACTTGGGCATTGCTTCTACAGCAGAGACCCCGGGAACATTCTCTTAGACCTTACCACAGCTCAAACTCAGCATTTAGTCTGTCCCTTCCAAGAGGAAGGTGCTTCCTTTAAGAAGGTAGGGCTTTTTTTTTCCTTAAGAAGTATAAAGTTACGTTTGCTGTGACTTTGTTACTCTCCTTGTGTGGCTGTGTGACAAATATCCGGCCTTAAAGTGTTACCTTAAAGGAGGGGAGGTTTATTTTGGCTCATCTTCAGAGGACAGTCCATCACCACAAGGAAGGTATGGCAGAGGCTCAAGGTAGCAGACAATCTTGGATGAGGTACAGAGGTGGACAGGCCTGAGACAGGACTGAGCTGCAATTCTCCAGGCTGGTCCCTCCTGGCCCATCCCCCAGCTGCATCTTAGTTTTCAAAGGTTCTACAGCTTCCTCCAACAGCTGTGGGCCAAGTGTTCAACACAGGAGCCTGTGGGGGAAAGGATGGGGGACATTACAGACTTAAACTATAACAAACCCCCAAAACTGAATGCTTCAAATTAAAAGTATTTCTCCACCTTCCTTCTTCTATGAGTCAGGGATCTAGGTGTGGTTTAGCTGGAGATCTCTGACAGAGGCTGCAGTCTGCATAGGTTTGGGGCTGTAGTCACTCAGGGCTGTACCAGAGGCCAGCTCATGTGAATTGCAACTCACTCACCCGGAAGTCAGCAGGCTTCAGGACATCACTACACTTCCCCATCACTGAGCCACCCATCCCTGTCAGCCATTGTCCCTCAGAGCAGGAGCTCTGCAAGGGCTGGGGAAGGGGCCCGGAAGAGAAACAGGACATAAAATCTTGGAAGTACCATCCCATCAGCTCTGACGTATACTCCTGGTTAGGTCTGAGTCATTAGGTACAGCCCAGGCTTAAGGGGAGAGGATAACACAAAATCCTAAATACCAGGAATTGGGGTTCACGGGGCCATCTTCAGGGTGTGATTTCACAGCTAGAGCCTCAACAGGGCAACTGCATCAGCATACAAGAACATAACCTCCACTGTCTTGTCCAAGGATGCCCTACAACTTGTAACAGGAAGTTGATTCTCCTTTAACAGTGGCTTTTCAAGTGACTGCATATTAAAATATCCAGGAAACTAAAAAGAACAAATGCCCAGATCCCACCCAAGACCCTTGAACCAGGCAGGTGTGGGTCATTTTCTTCATTTTTCTGTTTCTTATAAAATTTCCTGCCTGATTCTTTTGTACAGTTGGGGGTGAGATGAGAAAAAAAAAATCCAAATCATAAATGACTGTTGGGTCTGTGGTGATAGTCACGGAGGGAGATAGGGCCTGACAGCTTAGATTTCTGTGAGAGACCAGTTGTGAAAAAGAAAATAATTCAGAGAGAGAGAGTGGGAAGGGAGAGAGAGAGAGATCGGCCTTAAGGAGTCCTGGGACATTTGGGGGATAAGCAGATAACGAGTGACGAGAAAGGAGGACATTGTTACAACTGCCACCAAAACAAGGCCACCAGAGAGTGGAGATGCCAAGTGACACTTGCAAGAGAGACAAGGGGTTGAGGGTGGTAGGCAGAGGAGAAAAGAAAGCTGTGTGAACTGGGTGTGTCATGCTTGTATCCCAGCACTCATGAGGCTGAAGCAGGAGGATTGCTGTGTTCAGGGCAACCTGGGCTACAAAATGAGCTCCAGGTCCTTGAGACCCTGTATCAACACAAACAAACAGTAACAACAAAAAAGAAAGTTACCTGGAGCCAGTCTGCGGAGGCCACACTGTGATTCCAACCACATCATGTCCTGGGAAAGGCAAAGCCATGGAGACAGGAAAGAGCCTTTATTGCCAGAGGCTTAGGGAAAGGGGGGGGGATGGGAGGGGGGAATGGGGGGAGGGGCAGACTGCAACTTAATGGTGATGGGTAAGTATCTGTTTTTTCTTTTAATTTCTTATGCTCTGTGTGTGTGTGTGTGTGTGTGTGGTAAGTGCATGTCTATGTATTACTGCATGTTCCTACACTCATGTGCAGAAGTCAGGGGATACTGTGGCGTACCCAGCTCTCTGTCATTCTCTGCCTTGGTTGGTGACCTGCAAGCCCACAAAGTCCTGTCTTCACTTCCTTACCACACTGGGGCTCTAGGTGAGTGTGTGGCCTCACCCAGCTTTTTATGTAGGTGCTGGGGATTTGAACTCAGAGCCTCATGCTTCCGTTGCAAGTGGTCTTACTCACTAAGCTCTGGGAGGCCTCGTAGCTTAATTCATTCTCTGAGAACCCATAAATGGAACAACACCAAGACAGAGTCCTGCGGTAAACTATGACCTTTGTCTGACCAAGGTCTGACGCGATGTATTTATCAGTTGTAACAAATAGACCACTCTGGTTAGGATGGCGATAATGGGGGAGGGGCGCACGAGGGTGGTGTGGGAAATCTCTGCGCATGCCCCTTTTCAACTGCATATGAACTTGAAACTGCTCTAAAAGACATAAAGAATTTAAGGAGCTCGAAAGTTGAAAAGGAAGTCTGTTGACTTTTCTTATCGTTAGCTATACCTGCTGGCTTCAAAGAAATATAAGCCAGAAACACAGAAGACTCAACAATAGAAAGGCCCTTATCCTTGATTCCATAGTCTATCGATTATAGAAGCTCAAAGCGGGAGTCAGTCTTCATTTTTTTTACCTCATCATCAAACACCTTCATTTTATAGATAAAGAAATTAGGACACGGAGAAGTCATGAAGAGAGAGGGGAAGAGTCAGTGCTAGGATTAGAACTCAGTTCCTCCAGTGTGAGCCCACACTGGAGCCCACAGACCACAAGCGCACAAAACATCTCTTTTTCCTAAAGCAAAAAAAACAAAAAACAAAAACAAAAAAACCCTCGCCTTTATAGAAGAATTAGATGCATGCATATTTAAATGTGATTGTGTACCACCAGTAAGTAGATCAGTGTTTAATTCTCTCTAAAAATCAGCAGGTCAGTGGGTTGATTGCATTCACCAGAGTTTAACAAACTCTCAGCCTGAGCCACACCTACTTGGAGAAAGGAGGGGCTTGAGATGGACCAGGAGTAGCCCCTGACTGAAGTGGCTCTGTCCACAACAATAAAGGGCTCCATTCTTTAGGCAAAACCAACCTTGACTTCCCCTCCCTACCCCTTGCCTGCCCAATCTGTATCTTGGCCACAGTTCTTACTCCCAGGAACTGGGTCTCTCCCATCCTGTTGCTATGGCCACGAGCCTCACCCAAAGCATACCAACGCTGCAGAGTCCACAGATCTTTGGCCAGAGGCCAGGCAGATGCAGAGCAGTTGGGGGTTGGGGTGAGGGAGTATCCTTCTCTAAAAGCTATTGGTCCAAGACTGGTCAGGGGCCTCTTTCTCTCCTGTCAGCTTGGGTCTTTCAAGGGCTGTCCACTTGGCTGCCCAGCTGTGAACGAGCAGTGGTTGCTAATTTCTCTTCCCTGCACCAACTTTTCAGAGTCTCTATCCCAAAACTTAAACAAAGAGCTAAGCGAGGCTGTTCGTTCCCAGGGCTCCGGATACTGGCTGTTTACCAAACACTGAAAACTACCAGTTGCCACCAGTTCCAAACCTCTAAGCTCTTAAGAGAGCATGAAGAATGTTGTCCCTAGAGTTCCAGGCCTATTCCCGAGGCTCCAGCATGTTCTTTTCCACAGTTTCCATCCTGTGATCTAAAATGGCTCTTCCAGAGAGGAAGAAATCAAAGACAGAGGGAGCACAGATCACAGCACCAGAGAACAGAGAGTCAATCTCTTCTAAAACCAACAAAGAGAACCCTTCCCTGGTGTGTCGCACACCATGAAAGCGTGGGTCATCCCTGGATCGTTTGTTTTGGCGAGATGCTTGAATTCGCACAACTGCAGAGAAGGGGAAACCATCAGGAGTGGTCCAGGAACAGCAACCAACATCTGTGCCTATGGGTAGACAGTCTGCCCCAGGACGCTTCTTAGGATCCTCCATTGCAGGATCCTCCATTGGGAGATCCTCCTGGAGTCCTTTATGTTAGGCAGTGAGAATGATGCCTATTAGAGTGTAATGTGGCTTTGCCTCTGCCCCTCCGATGGTGCGTGCCAGGTGAGAATGCCAGGGGACATGCCCACAGTGTCCTAGCCTTCAGATGAGAGAAGATACTGACTCTGCCTAAAGAGGCTTTCTTGGCCTTTGCTCCGTGTTTGCTAACATGCTACAGAACTAAAAATAATAACAAAGTAATATTTAGATATAGATGCTCAGGAAAGGAAAGTGTTTGGCTCTTCTTTAAAAGCAATATAAAAATGAAGAAATAACCACAGAGGTTGGGCTTGGTGGCATACACCTATAATCTCACACCAGAGAAGCAAAGACTACAGAACACGAAAAATTCAAAACCAGCCTGATCTCTAGAGCGAGCCAGGGCTGCTTGTATAGTGAGACCTTTTTCTCTAAGAGTAAGTGAAAATTAAAAATAAGATACAGAGGAATACCCCCTTTAAAGTAGATGTAAACATAACCATAAATAATAAACCCGAAGTCAACGAGGAACGTGCCAAGTGATCTGTGGCTTTAATTTATCACTTTTGTGTCTAAAATAAAGCAAAAAATAAAAATAAAAAAATAAAACACAAAAAAAAAACAGTTGAAATGATTTCTTCATTTTATTATTTAGATTCAAATGTTTTTAAAAAGTTTTGGTTTAGTTTTGACATTGAAAGATGGTTACTATATTTATCTCGAGGGCTGGCAAAATGTCTTTTTAAAAGCCTTGAGAATAAATTTTAATATTCAGATTACACAATAAGCCAAAGTCACCCACCAACTTCACGGCCACCATCTTTTGTTCTTCTGGGGGCAAGGGATACAGACGCTGGGTCCTCAGGCTGAAAACACAGAGATTCAGAAGGACAGCGTGCACCCGGCTTCCCCCATGACAAACAGCAGCTGGAACACACCCTAAAGGATGTCCTGGCAGGAGCGGGCACCAATTCCACACTTAGCCTCGCAGTCTCACCCCATGGGCCGATGGGTCTCAATACTTACATCAGTCCAGTTTATTCAAAACGACTCCTTGTTTTTAGGAAGAAGGTTTACATAACCAGAAGCTGAGCGGGGGTCCACATCTTGGGAAAATCCCCAGTCCCGTGATTAAAAAGGGAAGACCTGAAATTGCTTCGGGACCACTGTCACCCCCCCCATCCTCCCCCCACCCCCCACCCCCGTGAGACGAAGGGTCTTTGATAGACAACAGCCCCTGAAGATGTCTGACAGGGATGAAGGCTGGCATCTTAACGTCGTGATGGTTTCTCTCTCCGAGGCACATTTATTATCTCTCCATCACTGGCATCTGCAGGCACAGCCCTGTGTCTCACCCATGTCCCCGAGGGACAGCTGCTCCGGGATCCACCCAGCAGCTGAGCGACAAGATGAATAGTATTTTCCACTTCAAGCAAAAAGAAAAACAGGGCTAAGGTTGCAAACTGCGAACCACAAGAACCTGAACAGGAAGGGATTGGAAACTATACTTAACAAAGACTATGTCCCCAGGAGAACAGGCACGGAGGGGGGACCCGGCCATTTTCCAAATAGAGAAACTCAAGTTCCATTTTGATTTTAACTGAGTTTCAATTCCTTGCATTTTGTGTGCAGTTGCTGACTTCTGGGTCTTGGGGGAGGGGGGGCGGGGATTGAACTCCTATTGGGATGCAAAATGGCGCCTGCAATAGCAGATATGGATGGAGTTAAAGGGTGTCAGCCCATAGGTGTCCCTTCTTCTTTGGAGCCAAGTTGCCCTATAAGTCACTACTCTTTAAACTTGGTAGAACTTCGTCCTCCTATGGGGCTTGACGAAGGAAAAAAAACAACCCACTTCATCTGAAACCCTTCAAACTGAAGAGTCTGCCCTTTCCGTAGCCAGGGTACAGAAGTCACTCAGTAAGTGTTGATTTGTGTCCATTCCCTCTGCCAGGTAAGCCGCTTCCACAACCTATAACAATAACAAAAAATTATTTGTTGAAGCTGGAATCTCAGTCAAGCCTAAAAGACAGATTCTTGGAAGGGCCAGGCCATTCCTGCCAAGTAGTCAGGGGGGCAGCATCTACAGCCATTTTCCAGCCCTCTCCTGTCACCAGCAAGGTGCGCCCTGCACACGGCTCTCCCCTCAACCTGAATAAACCACTCTTTCTGTACCCTTCAAATGGAAGCTCTGGCTTACAATTCCAACTGTCTTTTTTTGTTGTTGTTTTTTGTTTTTTGTTTTTTTGTTTTTTTTTTGTTTTTTGGTGTTTTCAAGACAGGGTTTCTCTGTGTAGCCTTGGCTGTCCTGGAACTCACTCTGTAGACCAGGTTGGCCTCGAACTCAGAAATCTGCCTGCCTCTGCCTCCCAAGTGCTGGGATTAAAGGCATGCACCGCCACGCCGGTTTTTTTGTTTTTGTTTTTTTTTGTTTGTTTGTTTGTTTGTTTTCAATTCCAACTGTCAATGATTGTTTTCATCCTCAAAGACTCCACACACAAGAGCTCTGACCAGGAGCCTGGTTAAAACAAAAACAAAAACAAAAAAACTGAACTGTACAAAACCTCGAACTGGGTCTGCTCAGACTCCCAGTTCACCTACGCTTAGAAGCTGAGTGGAAGACAGCTCCCTTCCAAGGAAGCTTCTAGAGTCCCTTGAAGCAGTTCGAGAGCCTTGGGCTGAATTCTCTATTGCCTTTTCCAGACCTGACAGTTAGGTTCTTCCAAGCATTTGAGGGATAACCGGGGCACATTTTTGAGCTGGATCAAATTAGCTCAAGGCTGATGTGGAACATCCCGGAGAAAACCAGGGAGGCTCTCTTTTGCACTCAGCTCATCATGCTGCCTGGCCAAAAGTCACTTGGCAGGAAGCCTTTCTGACTGGTTTCAGCCAGAGTTTCAGTGGCTGGGGCCTGAAGGCGTCGGCGTCGGGGCTTTGTAGACATGGGAGGAGTGGGAAGGAAGTAAGGGGAAAATAAAACTGTAATCGTACTCTCTAGAGGGTATCTTGTAAATGGTGCCAATTAAAAAGTCCCACAGCCAGGGGACCTGCAATAATTTAGGATGAACTAAGGGGTGGTGAACCAAGAGGGCACTGGGTAACCAGTCGTCCGAACTCCTAATCCTAGGTCAGCAGTAAATGCACAATTGCGAGCAAATCATACCTGTTTCTCCCAATGGAAGGGCTAGGCCAGGTGCTTTCTACCGGGCACCCACAGCCATACACTTCCGTGGTTCTGAGAATTTCAGGCTCTTAAGAATGCTGATAGCAGTGTTATCAAATTGGAGTGCTGGCATTTTTCCAGTCATGTTTGTTACCTATAAATATTCTTCAGCTGTGACTCAAGTGACCGTCTTATAGGCCATGGGTGAGGTTGTGACCCGTTGGATTCTATGATCTTTAAGGGCTTGGTATTGAGTCTTTAAAATCATCCCAAGCAGTTCTGTTCCCAGAGGCCTTTGTGCTGTGCATTGTTGAAATAATCCTGGCCCAGGTAGGCACTTATCAAGTCTAGGGAAAGGAAAATATGCAGGCTGATAGAATTGTCTACAGGGATTTGCTTGCTAGAGCCCGCAGTGAAGCTTCTAGGGTTACGTTGCCAGGCCTTTCTTCAGCTTACTTCAACAAAGTGACCCTAAAGTTCAATCCATGAAGAATTAATACAGAGAGATAGTGAGACTCTGGGCTTAACTTTAGCCTGGGTGAGATAGGACTGATGTTTCTTTTCTTCAGGTCATGAATTGGTTCTTAAATGGTAAATGGTTACCTCTTCCATGCACGGCCTCTTTAGGTGGGGAAATAGCTTGGCTAAGTAGTTGTTCACAATGTTGTGTGATGTGGAATCTGATTGTGGAACCTACCTCCAACTCCGCCCCTATAGTCTTCTTTAGCTGTTGAGTTCCAAAGTGTTATCAAGGTTACATGGCTCCCAGCACCGCCTGTCACTACTGATGAATTCAGCATAGCTGGGCACAGTGATGGACACATAATCCTGCTAACTGAGAGCTAGGGCGCAAGCTATAGACCAACCTGAGCTACATAGGAAGACCTTATCTCCTCCAAAACAGTATAAATGACATAAAGACCAAAAAAAAAGAAAGAAAGAAAGAAAGGAAGGAAGGAAGGAAGGAAGGAAGGAAGGAAGGAAGGAAGGAAGGGAGAAAGAGAGAGAGAGAGAGAGAGAGAGAGAGAGAGAGAGAGAGAGAGAAAGAAGAGGAAAGAAGGAAAGAAAGAAAGAAAGAAAGAAAGAAAAAGAGGAAAGTGCTGTTTTCTCTATGAACCAAAGTTCTCAGAAAGAAGCCATGCCTACACTGAGCCATTCTACAAAGTCTGATTAGCTGATTGAAACTTCAGTAGTTGGGGGGCTGGAAAGATGGTTCAGTGATTAAGAACATTGGCTGCTCTTCCAGAGGACTCCAGTTGAATTCCCAACACCCACATTGTGGCTAATAACCGGCTATAATGCCAGTTCCAGGGAATCTAGCGCCCTCTTCTGGCCCCAGAGATGCACAAGCATGTAGGCTCGTGATGTGTCCTCCTATGACCTGGCATGTCGACTTACCTGCTTCAGATCACCTCTTCATTGCTTAATGAATGATGGCGAGAGTCAACCGCATGTTTAGCAGACAGACAATTTTTTGTTATTTTTTCAATCCACGGTTGGTTGGGTGCCTCTGAGTGCAGAGAGCCGACTGACTCACTCACTGCTCCTGTCCAGCCTTCATGTTGAGAACAAATGGCAAAGAACTGCCTTTGCCAGCCCATCCTCACACACCCAGAGCCTCACCCCTGGCTGGCCTCGCTGCCTGCCAGACCTCCTCATTTCCCAACAACTAGCTTTGCAGCCCATGCAGAGGGAAGGAAGTGGGTCACACGGTAAGCACATGCTAGGGGTGGGCACACCCGCAGCAGGCCGTGGAAGGACAGAGCTGTGGTGGCTTCTCCTTTGATATGGTTTAGTAATTCTCCAAATTTGGATTCAGGAGTGGGCCTGCTTGAGAATAAATTCTGTTTAGGCCAGCAAAGACCTGAAGGTGTTTTCGTTTCCACCCTAAGAGGGATGCAACACTCCCAAAGATACTTACTCAGCGAGACTCCGTGAAAGCCAGAGCCAAGACACAGGCCACCTCGCTCACCGTGTGCTCACTTACTGTCTCAGCAACACTGCCTTATTCCTCAGAGTCACCCGTCATGATGTGACAAGACCAAATTGTTAAAGACCTTTAAATTAGTATATACTGTTCATACAAATAATGGATTTTATTATAAGGTTACTGTATATTTACAGTGTACCCAAATCATATTTACAACCCCACTAAGCATCTTATCTCCCCCTCCTCCATCCCACAGGTGATCTGCCTCTATTCAAGTCATCCCTGCTATGGATTGGGAGTAGTGGGGTCTAGCTGGCAGAAGTAGACCCCAGCTGTAGGGCTTTGAAGGTCATACACATTTTTGCTTTAGGTTTCACTTCCTCTGCTTCCAAGCCATCTCTATAAGAATGATCCCTGCCAAGTTCTTCCATCACTGTAGACTGAGTCCCTCTGTGCCTTCCCTGTTATCATGGGGCAACACTTGAGATACCACAAGTCAACCAATCATCCTCCTGGAAGTTGTTTCTGTCATGTCTGTAGCTGTAGAACAAAAGTCATTAAAATAGTCCCCCCTTTTCTTTCATGTCTTCCTTTTCACATCTATGTTCTTCATATGGTGGGGGGAAGACATGCAGCATTTGACTTTCTGAGTCTAATGGATTTCATTTTATACAATGATCTTTATGCCCACCCCTTTCATTCTTTATGACTGAATACAGATCTGTTGTGTATATATTCCACATTTCCTTTAATCATTGATAGGTACTAGGCTAAGTCTATAACTTGGCTATTGTGAACAGCACCCTGAGAAAGATGGATATGCAAGAGTCTACCTCATGTGATGGTTTGATCCCTCTAGGTCGTACCCAGGAGTAGATGATGGTTTGATTCCTCTGGGTCATACCCAGGATCAGTGTAGCCAATCCATCTGGTAGTTTTCATTTTTTTGAGATTTATACCAATTCCCCTATTCACTGGGCTAATTTATATTCCTACAACCAAGAAGACCAATTCTTATCCAGAAACAATACCAGATAACTATTCTGTCTTCATTTCCTCATTGCACCTCATAATAGTCACAGGCAGACCACGGCTATAAAAATCAGTCCCCATCAGCAAAATAAAATATATGTGCTCATTTGGTTTTTAAACTAGAGAATGACCTGGAATTAGCACTGCTGACGAGACCAGAGGATTTCGGTCTCAGCACTGTGAACGTTTGGGATAGTATTTTCCTTTACTCAGGTCATCTTGTACATCTGGGGTCCCAGAGAAATAAATATGACTTCAGTAGAGTCCTGAAGCATGACTCTCCCATGATATGCTGACCTTTCCATGCAAAGGCAAAGGATAGTATGAGGAGAATTTGAAAGTGTACTTAAAAACAAAATCTAAATTGACTGTAACATGAATAGCTTTAGGAAGATGAGGGCGGGGTGGTCCTCCTAGGTCTTCAGAAGGTGGAAGAAACACAAGACTGACTGTTGTGCTTTCTGCTTCTAAACCTTGGGCCTGCTGTCTCTCATTTGGCTTGTCTGTCTAAAGGATGAAAATATTACAGGAACTAGGCATGGGCACTCAGTGTTCCTTGTCAAAGAAGCCTGGCTCTATAGGCTGAAGACTTTGTAGGATTCTTGCTTTGGCACGGTAATGCAGCAAGCAGTGTAGAAGACTCTAGCTCTACTTAAAGAAGTCCAGACAGTCAGATTTGGTCTGTTACTGGAGTTAGGAGCTAAATGGGAATCAGGTATTTTAGGTAACACAGTTTGCACTTGATGGGTTAAAAGGGGGTTGAACATTTTGAGGCAAGCAAGAACAATTAGATGATCAACAGCAGCCATAAAAGGACAAATACGCAAGGTGGGAAACCAGGGACATCAAATGTGTGCTCTTCAGGGACACAAAGAATACTGACAGTCCAGTGGGAGAATATTTTCTTCAGAAGTTCAACCAGTTGAACTAAACGGAAAACTGTGTTACATAGCATGGGGTTCTCATAAGAAAGAAAACATTTAGCCAGGCGGTGGTGGGGCACGCCTGTAATCCCAGCACTTGGGAGGCAGAGGCAGTCGGATTTCTGAGTTCGAGGCCAGCCTGGTCTACAGAGTGAGTTCCAGGACAGTCAGGGCTATACATAGAAACTCTGTCTCAAAAAAAAAAAAAAAAAAAAAAAAAATCTCCAAAAAGAACAAACAAACAAAAAAGTCAGGTCAAGAAAGAAAACATTTCAGATATAGGCTCCACATGATTAATTAACAAATTCTTCACTGTAGATACAGCTTGTGCATTCCTAGGGAGGATGGTAGGAAATAAGAAGTAGTAACAAACAATGGGCTATGCTGCTTTGGGTAGAGAAGAGAGGGGAAGAGAGTGGGGCGCCCATGGGTGGAGCTGGCTATCTCTTCTTGCACACTAGTGTAGACTTAAGACAAAGGTCCCTTTGACAAAGGTACAGGAAAGATGAACTTAAAGGGCCTTTCCCACTTTCATGTAATAAGGTCAACATTCTTTTTGTTTACAGTATCTCCAAGCATCTCTTACTTCACTGGGTTCTGGCAGGAGCAGGCTGCCCTGGTCTGATAGTCTATACTTAGCTATGTTCTCCAAGGCATTCGCTTGTACTGTGCTGACTTGGACCACTGTACGACGGAGTCTTCATGCTGTTGAAAAGGTACTCTGTGAAAAGACACTAGATTCTATTTTTACATAATATTTCTAATTTCTCACCTCGGGCCATTAGCAAAATCAGTAATGGCCATGGTTTGAACATCTCCTCTACCATGTCTGTTGGAAATCAACTACCATGGTAACAATGTCAAGAGCCGAAACCTTCCAGAAGTGTTTAAGTCATGACAGTTCTACCTCATGAGTAGATCAATGCTAATATTAGGAGAATGGGTTCGTTATCTCAGGAACAGGCTCCTGCATACAAAGGATGTGTTTGGCTACTTTTCTGTTCTTCTGCTGTGTTATGATGTAGCAAGACGGTACTCAAGGAAAAACAGAGTAGAAAACAAAAACAAAACAAAACAAAACAAAAAAACCCAACCAAAATGTTAAGAGTGAAAAATTAAATCCTCACTATTTGGCCATGGGAAGATGTGCGGCCAGGAGGAAGTGAGCTTCCTGTGGAATCTGCCATCACTGAGCACAGAGGGTGAACAGTTCGAGGCCTTGGAGGAGACGGTCCTTCTAAGTCATAACAGGGGAAGGAACTTCTTGGTTGAGGCTGTTGGGATCAGAAGGGCACCTAGATCCAAAGCCAAGAGCACCCCAGATGGCAGTCACTGAGACTTCTGTGTCTGAGGGTGCTGCTACACAGGTACCATGTTTTTGCTCTGTGAGAAAGCCACCAGTCATCTGGACAAGACATTCCTCTTTCTGTGTTTAGCTAGTTTTTAGGACAGACAGTTGAATGAGTCATTAAATAAACATGGAATGATAATTAGAGGGTCTGTTTCTAGGCTTGTCAGAGGAAAATAAGGGTAATTATTTGGGAGTCTTGTGGGTGCCACATGCCGTGCACACCGTTTGAGAGTGGACCCATTTGCCGGGCCTGCAAAACAAATACCACAGAGGGAGAGGCCTAAACAGCAGGCAGCTATGTCCTCTCAGTTCCTGAGGCTCTCTTTGGCTTGTAGGTGGTCTCCCTGTGTGTATCAGGGTCCTAGCATCTTCCTATATGTTGGAAGAGTGTGTCCTCTCAAATACCCTTTTTAACTCAATTCCACATTCAAATGGTCTGTCTTCATATGCAGCCATTCTACGACAAGAAAGGGAAGGGTCGGGCCTTTAGCACATACATTTTGGGGCCATAACTTAGCCCAGGGCAGAGGCTCTTATCTAACCAAGCAGGGAAAGGTGGCTCTTCTCAGGGAGTCATTTCCTGGAATAAGGAAGGTGGGAACTTTCCCACATAAAAGACTGGAGGCTAACCCTTGCCCCAGGAGTAAAGAGATATCCACACTCTTAGGGAGTGATCCTTTGTTTGTTCTTCTCCCCTGAAGCCTCCCACTGGCCCACTGGAAGAGCAGAAAGGAAAGAGATTGCTGAGGGAACCAGAGGGCTAAAGACAATGAGACCCAGAAATAGCTAAAAGGCTCAACCTGAGGAGAGAAAGAAGTCTAATCAGGGAACTAGAGAGGTGAGTAAAGGGATTAACCCCCACACCCCCACACCCCCACACCCCCACACCCATCCCCCTCTCACACACATGTGAGTCTCTGCCATGTTGATTCATGGCAACAGTCCACCCTTTACAGCCCTGGAAACTTCAGTATACTCATTTGTTGCCAACCAAGAAGTCAGAGGCCTGGGTTATATGTCCCTGTCAGCAACAGAGACAGGGCTCCACCTGTAGCAGACTCCTGCCTGGTATAGTAGAGACCTGTTCTGGCTGGTTTTGTGAGTCAACTTGACACAGGCTAGAGTTATCACAGAGGAAGGAGCTTCAGATGGGGAAGTGCCTCCTTGAGATGCAGCTGTGAGGCATTTTCTCGGTTGGTGATATGGGGGGGGGGGGCATTGTGAGTGGTGTCATCCCTGGGCTGGTAGTCTCGGGTTCTATAAGAAAGCAAGCTGAGCAAGCCAGGGGAAGCAAGCCAGTAAGTAGCATCTCCCCATGGCCTCTGCATCAGCTCCTGCTTCTTGACCTGCTTGAGTTCCAGCCCTGACTTCCTTTGGTGATGAACAGCAATGTGGAAGTGTAAGCTGAATAAACCCTTTCCTCCCCAACTTGCTTCTTGATCACAATGTTTTGTCCAGGAATAGAAACCCTGACTAAGACAGGACCCTTGACTTTGTACAGAGAAGAATTTCAGCATAAGATAGTACAAAGCAGAGTTGGAGTTTATTCAGAAGAAAAAATTTAACGTAGATTTAAGTATGGAGCAGAAGAAAAAGGGTCATATGGGGACAGATAAGACACACCCAAGCGTGGGTGAGGGCTTCGCAAGGGAGATCGTTGCTTAAGTGCCCAGCGGTAGTAGTCTATAGTGTTTTGGGAGCTATTGGAATTACGATGTTCAGATGGACTCCTTTCTCTCCTTCTTCACCTTATAGAACATGAGAGTACAGAGGGGGCTCTGCAGGTGCCTGGGATAGGGTTGTAATCTAATAAGGCAAGCCATGGGACACTAAGGTTGTCCAAGAAAGTAATGGCATGTCTTTTAGGTAAATGGAATGGGGGCACGTCCTTGGGAGAGTCCTAGAAGACTGCAGGTTTGTAACTGAGAAAGGCATAGAAGATATATACTGGAATGTAGAAGGATAGACTAGAGGTCATAGATGCATTGCCCTTAAGCACGATGTTCCGACCTTTTCACGTACTTCTTTGAGACATATATAAAGTACATAAAGGTCACACTGTCTCTGGGTAGGCAGCCCCACAGTAAGCATTAGTTGTGTTGGGATCCTTGACTTTAGGCTGGTGAAAGACTTCAACCCTTTCAGTTTCTCTGCCATTAAGTTCCCTGTCTTCTCTCCCTTCTCCTCTTTGCACTCACTCGGGGAAAGCCTAGAGGAGAGTGAGCAGGAGACTTCTCCCAGGTGCCCATCACCATTTTCTCCGGCCACAGGTGCTCGTGCAGAGGCTGCTCGCCATCAGTCTCCTCTTTCCCACAGTGTGGCTCATGTACCTGTGACTCTTGGGCCCCCAAAATAAACGGGGAGTAAGAGCAGCCCAGATAGAACATGGCAGGTCATATCTCAGGGCTATTGATAGGGAATTAGACCCTGATAGCTTAGAGGGTAGATATCTGCCCAGCTCTAGCGCTTTAAAGGCTTATTATAACGATAAAAATGTTTATAAACTTGCCAGTTTGAATTGATACACGTTCTTTGCATCAGATGGTATTATCCATTTAACTCTCCTCTGGGGGGCACTGGAGTCCAGTTAACCCCAGGAAAGTTGGCATGTGTCTGGCATCTGGACTCTCTTCTGGTTACGTGACAAAGGTGTACCCGTTGAAATTGCAAGGCAAACAGGCTGCTTTCCCAGTGGGGTGGAGATAAGGAGGGGGCAGGTCCCTCTGAGTCTTTAGGCAGAGTGGGGAGAAGTGGGGCGGCCTTCCTGGGAGCCAACTGACATCCACAGGGAGAATCTGCTGGGAATTGGAGCCCCAGCCTCATTAGCACACAGTCTCCCAGTGAAATATGAACTGATTGAATGGCTGCCTGTGATTTGCCAATTAACAGATCCGTTCATGGGAGCAAAGCCTGCCCCTGAATAAGCCCAAGACCTGGAGATAAGCAGGAACATAAAAAGGGGCCTTTCCTTGACAGCCCAGAGGGCACAGACATAGAAAGTCCCAGGCAACGCAGAAAGAACCTTTTCATAGCGCAACCCAAACCCAGATTCATGGGATTTGGCTAGAGGAAGGCTTCCAAGGAGACAGCCCAGACAGTCTCCATGTGGAATCACTCCATCCACAAACAAATGCAGGAAGCAGAATGGGACTCAGAGAGGAGCCAAGAGGAAAAGGAAGATACCAGCGAGGCCAAGGGTCAGCAACTGCCCAAAGCTAGATGATTGAACAAGGAAGCAAGAAGCAACTCTGGTTCACAACTCCAGCTATCTTCTGGTACTCATTCTTTCCATGGGTCCATCACCCCATTTCCCTGCTACTTTCTACAGAAGTTTCTAATTCCATAACAACTGGGGGTGGGGGTGGGGATGGGGTGGGGTGGGGAGAGACTCTTTGAAGAGTCACAGGAGAAAAGCAACACTATTGGTCCGGTCAACTTAAGATATAGCTTCCTCTGATTGCAAGGTACTTCCCATTGACAGATAAGCATTTATTAGGACGTTTAGAAAACTATTTGAGATCCTCTCCTAAGTGAGCAAGAAACACATTCTTATGACAAGATGCTCCCCTCTAGTGCCCCATGCTCAGCTCAGGAGACTTGTATGTCAGTGCCTATCCTGCTGTTTCCTGACTCTTGGCACCTTGTCTCTCTCTGTGGGAAGATCCACTCAGCAGCTTTCCAGGACTGTCAAACACCTCAGACAATCCGATTATAAAGAGAAAGGGTTTATTTAGGCTCCCTGTTTTGGAGCCTTTCATCCATGGCTTGCTGGATGGGCCTGTGCTGAAGCCAAGCAAGATGGTCATGGGGCCCGGGCTGCAAGAGAGGAGAAAGCAACCTTTGACAATCTGCTCTGCAACCTGTGTGAACAGAAGGCTCCATCTCTGTGATAAGCTTTTTTTTTTTTTTTTCAAAGTCAAGGACAATTTCATTAGGGTTTAATGGAAAACTTCCAAAGCAGACAAGCTGTAAATCTCAGTGGCTGCCTGGAGGAAAAAGACAGAGATAAAGAAGAGAGGAAGCCGGGCTGTCTGCTGGCATGGAGATCAGCCACATGGTGGACAAGCAGACACATGGTGGCGAGGGGAGCTTTAGTGAAAGAGTGTCACCCAACGTGTTAAGGAGAAAGGTAGGAATGGGGGAAAGAAGAGCCATGCTTCCCTGCAGCTTTGAGGGACTGCACAGAGGGCAGAGAAAAGGTTTATGTCCTTCTGGGAAGGAAAGCACCTTAGCTCCTTAAAGGAATAGCTACTTCTCCTATCCTTTTAGCATGGCTTACTAGGAACCTGCCTTCCTGACTGGTGGTTTCTTGGCTGGGAGACTGAATGGACCAAGAACCTTTCTGCAGCTGCCACCTTTGGAGTCCCCATCCTGAGCTGCTTGCCCACTTCCTGTCCACCATTCTCCGTAGTCCCCACCTGTAGCCATTAGAAACCCTAATGGCCATTGAATGAACCAACTGTTGATCTGGCTTCATTGTAGGGATCTAGGGGATCCCCTAAGTACATTAGTGGGTCTGTCTCTTAAAGATTCTCACACCTCTCACTTGTGCTATATGCTTTACCAAGCATCTATGCTTTACTTGTGCTAGATGCAGACCAAATCTTTACCACAAGAGATTTCTTTGGGTAAGACTTACAGCCATAGCACCGGACAAAGGAGTAAAGGAAGAACTTGGTCTAAGTTTTCAAACTGGGAGCTGTCAGTGTTTCAGGACATGTCACTCCATGTTGTGGAGATTGTCCTATGTACTACATGACATTTGGTGACATTCCTGGCCTATACCAACTGCCAGAAGAACCCTCTCTAGCAGTAACAAAAATGCCTTTAGATGTTGCCACACATGCCATGGGTGTGTGGGACTGTCCTTAGTTGAAACTTTAGTGTAAACTGCGGTGGCTAAGCTAGAAGCCACATGTGATCCTTTCGCATGCATCGAGTTCAAATTGAGGTATGGCATCATTATAAATTCAAATATTTAAATGAAAAACAAACCATTATGCAAATTATTACGAATTAGCCTAACCTATTTCAGCATGTCTATATTTGGT